>NC_092497.1:15718944-16037277 GCF_047495875.1 Pithys albifrons albifrons | reverse complement strand
TTTATGTCCTTGCATTTTTACTTCATTTCATTTGGTTTGAGCAATCTCATTTAGAGATGGTCTTTTTCGTACATTGTTTCACTGACTTTAGAGAAGCATTTTGCCATAATTAAGCAGTATTCTCTATGTGTAAATGCTGCAGAATTCACCCTTGACATGTCCATCATATCCTTCCTCCCCTATCCCATATTTTCTTTTATTCCTCACACACTCAGTGATGGAGCTGCCAGACAGGGTAGAGAAAGACTCAGCACAAATATTTTCATATATACTTAGAGCATATAAAAGGCTACATCATGAAACCGTGTCCCAAATTATAAGATATTTGGACACCATTGATGAATTTAGAAGTAGACATGATAGTCAAATTGCAACTACATGAAAGCAACCACTAGATAAATCTGAAGCTAAGTGCCTTAACTAGCACTTTCACATCATTACTTTTATTTGGTTTAATGAAATCTGAAACAGGATCAACCAAGAGTGGAAGGACAGTAAGACAGGTAGATTCCTTTCTCTAATACAAAAATTTGTGCTAATTTCTCATCTAGAAAGCTTTTAAGCTTAGAGAAATCAGATTTTTAGAAATGGGGGGGGGGGGGGGGAAGAAACTCGTTCCAAGACTTAATCACTTCATCACTGTATTGTTTTTATAAAGATCTTGGAGGAACATGTCAAGCACTTGGTTTAGGTGAGTTACAGCCAGTAAGTTTACTCTGTCAAAGGAAGACATTTTGACTATCAAAAATGAAACCATTTTCAAATCCTAAGAGACTTTTAGAAAGTAAAGCTTTTTTCCTAGAAAAATGAAATGCACTTCAAAAACATACTTCATTTGAGAACATAATTTTCTATGAAAAACAAATATAACCAAAACTAGTTGATCACTTTTGACTCAACACATGGTGACAAGTAATGAATCTATTCCTGAATCCTTTTGACTTATTGTGCTGCTACCTTGATCATCAAGACTTTGCAGATACCCACTAACTAATAAATCTAGGCAAAATTTTAAAATACATTAATTTTAAAAATTAATTTAAGCTCTACTGTGCCTAATGCTGCACAAATTTTAACAAAAAATACAGTTTCCTTCACAATCCTACAGTCTCATAATCTGGATAAGATCCTAAGAATACAATTCCCATTTAATTCAATGGTAAGCACATAACTAAAACCCTGTGCAAGGCATTGAACATTTAGCACAGTATTCACTAAGTAGATCCAGATGATGGGCCAAATCCAGCTCTGATGTAGGTGGGCAAAATGCCATTTAAATCATTTGAGTTGCAACACTAGAGCTGAATTTGACCTTATATTTTTTGAACATGATGCCAAATAACTGCAAAAACAATGTAGTTTTTACTCAAGTGCAAATGAATGTGGTGGTTTCATCCTAGACCCTGGAGGACATGTATTCAGAGCACAAAAGCATCACACAGTTTGGCACAGCTTGTAACTGCTTTTCCACAGAGATCCAGGACTAGAGCTTTTAGGGCGTTGCAGGTCATGAGCAAAGGAGGAAAAACAGGATCGCTGCATGGACATGGCTGTACACTGTTTGCCTCTTGCTAACCTCTGGCCAGCACTCATTTCCTCATTTTCATCATTCACTTTAATGTTTAAAGAACAACAACATCATTTTGAATCATTCTAAAGTCTCAGAGGATGTGCATTGTTTCTCCCCAGGGCCTCCTGAAAGACAACTCTATAACTCTGTATTTATTCTGATAGAACTACAAGCTGAATTTGTCTTAGTGTGGCTATTAACACCTGGCCTGTGTAATGTTTTACTTTCAAAGATGTCAGGAGTCTTTCCAAAGGGAAATGTATAGAAGGCAGTGATAAATGGAACCAGTATTTATAATACATGTACTTGCTAGCCATTCATATTTTCATATTTAGAGTTTGGCTTCCAGAATTAGTAAACATAAGGAAAATTTATTAGCTTCCTTCAGAGCTATATTCATTCTATGCCTCCAAAGAATTCATTGAGAATATAAATCCAAGCCTTTATTTCTAACTACAAGTCAGTGGCAACACTTTTATTTAGCATGATTAAGCACATGGCAGGTAACAAGTGGAAAAAAAAATCTAGATAGCCCTCAAAACATCTGACCAAATCACAAGATTCAACAATTAAATAATAGGAATGTTACCATAAATTCTGATTTAAACCTGTGTCTTCTTATCTCTTTGTGAGGATATTGAGTCAATTCAGCACCAACATTCCCTTACTCGTGCTTTTCCTATTTACCTTTTCTATCTAGAGTATAATAAGAAAAAGGAGAAAACCTACCATAGAAAAAGAAAAAAGATGAAAAATACCACAGTCTGGAGAAAAAAAATCCTCATTTTGAATGTTCAGTTTGTATGTGTATGAGACTGCTGTCTAACAAGTTGGGTATTCCATAGAAGAAGAAGCCAGCCTTCTGATTTTGATGGTATTTCATAAGAAAAACTTTTGTTCTGCTCTTTGTTAATTTCATTTATACTCTTTCAAACTGTACTGTCACCAAAGAGTTTCCTGAAAGAAATCACAAGGATAACAGCTGAGGGTCACAGAATAGATGAAGAAACAATCTGTAGTACTACTTGTTCTCTTCTCACATTGAAAATTAGATAATTTGTTTCTGGCAAGCTTCTCTTTCACTTTCTTAGCAGTTTTTATCACCAGTTTAATTCTTCCTTCCAGCATTATCTGATGTATTCAAATTAGATATTATAGCAGTGTTAATTTTGCAGCTGTGTGGATCCCACACCACCCAACTCTGCAAAACAAATCTACAAAGGAAGCTAGAAAACAGAAATAAACCCAAACCAGAAAATGCCAATGTCAACTGGGAAGAAGCAACATTTGGGGGTCATCTAGCTAGACAGGTAAGAAACGATTATGAAATATGAAAAACACAAAGGAAGGCTGAGAATTTATCAGGAACTTTCCTGAAAACAAGTGAAACCAAAAGCCTAAATTCATTAACCTGGTTTTGACAAACTTACTGCTCCTCAGGCTTTACATTTGCGATTTTTACTTCTAACTAGAAGTACATGCCATTCACTGTTTTCCAAGCTATTCCAGGAGACAGATGCCCAAAACTCATCATTCATTTACACATCTTTCAAAGTTTCTACTCAACAAACAGCATGTCATGGTTGTGCATCTACATAAACTTCATCTGGTTGCAATGACATCAGAATTAGATTCTTCAGAACTTTTTAACTGCTGCTGAGGAAATATTTTAAATTTATTTTCTGATAGGTGACAGATATACTTTTTCTCACCCTTTCACACCAACAGATATTAGGAAATAAACAGCAGAAACCCCCTTTAATTAAAAAAAAATAATTTCTCAAACCCTAGACTTTTAAAATAGAAAGATGTGCAACATAGTTCTTTCAAAACTGTTTTACAATCTTTTATATTTTTCTCTCTAACTCACTCTTTTTTTTTCAGATGTGATGTCTGGAAAAATGTAGTAAACTGGCTTTCAATTCCAGTAAGCCCCCTAGGAAAGCAGCTTTCAGTTCCAGGAGAAATTTTTTACTTAGTGGCTAAAAGACTTCCAACTTCATGATCCAGAACAGGCCAAGAGCACTTAAAAGTCAACAACATCATAAATTAACTAAGGAAAACTTAAGAACTGAAGTATCTGAGGTTGATTTCAGGGATATCAAATCAGAGCTGAACTCAGACATCCAAACCCTGTTTAATTTTCTTAGAGAAATTATGTCTCAATAAACGGTCTGTACCAAAATACTACATCCCACGAAACCCACCACTGAAACCTTGAACAGGTTTTTGCATTACAAACACCAGACTTATTTTCTATCCCTTGACCACCTTTTTGCAAAATCAGACTTAAAATAGAGAGCTTTTCTGGGAGAAATTAAAAGACACTCACAAACTACCCCCATCTTACATTGACTCTGGCATTTTACAAGGACATTAGAGCTAAGTGTAGCCAACTCTTGGGTGGAAGACTTCCAACCCAGGATTCTGCGGCAAGCAGGGCTGGTGAATAGGTCACATTCTTTCTTTCAGCCATATAAACTAATGTCCTAATATGGTGCTAGGTAGCACTATTCTGTGAACAGAGCCTTTTTCAAATAAAATAACTCTTCATCATTAAATACCACTGTACTATTTGACAAAAGTGTGACATTAATCCATTCTTTAGCAAACTCAGGGCATGAGCTATTTTAGTCTCAAAGTAATTTCAACTTTTCTGTTTTGATTCAGTTCATACATACTGTTAGAGAAGATACAGTTCTTCATATATATTTTAAAGGCACTTTTGCTTTCAACATAGGGTTAAAGATAATCAAACCTTTGAAAACATTCAATAGAGAATTCATTTGAAAAAGCTCTGGGAAATCCTTTAGAAAGGCTCCAGATCTGTATGAGGAATTGTTTATTGAGAAAATTTTAAAATCTTTGTCCTATGCCTTGGTAATTGAGACTCATGCTGTCCTACTCCCTAGTAGGATGATTGCTGTAACAATATATGGTTGATTCTTTCTTTGCAGTATACCCTTCACACCTTCCTTCTCCCCCTTTCTTTGCAGGCATCACTGCTGTACAAGGATGCATAAACAAGAATTCACTGAAACAGGATGCCTATTTCTTTAGAGAACTGAAAGTCAGAAACTGCAGTCCAAGCATGCCATTAACATGCTTTTACATTTTTTATATCTGTGCATCAGTTTCATCTGGAAGAAATTACATCTTGACATAACTAAACTGTGGCATCCAAGTGTCTCTTACTATCCTTTCCCTGTTTCACAGATAAACGACCAGATTTGATTTCCAAAAAATGCAACACAGCAACAAGGGGGATAAAAAAGCCAATCCCTTATCATGTGATCTTCTGAAATTTCTTTTAGTGTCTTGGTATTGCTGTTTCTTAATGCAGTATCACTTTCATAACACTTCCACCTGTAGTCAATTGCAATTCCTCAGTCACTCCATAATACCCTTGGGCTTACTAATCTCCTACATTTAGCTCAATTTGTTAACTGAATTCTAATATTTTACATTTAATTCTTGCCATCCATTCTTACTGAAAATTGAATGACATTCTGAAAACACTTGACATTAGGCATGCAATGTGATTTGGCTTATTAACAATGATGTTCTTAAATACTGCAAGTTAATGAAAAAATCCTCTAATAATAGACAGACAGTCTTCATGACGTGGAGATCCATGGAAATCTGTAGATACTAAAGCTTTATTTTCCCAAGCATTTCAGTTTCAGCTTATTATAATAGGATATCTGTTCAAACTGCATTCACAGGTTTCCACAGCCTCTACAAAAAGTATAATACACTACAATAGAAAGGTATCAGATTCATCATGAACACATTTCATAAAAATGAGCTCCTTCTTTATTAAGCATCAAATAAAACAAAGAAATAATTCAAAATTGAGGGAGGGAGTGAAGGGGTGAGGTCAGAGAGATTTTTGATTTGTCCTTTTCCCACACCTCTTCTGCACTCCCTTTCTACATTGGCTGTTTACTTATATATTCTATCCTGTGTAAGGGAATTTTGCATTCCTCTTCCCTGAATCCAGCCTGTTCATCTCACATGAAAGATAACAAGAATGGGACAGGTAGAAAAGGCAGAGCTTGCTGTGGCTTAGACAGCAGAAGAATCAGCCATGCCTCTCCACCACAGTGCTGCAGCCTGTGCAACTTTGCCTCCCTCTTAGAGGGGCAGGTTATGGGCGGGAGGAGGGGCAGCCCCCAAGAGATAACGTTCACACTCCAGTCAATTTGCAGACATCAAACAGCTCCCCCGGGTCCTTGAGCTAACACTATCCCATTTGTTGTTGTCTTCGGCTCTAGAGAAAATTTTTGCATAATGCTGAGTTTACTTATCTGCAGAAAGTTTGGTGAACTTCAGTTCATAGAGGCCTGTTAACAGCAGGAAAATCCAGCCTACACTTACAGAGGATTCACTGCTTGATGACATTAAAAAGATCCAGATACAAGAGGTAGAGACAGCTGTGATCTTCCGTATCCTCTGCCCTGCAGGGTGAGTATGCTAAAGCTTTTCATCCTTTTACAATGCTCCCTCTGCCCACTCAAGTGTTCAGTGTGAGCGGAAAACAGGATTCTTACTTGCATTAGTAAGAATATGTAAATTTCCACCTAGCAGATAAGCTTAGAGAGACTGTTGCAAAGGTGCTCCAGACACCAACTTTTTAAACAGATATGCTCATCAAGACCAGAGAATCAGAAGCTATTTGCAAATAACAAAACCTGGAGAAGATAAACATATGCATAAGGAGGCTGACACAGGAGTTTCTTTGATAAAGTCAAGACATGGGAAATACAAAACACAGCAAAAACCCAAGGGTGCATTAAGCTCAAAACACGGTTCATGAAAGTGATTTCTATGCCTGCACTGCACATTACATTAAAAATGAGTTTTTCATGAACAAACACAGATATTACCACAATGTGTAATGAAATGCCTTGGTATTTTTACAAAATATCAGCATCACAACTGAAAATATAACAAAAGCATATGATGGAGAAAGAGCAAGTGCCTCCTTTTCATGTTTGTCTTTACAAAAAATTCTTTCATTTCTAATGTTAGCAGTTACTTTAAGGGCAACAGTTTGCTTAGTGTCAAATATCATTTATGAGTTATATATGAAGTGGCTCCATGCCACAAGCTATTCAGATTAAACAATTTACATTATCCATTCAGAAAACAGAGATGGTTTTATTCTGAAAATCATGGCTTATGGGTAAGCACCTTTCACTGATGGTACTTCTTTGAGCAGTTTAGCAGGATCAAGTCCTAATCTGTGCAGCTGACATCACCACCATCAAGAAAAATCTGCAGATGTTTACCCTAAAATTTAACAGCAACATATACAAACATCATTAGAGAAAACACAAAAGCCCTTTTAATTATTATTTTCAGGAAATACATACCTTTCAACTCATGTAATATACTGGAATATTTTGGTTTATTAAATCTAACTTGAACAGGTGAAACAGTAAGAAATAGTTCATCTAATATATTTTAAATTCAGATGCCATTGTTAATGGGAGTATCAATAGAATGCACAAAAGATAGAAGATAGTCTTATAAGAGACTGAAAGATTTCTTACTGATTTAGATGAGTAGCTTCTGGCAAGATGTTTCTTTGCTTATTGATAGATGAAAACCCATTATCACTAGAATCTTTCTAGTCATGGGTTGCTTTTCTAGCCTTTATAAAAAGTAATAGTTATCTAATTCAAAATAATTTTCATGTAATACAGACATTTTACTGTATAAAACTTGAATTCAGGAGTAACCATTATCTCTAAATTGGTATATTGCGTGTGTAATTTTGTCTGCCTTCTACAGTTCTTGCATTTCCAAAATATGCATAACCTACAGAGAACTTTAGCAGTTTTTAGTTATTAATTTAGCAGTTATGAGTTATTAGTTTTACAACTAATTCGTAGTTGTTATCCATGCTTGGCCTTGACTTTAATCATCTCAGTTGTGTGCCTGTATCATGCCATCAAGGAGGGATTTCCTTTAACTGCCACATTGTTAATACTGGTTATAAAACAAAGTATTGCTTTCAGAAAGAAAGCAAAAGTATAAAAAATATTTCAGCAAATGGAAAGTTCAAATGTTGCAGATGGTTCCTATCAAAAGTCTGATATCTGTATATAGCCATATTGGAAAGCTAAATATTTATAAAATAATTTGGGCTCGGATTTAAAGGTCATCTAATTAAACAAATAAGTAACATTAAATTAGTCACAAATGTTCTTAAAATACGGTTTGCGCCATTTGCAATTAGCCAGTAGAAAGCTGACTCATGCTTCTCACATCTGACAAAATGTTACTTTTGATTTTTAAAGTATTAAAAGGTTTAAAGCTGTATCAGGCTGCTAATATTTAAATATAAATTGGAAATTGGCTTGTAGTCATATTTGGCATGATCTCCTACTTTTCTTCCCAATTGTAAAAATTATTGCTGAATTTCCCAGTAACTTTCATAGCAATGATCTTTGGACACAACCAGACAAATTCCACACAGATGCATACTCTGGAATCCCAAACAGAGCCAATAGGGTTGCAAGTTATAAGTTCAGTAGCTATCTGCCAAAAGGTGACATGCTCTGATGTGTCTGTTTGCCATTAGGATACTGCTGTGGTAAAACCTAATATTACAGTTATCCCAAACACCTTTTCAAAGCCACTGCTCTTCCTTTGAACATTTAGGTGGCATTACTTCAGAGAAACACTAATCTGGATGTATGGAGAGTCAATTTAAACCCTTCAATTTAGCACCTTTTTAGTAGAACATTTATGAGGAAGAGATAACCACACAGTTTCAAAAAAAGGTTTTTCAGGAGACAAGGAGAGGAGTGGTTTTTTGTTGTTGTTTTCTTTTTAAAGGGTGGAACCAGTTTTTATCTAATTGTTTTACTACCCACTGTCCTTCTGTTGGTGTTGACAGTGGCTATGTCAGCTTTATTTAATACCTTCTTGATTTTTGACTACCAGAAGGGTGATTACATACAGTCTTGCACTTAAATATTCAGCCATTTGACAAAATATATATTAACAAAAGTGTTCCCCTAACTATAACAAGCCAACAAGCTAATAGACATTCTCAGCCTGATACAGCAATATTTACAAAACCTTAATAGCATGGTCCTGGCAGGAGTAAATACACCAGTTTCAATTACTGCAGAATTATTTTCACTTCTAAATAGTTAAAGATAAGGGTGCATTCAGCTGTAATATGCAATGCTCAAATCTATGATCTACAACAGGTTTTTTTTGATCTCAACTTCCTTCAGTTGTACTTGATTCCCCTGTTCCATTTTGGGCATAGTTATGCTCCTGAAAAAAACCTAAATGACAAAGATGTACAATATATACCCAAATATTTTTCTGTAGCATATTTGGGTTCCAGTTGCTGCTCCAGTGATAGTCTGCAGCAAAATTCCCGAGGGTAAAAACCACATTGCGTCGTGTCCTCTTGACACAACGTATAACAATATCCAGCGAGTTTAATACTCTCCATAATATATTTCAACAGCAGAGCCACAATTATTTTTAGACAACTAATTCTTTAAGCCATCCTGTGCACCACCAAAGTAAGCTTGAATAATTTCTGTCAAGAGTTCAGAACTCACAATAGGGCAGGCTGGAAGTCTACAAGACTCCCAAGAGTCTACAGAATTCACATAGGAAGAGGCTCAGATTTTTAGTTTGATTCAAACAAACTTCATAGCCTTAAAATATTTGCAAAGGCTGTAATTCACCTATTTAATACAAATTTAAATCCATGTGAGACAGAAAAACATGCCTGCCTATTAAGGCTGTGTCCTTCTTTCAAGAATTTCAGTCCTTCCCTAATTAAAGGAAATTGGCAAACTCCTGCTCGTTTCCCTGGGAGAAGAATCAGATCTTTTCTTATCTTTACCAGGGACTACACCCTGTGATGCGTGTTTTAACATGAGAATCATCCATATCCAAAAGAATTTTTGCAATGGAATTAACACAAAAAATTAGGTTTATAACACAGAATGCAGAGCAGAGAGTCATTACTACTTGCTCAATCTCTAGCATTTTTCCATTTTATTTAGTCCCAACAGGCTAGTTATAATCCATTTCACAGGCTTCAGGATGACGGAAAGATCCAACAACAGCTAGTCAAAATAACCAAAAACCAAACAAACTTTCAAGCGAAGCAGGGCATCCCACTTGTTTCATTAACCAGCCCTAAGCATACTCGTGCTCAGCTGTCATGCATGACCACACTGCAGGACATCACAGTAAGCAAAGCAGCTCTCACTGCAGTTGCTTTGTCTCTTATTAGACTATGCTGTCCCTTTTTACCAGCAAAAATTGTCACATTCTCTGCTTGGACACACTTTATATAACACTAAAATCTTGGTATACAACCATTTCTAATACTTCCATAATTAGCTGGAGCTCTGGGTTGGAGGGTGTTGGGGAAGGAGCACGAGGAAAGGAAAAGCTGTGTGTTAAATATTGTTAAGACTTCCGCTCTGTTATATGTAACATCAGAAAGAGAGAACTTCTGCATAAGGTCATTCTCATGGTTTTCATTATCGCATATAGTTAATCAAAAACACTTCAACCCCAGGCAACCGACACACTGCAAAGAGAATATTAAGAGGGTATAAAAGCATCCTACTCACTTGGAAACTAATTAACTTGGCTAAAAATGAAACAGTTTTTCCAAAAGTACTGTAGTGTCAGGAAGGGCTTGTTGATACCTCAGATTTACTATGTGTGCACACAAATGAAAGTCAATTTTGCCTCTGTTGAAGCTAATGGCAAATGTCCGTCGACAAGGCAGGCAGATCAGGCCCAAATCAGGCCTTCAGCATTAGACTTAAATCTTGAAATAAATAGGAAAACTAATAAAATAAGCTTAAGGTGCTTAATGCTAGTTTGAGAGCAATTTAGGCATTTGATTCCAAAATAATAGTCCTGGAAATCTTTCTTCAACAACTTCCTAAATTCTGAAGTGCCTTTATTATTGTGAATATCTCTTTCCAGATTGGAACAGACTAAGCAGCTTCTTTCTTAAGTGTTAATTACTGTTCCCTATTTAAACTACCCATGGCCAGATATAGAATGAACATACTGAAGCCAAGACCCTTCAACTGAGCTGTGGGGGTGTGCAATGCAGGTGCTCCATTCTGAAATTGTCATAAGGAATCTTTCTGTGGTGAAGGGAGATCATGTCACTGTGGTTAAACGAGCTCAGGCACAACTTCCCTTCTCTCAAGACTTGTTCAGAAGAATTATGCTATAGATTCTAATCACTCTGTTGTCAACAGGACAGTTATCTCTGACATTGATACTTAGATGTAGGTAAGAACTCAGTGTTTGTTGTCACTCTTCCTATTTCTGTTAGCAAGCATTCATTCTCTGAGAATGTCTACTGAATACCAGTGGAAGCAGGATCTTCATAAAATGCAATAACAACTCCTTTCATTCAAAAGATGTTTAGTATAACTGCCTTCCTGTTTAAGAGATCAGAGCACACATGCACACTATAAAAAAATAATTTTCTATCTCAGGACATTTGAATTCATGTCCCCAGAAATGCCAAAGCACTCCAGGTATTGGCTAGTCTGATGATTATGACAGATAAGAAATCGCTGGTTTCAGACCCACTTAATAAAGCTGTTCCATTAAACAAACAAATCCAAACTAGGAATTTATTGAGGTGGATGGACAGCAAGAAGCAAAAACGCTTTTTTTCAGTGTGGTGTACCACCTCCAGTCTCCTGAAAAGACTCCATAAGCAAGCAAATTCACCCTTTCTTTTCTGCAGGAAACTTGCTTCTCAGCACAAGGGCATGCTCCCAGCTCTAATGAGATGGCCACTTGAGTGTCCCACCCACTTGGCAATCCACAAGGTTTTCAAATTGAGATCTCTTTTTGAAATCCTGACTGAAATATATAACACATCCAAGATCAGAGTAAAGATACAGCAGTCAGCAACACTTTATTCAGCACACTTCCCTTAGTCTACCTTGGGTGATTCTAATCTGGTTTGGATTCCATCTTGAGCTTTCCTCTGTATGGAACCAATATGAATTCTGGGTTATTTTCCAGGCACCTGTTTGATAAGTGGAATGCAGCTTCCTTAAGATGTCCTCAGTCTTTGCCAATTTTAGACCTGACCTTCCACTGGAAGCCTCCTGTTCAGACCCCATTTATACGAGAAGCTAATGAAATTCTTAGGAAGTGCTTTTAATATATTATGGGAGTTTCTGAATAATGGAGGCAATAATTTGAAATTCTCCCTTGCTGACATAGACTAAAATTAGAATAGGCAAACTGAATAAATATTTATATTTTTAAAAAAAACACATCAAATCCTACATTACAATATTTTTAGGCATAACATCACAATTGTTAAAGCATGGATCACAAACAGTACAGAATAGCCACAAGTCTAAAATTGTTACTGATGCATACTGGCATACTTCAAGAGTTATTCTGTTGCACTGATTAATAATAGATGGAGCATATTATAGTGGTTTTACTTACTCAGCTTTCTCTCACATGAAACTAATCCACACATACATTATTGATAAATAATGCACACCTCTCCTGTTCACAGTATCTAAATTATGCAGAATTAGGAACAGCTGACAAACTAATACATATAACTGTTTCTCTTAGTAGACATCAGTGTATTTGTAGCCAGCAGATTTGGAGAACTGCAGTTTTGAATAAAACCTGAAGATTAATAAATAAGTGGAGTTTTTCCATAGATGCCACAACATTTGGTGTTCACATTGATATCTGTCTCATTTTTTTTTTCAGATCAAATACATTAGAATTACTTAAATATATACAGAAGAATCTTGAAATAATGCAACCTGATAAAAAATTTAAAAATTGCAATATTGTAGAGTAAATTAACTTGGAAATGTTTTGATACTGCAGTACACAATAGTTGTTCCATCAACAGGAAGTAATCTTCTACCTGTGTTCACTCCTGCCTTGTTTTTACAAAGCAGTGTTTATTTTCATCTAGAAACTAAACACATCATTGTCAAGCAACATCTCTCAACAGTCATGAAATATTTAGCACAGTATTCACCTGAGAGCATCACTTAGTACAGATTTTCAAAGCAATAATCTTAGATTACATTTGCATTGGGTTTCCAAGAGGTATTATGAGTTTTCCTATGCAGATACACACGGCCAGGTTCACCTCAACAGTTCACTTAATTCATGACTGGAATGTATTTGGGCTACCTGCAACCACCTGAAAATGGTAACATAGAAATTAGGGTTTATAACCCCCAAAAGGTGGTGGGATCAAAAGCCAATGGAAGTGCACCTACACCAATGCACACAGCATGGACAACAAAGATGAGCCATTGAGCAGTAGGAAGCCTATTACACAGTTGCCGTCATGGAAAAGTGGTGGGAAGACTCACACAAATGGAGTGCCCTAATAAAGGGCTATACTTCAACTGTGTTGAATTATATTTGCATCTTTAGCTTTGTCTAGCAGAAAATAATTACCTGAAAAAAGACACACAGAATATTCATTGTTTAATACAGTACTATAGAGAAATAAGTTTGTTATCTACTACATGTTCTGCCATTTATGACTGGACAACTTAGATGAGCAATTCATAGGGCCTATGACGTACATTGTGGGGTTTGGGGCTTTTTTGATCACTGGGGCAATACAAGTATGAGACAAAAGCATAAAACCCTAAAAGCAAGCCATTCTTCAAATACTGAAATTCAAATCCCATTTTATTATGCTGTCAATGAACTGCTGAGATTCTCCTTTGCTTGTTAACATGATAGCAGACAGATGAGAAGAAATAAAAAGTACTGGCGTGTGAAAGCCAAATCAAAAGGGGAGATTGAAGGGATTTCTCGAGTTACTCAGGTGAGTCTTTAAGCCCCAGCCAGTGACCCAGCCAGTGGTCAGAACGGAGCAGGTTCCGTTTGGTTGCTCCTAACGCTTAGACACGATATCCAACTGTCTGCCCAAAAGGCTGAGAATTTGCAGTTTCTTTGTAAGCTTTCTGCACAATTAACAAAAGAAGGGAATTTGATACTAACTAAACAGAGAATGAATAGTCAATAACATTGTATAAACTTTTTCAAGTCACAAATCTTTATGCAGCAGGAGCGACTTTGCACGTTACTAGTCTTTTACTGCAAAGATTGCTTTTTTGTTTCCTCCACGAGTTTTTGTTGTAAAATGTATTTTTTTAAATGAAACCCTTACCTGTTGGCAGATAAAGACATCAAATCCGTATATCAAAAAAAGTAGACCAGAATTTACAGTAAAATTATAAAATGAAAAAAACTATAGTTAGAGGGATCCTTAAATATTCTGAAGAACTGCAAAATAATTATTTTATTACTTTCAACATGGGCGGCATAATATTTTTGACAAAAATTATTCCAGTGGAAAAAAAAATAATTGTACTTTTTCATTATCTCTAGTTCTTAAATTTTTTTTTAAAATCATTTAAAATACCCCAACCAACAATTTGAACAGAAAATTAAAATATCTAACTAATTCCACGTTATCAGAACTAAACTATGAAATGAGGTGGCACGTGAAGAAGCAACACAGTGGACAAAATCCAAACACAGGGATATTTGTACAAGTTTGAGTGCAGTTAACTAGAGTTTATACACCTAAACCTGAATACTCTTACAGTGGAAACATTATTGTTTTCCTGATGGTGTGTATTTCTCAGAATGCACTAGCTGTCAAAATTAAGTAATACCCTTTTCTTAGCTGCAGAATTAGCTTTATGAAACCCAGCTGTTCAATATAAAGCATGGACTAGCAGTGCCATCTAGTATCTTTAGGAAAAAAACCCCAAACAAACAACAAACCAATAATACCTCTGTGCACTTACAGAATTGGTAAGTTAACATTTATTACAACTATCAGGCTTTGCAATAGATCTATGCATCCAGTTGTAACCCTCAAGTGAGCAACAAGACATGTTTTGATTATCAGTGTATTACCAAATATAACATCTGTACGTCAGAAACCATCTGGACAATAAAAGTGTCAGACAAAATTCTTTAGCCTTTGAAAGAGCTCAGCAGAGACTGGGAAGAAGAGGGCTGCATTTACTCATGCAGTGTTGGGTTATAACACATGGACAGTGTGAAGCTATGATAAAATGGGAAGAAGGAACAGCCAGAGGTTTTCTTCTGGGAACAGAGTCCAAATACACAAACTGGACCCACTTCTTAGGGAAGACTGCTGACTGCCTGGGGCTTGGGTTAAAGACAAGAAATCTTCCTACTCTGGTACTGCTTTCAGATTATTATCTATTTTTCTGGTAAGCAGTGATGAAGTTGCAACAGGAAATCTGAGAGCAATCAGGAGAGACATCAGGGCTCTCCTGCGATTGGCTAAAGGATCAGAAGCATGAGTGGTTTATTTCTCTATCCTTCCATTTGCAGGGAATGATGAGAAAATAATTGGGGAGACCCAGCAGATCAATACCTCGCTCCAATCCTGGTGTCACCAGCAGAATTTTGGGGCTTTTGAATCACACATCAATCTTTATGGCACCAGGTCTGCTGGAAACAGATGGGGTACACCTGTTTCAAAGGGGGAAAGGATCTTAGCGCAGGAGTTACAGGACTCATTGAAAAAGCTTCAGAACTTATTGAAAAGGCTTTACAATAGATTTCAATAGTGAAAGGCATGAAACCAACTCACTAGGGATACGCCTGGAGGTGGCATCCCAATGCTACAGGGACAGTGTGCCAGCAGAGTCCTTCAGTCTACAGTCTCAGGGGAGTTAGGGGATGGAGATCAATGTGACAGCAAGGGTCATTGATATTCGGAAACCAGAGAACGACCTAAAAATTGTGGCATAGGAATTAGGGCTTATAGGCCCCAAAAAGGGGTGACACCAATAGTCCAAAGGAAGTGCAACTACACCAATGCACACAGCATGGACAACAAAGACGAGCCATTGTGCAGCAGGAAAATTATTACACAGTTGTCCTCATGGAAAAGTGGTAGGAAGACTTGCACAACTGAAGTGCCCTAACAGAGGGCTACAAACTCTTCAGAAAGGATAGGTAAGGAAGAAAAGGCAGTGGGGTAGCCCTGTGTGTTAGGGTCTGTTTGATGGTCTACAGCTTAATGATGGTGACATAGGGTTGAGTGCTTATCAGTAAGGATCAGGGGAAGACCAACAAGGCAGATACCCTGGTGGGAATCTGTTATAGAGCACCCAACCAAGATAAAATACTCTATAAGCAGCTGGGAGAAGTCTCACAATCTCTAGCCCCTTTTCTCATGAGGGCTTCAACTTACCCAGTTCTACTAGAAATACAATACAAATAAGAGGCAACAGTCTAGGAGGTTCCTGGAGCATGTGAAGGAGAAGTTCCTGTCATAGTTTAACCCACTTGCCTGGTTTAGGCTGGGATACAACTTTATCAAGCATTTAAATGAGGAAGTTAAGTGCACCCTTTGTAAGTTTACCAACAATTTCCAAGTTGGGCACAAGCGTTGATTTGCTGGAGGGTAGAAAGGCATTGCCAAGGGATCTGGACAGGCTGAAGCAACGGGCTGAGACCAGTGGTCTGAGGTTCAACATGGCCAAGTGCCAGGTCCTGATCTTGGGTCACAACAACCCAGACAATGCTGCAGCCTGGGGGAATAGTGACTGAAAAGCTGCCCAGTGGGAAAAGATCTGGGGGTGCTGGTCAACAGTGACTGACCATGAACCAAAGTGTGCTCAAGTGGCCAAGAAGGCCAATGGCATCTTGGCTTATATCAGTAGTAGTGTGTCCAGCAGCACTAGGGAAGTGAATCCTGTGTTCAGTCTTAGGCCCCTCACTACAAGAAAGATATTTCAATGCTGGGGCATGTACAGAAAAAGGCAACAGAGCTGGTGAAGTGTCTCGAGCACAAGTCTGATGAGGAGCAGCTGAGTGAGCTGGGGGTGTTTAGCCTGGAGAAAAGGAGGCTTAGGGGAAACCTTAATGCTCTATATGATTACCAACCTCAAGTTGCACCAGGGATGGTTAAACTGGATATTAGGAAAAATTGCTTTGCGCCACATACTGGAACAGGCTTCCCAGAGACATGGTATTATTACCATCCCTGGAGGTGTTTAAAAGATGTATAGAAGTAGTGGTTTCAGCAGTGTTAGGTTTACAGTTAGAATAGGTGATCTTAAAGGTCTTTTCTAATCTAAACTATTTAATGACTCTATAACTCTATTACTTCTTAAGCAATATAAAGTACATAGAATGCTTCAAATAACTCCCCAAAAATATTATGCCAGTAAGGAGAAATATTTGCTTTGAATGGCTTAATAAATGAATTCCTCATTCTGAAATTCAATACACTTCTGCACAGGTATATATTGACATAGTAAATATATTCATTTGCTCCTTTCTATGTGGAGTTAAAAGACTTTAGATTTGCAAAGTGTAACAGTGAGCAAAATTTCACACACTTTTATTGTTTGTTGAATAGAATGAATTGCTTGGCATTACATAAGACAAAGCATGAAAAGAAATACTGCCTCTCAGAGCCTACACTGTAGAAGACAGGCTCTGAAATGACAGGATGTACTGGGAAGCCTTGAAACACATTCATTAATTATTGTCATTGTTAGGAGCAAGCCTTTATAAAGAACTTGAA
Organism: Pithys albifrons albifrons; assembly: GCF_047495875.1. Classification (NCBI taxonomy): domain Eukaryota; kingdom Metazoa; phylum Chordata; class Aves; order Passeriformes; family Thamnophilidae; genus Pithys; species Pithys albifrons. The sequence continues at coordinate 16,020,082 of NC_092497.1, read as the reverse complement.
TGCAAACAAGGATGGGAACACACTGTAGCATAAGAAGCTCAGAGAAAGACAAGTCAGATATTATTACAAGTCCTGCCATAGTAGCCCCTTGGTACAACAGTATAAATACAGATACAGATACAGATACAGATACAGATACAGACACAGACACAGGTACAGGTACAGGTACAGGTACAGGTACAGATAGAGGCATAGACCCTATCCCCATAGTTAAGAATAATTTCTATATTGAATAAAACAGATGGATTAGGTGTATCACAGGCATGTTAATAAGATTTTTAATCTTTCAGTTAAAGCCTCTGAAGAATCATTACATAATTACAGCCTCAGTGAGTTTTAAACAGATTTCACTTTCCACTGTTTTTGCCTGTTCCTGTGCATTTTTGTGTGGATGTTCCCGGAGAAAAGTTTCACTGTTCTAAAACTCTAAATTTAAGATACAACCTGCAATACCCTATGTCATTCTGTTCATGAAAGAAAATTCTTTCCTCACGCCAGCCAAATTTTGTTGGGGTAGAAACAAAAACACAATGCAAGGATTTAAACAAATACATTTGGAGCAAAACCAACTCCACCAAGTACAGATGTCCAATAACCCAGTTCAAATAACCAAAGTGGCCAGTCTATGACACACTACCAGCAAACTTTGATTTCACAGAAAAACGTATGAAACAAACCAATGAAGACAGATTAATATACATTCTGCATCTGGCTCACATCTTAAAGTTATGTCTATGTAACTATTTGGCAGCCAACATAACATCCCCTCCAACTACCTCAAAATCACTGAACTGTTAGAACGCCTATAGAAAAATCCTTTGCCTAGATATATATATATAATAAGGTTATTTTTTTTCAAGGAACACATGCCTTTTGTCAGTCAAAAGTCATTCTTTATATGATCTACTTATTACAGCTGATATTTACTTAAGTTTTGTGAGCTTCAGTTATGACTCAGCATTCAGCTGGGGTAAGATTAAAGTACTAAATACATATTTATGATATTGTCATTTTCTATGTCAGGACTTGGACTACTTGTTTATTTTCCAAAACATATTTTATCCTAACGGGAAATCCACTCTGTAAGAATAGTTACTTATAAAATATAACGTATTTGCAGTTCTTTCAAGAAGACCAGCATATCCTATGTAAAGAAGTGAAGCAGTAAACTGTCAACATATTAGTCTGATGTTTTTACCTTTGGTAAGAGAAAAAAAAGAAATAAATAAGAAATGGTGGCAGCATGCTATGTGTTTTCAAGTACAATCACTCTAACTTTAGACCCACCAATAGAAAGGAACAGCATGCACTTTGAAAGAGCTTACAGAAAATGTGAGGATGGAAACCTGGCAGATGTTTTGCAAAGTTCCCTTTTGTTCTCAGCTGGTTATATCAAGCATGCTAGAAAGGAAACACTATGAGGTGTTAACTCAAAGAATGTTTTCTCACGCATTTCAATTTACCATTTAAATGTAAGTTAATATCTTAACCTTTTGCTGTGTTCTTTCTAAGAAACATTTATTTTCCCTTGTTATTTTATTTCTGTTACAGCATACTAGTGTGGCTGGGAATTCATACCCACTGTGTGAGTCTCTTTTTATAGGCCTAGGGAGGCAAGGTCCCTTGTATACACTAATATAGCTATTTATGCATCACATCAGTTTATTCAGAAGACTTGTCATATGTCTGCAGAGCTCAGGACTTTATATGGGTATGCTCCCATTTGTCAACCATCATCCCTTTAATGATTAAATAGCAAGAATGTTTGTAAAGGAAACAACTAGTACAGATTAAAAAGGTGGGGGGAGGGGGTGTAATATATTCAAACTAGATGCTCACGCACACACAACTAACCCACTGGCCCAAAACTGATTAGCTGCCTAAGGCCACTGAGAGCATAGGCACAGGATGTTTTCTTAAACAGAGGAGGGGTGAGCTTGACCTTTTAATTTATAAAGGGAAACCGCACACCCAGGTGTTGCAGCTCTGCTTACAAAGAGCAATTAGGACATAATCTGGGTTGTTTATTTTGTTGAGTTCAGAGGTCCATGCTGAAGGATCAAAAAAGTCTTATAGTCCTTTAGTAAGCTCCATATATGTGATGTTTTTCAACTGCCTTTTGTGTTGGTACTGTTTAGTTATTTGTTTATTTGGAAAGAAAAAGTGCCTCTTTGAGTAGGAAATCCCATTTCAGCTACAGGGCAAATTGCCCCGTTCATGTTAAAGTTGAATTTTAAAGGAAAAGAACAGCTTCCTCATGAGGGGAAGTGGAGGGGCAGACACTGATCCCAGTGACGGGACCTGAGGGAACAGCATGAGATTGTGTCAAGTGAAGTTTAGGTTGCATATTAGAGAAAGGTTCTTCACCCATAGGGTGGCTGAGCACTGAAAGAGGCCCCCCAGGGAATTAGTCACAGCACCAAGCCTGTCTGAGTTCACAAAGCATTTGGAAAATGCTGTCAGGCACATGGTGTGGCTCTTGGGGATGTTCCTGTGCAGGGCCACGAATTGGACTCAATGATCCTGACAGGTCCCTTCCAATGTGGTATAATCTATGAATCCATGATTCTGTGATCAATGAAAACATCTAGCCATCAATTACAACACATACTTTAAGGGACTGTTCTAGGCAGCAGTGACACCAATGTCACAGCCAAAGCTGGGCAATTTCATCTGCAACTTTCACAGAATGAGTCAAGCTTGCATGGCTATTTTGACTCAAACAGTGCCAGCACAGCAAAGAAAGCTGGGCAGTGTTTTGAAAAATCAATTAAAAAAATGTTTCTTAGGTTGTCAGCACAGAATGTATAGTGAAAGAAATAGCATATACTGTGGTGTACCCAACCTCCAGTACCTTGAATCTTTCCAAAGATCTATATGTACTGTCCTGGAAATGCTGCCTAATTAGCATGGTCTCAGGTTTCTTTAAAAGTCCTACACTGAAGATATGCACATTAGTTATACCCTTTGGCTGTGATATTGGTTCAAGGATAACTTGGACTGTAACAGCTTTTGTAACTTTATTTCTCTCTCTCCCTCTCTCTCCCTCTCTCTCTCTCTCTCTCTCTCTCAATTTTTAATGAAGGTGTAATGGGTACTTAAAGGCCAATTGCTTGTGTTACCCACTCAGGAAATCTCAGTCTCTCAGAAGGACAAAACCTGTCATTTATTATAGGGACATACAACTTTTTGCATATTGTAATGTGTTGGGCAATCTTTAAGAAAGAAAGCGATTCTTTCCCTCTACTAAAGTGCTTGGTAGTTGATCTGTCATCAACTACCCACAAGAGAGTAGGAGGGTAAAAATAGACATACTTCATAACAAATTTCTTTCCAAATCTTTCAGATTCCCTGTCAGTGCCTTTTCTGTGGCTGCTGTTCTTGCAGCTACAGGGGTCCTTGGCCAACACCAACAGGAGAGCAGGGAAGCCAAACACTGGAAAACTCTGAAATCTTGAGATTGGCACAGAGATGTAAAAGCTCATCAACAGATCTGTTACTTTACTGCAACAACTAACAGGCTGGGATCTGCAATCTGGTCACTACTCTTGCAAAGACTGGTACAGAACCTCAAGTTAACACCCTATTAGTCTGATCCAAAACCACAGATAATAATGGAGACCTTTTTCCATCTGATGTGAGGGGCTGTTGGCTCAGGAATTCTAAACAGCCTTGTTTTTACGAGTACCATTTCATTCAATATATGAACTTAAATCATGAAGGTTGTGACAGCAGCACCTTCTTGGGACATATTGCTGTATGCCAGCCAAATGCATTAGAAAGGAATTAATACAAGGTCCTTTTCTTTCTGGAATTTTTTGGTTTATTTTTAATGTTTGCTGAGATTTAAACTTAAAACAAGAATTTTAAATGAAGAGGAGCTGGCTGTTTGGTCTTCACTATTTAGAAATTTCTTCTCTAACGTTTTCATGGGAAGAAAATAAAACTCAAGTCTAATCTCTCAAACTTCTAGAAAAACCCATAAAACCAGACACGTCCATTTACTTTAATTCTTTTTTTTTATTTTTCCACAAAATTTAGGAAGTGTGTTTTTCTAAAGAAAATGGCATATAAAAAAACTGTCAGCACTGTAAGATCTGATCCACGCAACATTTTGACTAATGCATAGACCAGTGATGTACAGATGTAAACACTCACTTTGTATGACATTAATATTTTCCACAGGTTTGATACTCTAACACAAAAATTACAAAGGAATCACTTTGCCATCTTTAGCTTCAATCAAGAAAAAAACCAGTAATCTGTAGGATTAAAACTAATTTTTCTTTCATCAGAGTTAAAAACTCAGTTTCTATGGCACAAACACCAAAGGGACATAAAATCTGTTTCTGAATGCATCTGTTGGCTATGAACACAAATTCAGCTAAGTTTGTGTTCTTTTTAACTGACTAAAATTCAAAAAATACAGCAAGGATAGAAAATAAAATACAGAGGTTTCAACATTTCATCCAAAAATAAATATCCTAAGCTTAGATACCAATTGCTTCACTTCTGAATAACTGGAACATGTTTTCATTGTACAAATATCTGGGGGGGAGGGGTGTTAAGGCTATTGTACAAATTCATAAACTTCCAGACCAGAAATTATGTGGAAGATAGGTAAGCAATAAGCGAAAGAGGAACTTTCTGTAGCACATATTGGAACAACAGATGGATGGATTTGATAGACATGATAGTGACTCCTGGCTCTAGTGTTTATGAAAAACCTGGAATCTTTATCCATAATGCATGTAAATTTTCTTCCATATTTTAAAGAAAGTCTACCATGTACAAAGATAAAGAGCTACGAAGCTGGTTATAATTTTAAAAGAAAAATGTAATTGAGAAATAGACGAGCAAATTCAATGCGGATTTCTTAAAATTTTAAACTACATCAGACAAGCAAAAGAGCAAATGATAAATATTCACAAGGGAAATGTTCTATTTTGTCAGCTATTTTACAATCCCAAGTAAGTGGACACCACATGAAAAGAAAGAATTTGCAGCATAGATAAAGCAGCAGACTTGGATTCTGGTTGCTCTTACTTCTACTACTGGCCTTCTGAGCTGCCTTCAGCAAGTCGCTTGCACAGCTTGTACCTCAGTGCCATGGCATGTAACACAGACTTCCATTGAAGAGCATTTTGTGATGTCTTGGTAAGGCTCTCATAGTTTAATTGTATTGTTTACATCTTGTACTCTAATCTTACCCTTTTTGAAGGCAAAATGTATTTTGGGCACATGGGATAAAATTTATACTCATGATGCTATCCTTGGGCAAATAATGTTAACTCAGGGTTATTTGTAGAATTCAAAATGAGATTTAAGGCAGCCTTATGCATCTACTCAACTGAACTTTTGCAAGCTTTTGCTCAGAGACTATTTAAGGTTCACAGATTGTTTTAAGATTCACAGAAAGCTCAGACTTCAACAGAGGTGCCCTGGCACTATAGATCAGCTTCTAGTCTGTTAAAAAGCACTTAAGCACCTAAAACTGGACAAGACCAAGCGTTCTACACATTGGTACATACTTAGTATCATGGTGTAAGCACATGTCCTGCTGGAATCCTGAAACTTAACCTGTTTATTTCTATGAGGGTTTTAATTCATTGGGTGTTAACAGTCAAGCCCATGTGAAGACAGACTTGAATATTAGTGCCTGCTTGAACTGTTGCTGATTAATTCTTCATTAGGTAGTCATAAAATGCATAAACATACCATGGTGCAATAACTGAAACTTGGATCTTCTAGAAGAAAAGCTTTAGCCCTGGGACACAGCTTTTTTTTGGTTTTTTTTTTTTTGCTTTTTTTTTTTAATACAAGAGCATGCAAAGTAGAAAAATTACATTAAACTGATTAAGAAAAGAAAGTGAGATTATTTCACCTAATATGGCTTAAGCACTTTATTGGACAGCAGAAATAGGACTAAGTCTTCTCCATGAAGAAGGATTTGAAACAAAAACTCTTATCACATTAGTAAGAACTGTTGATGAAAAGCAATCACCACTTGTACTTTCAGACTTGTTTCAACATGCTGCTTCCTACCTTCTTTTGGACAAGGAAGATTTATGTGAAGTGTCTATAAATTCAAATCAGAAGAAGGCATCTTTCCCTGGTATTGAAACAACGCTTATGTCTCCAATGGAGTGGTAACCAGGTCAGAATGCTTTCTCTTAGATATGTGGACAATAAATTAGATGCATCATGCTGTAGCTTCCTCTACAGGAGCTAAGTATCTGACACTTAAGAGACTATGACGATGAGCAACCACAATGCTGAAATACTTTATTTTGAACAGAATATCACAGTAGTTGCATTGCACAGAATCAGTGCTCACTTGCAGACATGATAATGGGTCCAGATACCCAGCACTTTTTGGCAGTTCCTACCATGTTTCAGCTCAGATTCCAACTTTGTAACTCATACATTTTCTCATAAAAATATATGTTTGAGGTATCTTGCACTTTCCAGTAAGAAATGGCATTCCAGATATAATCAGTAACTAATCTGGGTCAAACACTGTACATCTCTAGTTTGGGTTCTTTAGTAGCTTAACCCATGGCTATATTTATTGCTGCTAATTCCTAGAATGTTGCAAAAAGCTGTTGGTAGGAGGCGTGGAGAGTGAGGGTGTGTGCATGCACACACATTTCTGGAGTTTGATTCAGTATAACTTCCACCTTCTTATTATTGAATTATTTGTTTAAATGCTGAATATTTGATGATGTGATTCTTGGTGTAATTCCCTGGGATTTCTATCCATTATCTAGACAGAAAACAGCACAAAATCTGGTGGAATACAATGAACACAGTTAAATTTTTGACACAATTTAAAACTGGCAGAAGCTTTATGAGTAAACAGCCTGCAGAACTGGTCTAGGACCATTTACAGGACCTGGATTGTTAATGTAGCCTTGAGAGACAAATAGCATGATGACAGAAGCAGCCCTTCTGAGTAAGACAGCATCTCATGACTATCTATCCCCTTTCTATGAAGGCTGATAATATCACCAGCAAAAGATTCCTTCCTCTGGCTCATCACCATCAGAGTAAAAGGAACTTATTCTACCTATTACTGTCTGCTACCATCATCCCCAGCTAAATGCCTTGGTGCATGACACACAGCTCCTACTTCTGCTGCCATAGCAGACCAATGCCCAAGACAGCAGAACAAGGGTAACTGATGAGGTCCTCTTTGTCTCAGCTGTAAGGATGCATTCTTCAGACTAATTGGTTACAAATGTTCACTTAACCAGCAAAGTTATTCATATGTTACAGTAATGCACTAGTGAGTCTTGAAGACTATAAATGTTGTTCACTTGTCTTTCTAAATCAAAATCACAAAGCAATTATTATGGGGGAAAAAATCAGTATTTAAAGCAAATGTCATTTTTAATCTAGGGAAAATTTTAATCCCAGAATGTAAAAGATTGTTAGCATTCTTTTCTTTTCTTTTCTTTTCTTTTTCTTTTCTTTTCTTTTCTTTTCTTTTCTTTTCTTTTCTTTTCTTTTCTTTTCTTTTCTTTTCTTTTCTTTTCTTTTTTTCTTTTCTTTTCTTTATTTTATTTTAATTTATTTTTTATTTTCTTTTCTTCCAGAGAGTAAAGCCTAGCATAGCTTAAAAAACCCTAAGGATTAGAAATAAAAGTATAAGCCTTTTGCTATCATGTTCTTGGGTTTTTTTTTTTGCTAAGTTGTGATCAAATACTCATAATGTTTCACAGGTATTTAGTGCACTGTGTAAAACAAAATGCTAAATCAAATTCTTAGTGGATACCTAAGCATGACACAATTATACTACACCAGCAAAAATACAGGAAGAAAGAAAAAAAAGAAAATCAGCATACATTGAATGAGCAATAATTACTGTCTTCCTTAGTCTACACTGGGAATTTCCAGGGAATTTCTAGAATTGCCACACACTGATGTACTTTCTGCAGTTTGGTCAGTGTAGGAAAACCACATAGAATCTGTTGAAGTCAGCTGCCCAGAGTCAATTGAAATCTGAGTCCTGTTTATTCTCCGAGTTTTAGAGAACAAGAGTATTACAGAGAGGATCCTTATAAAAAGAAATGGAAAATAAATTATGAGAAAGCTTCCCCTGTTCTTGCTTGTGCTGCAGTTTTACAGAAGCTGTCACTTAGTAATGCAAGCATTTTGTTAAATTTTAATTGAAATCTTTCTGCTTTCTTCAAAATCACAAAAATTATAGGAAAAGAATCCAGCAAACATGTAAACTGATCCATGCACTACATCAGCTCCACATAACCTAACAAATTTATTTCTACCTTCTTTTTGAAACTTTCTGTGAAAAAGATCATACAACCTACCAGTTCTTTGCAATGTTTACCAAAAGCACTGAACTCTGTGTCCATAGTGTCCATAGAAAGTCATTCTCCTGAGAGGATACATAATGGCTACTTTGGTACCATTATTTCCAGTCATGAAAATACTTGAAAAAATGCCATTCAAAAATAATTTTTTTTAGTATTTTGGGTAATTGTTACAACCTTAAAACTCTTGATAATCTCACTCCTGATACCCAGATTTCTACAAAAAATCCTCAACACTTGAGAAACTAGCTGAAAGTCTGAGTAGGAAATGCTGATTAAATCTGCCCTAAGACTACTTAAACGTATGTGTAACTTTGAACATACATGCTGTCATGTTGAAATTTATTGGGATATGCAGCTGCTTAAATATAGACATAAGAATCACACATAATGGGACCACAGTGAGTCATCTGCTCCAACTTCCTTGCTCCACCTAGAACATGTTACCCAGGATTCCATCCAGACAGGTTTTTAATATCTCCAGTGATGGAGATTTTACAACCTCTCTGGGGAATCAGTTTCAGTCTGCAGTCACCCACATAGTAAAGAAATTCTTCCTCATGTTCAAGTGGAACTTCCCATCCATCTGTTTCTGCCCTTTGTCGCTTTCCCTATTGCTTAGCACCACTGAGAAGATCCTCATCCACCCTCTTGGCACTCTCCCTCTCAGTCCCCTCTCAGTCATCTCTTCTCACCGCTGAACAGGCCCAGCTCACTTCAGCCTTTCCTTGCAAGAGAGATGCTCCAGTCCCTTAATCATGTTCGTAGCCCTCAGATGGACCTGCTCCAGGAGCTGCACGCCTCTCTCGTATTGAAGAGCCCAGAACTGGACACTCCAGATGTGGCCTCACTAGGGCTGAGTAGAGGGGCAGGATCAGCCCCTTTGACCTGCTGGCGATGCCCTCCTACTGCACACCAAGACACCACTGGCCTTGGTCACAACGCCTCACTGCTGGCTCATGGACAGCTTGTTGACACCAGGACCCTCAGGTCCTTCTCTGTAGAGCTGCTTTCCAGCAGGTTGGACCTCAGCCTGTACCAGTGTTCGGTGTTATTATTCTCCAGATCCAGGACCCTGCATTTGCCTTTGCTGAATTTCAGATAATTCTTCTCTTCCCATCTCCCCAACCTTTTGAGGGTCCTTCTGAAGGGCTGCACAAAACCCTGAGGTAGTGGCCACTCATCCCAGTTTGTATTGTCTGAGAAATTTTCTAGATGGCCAGGAAAGGGCTTAAAGTTCTGCAGGGCAAGCCCAGTTTTTCTTAAGATTTCTGATGGATTAGAGGGTCTTCTTTATGGATACTGTTTTTTATGTCATGATTTTGTGAGTTGAATTGTATTTACTTCTCTGACATTAATCTCAGTAATAACGTCTTCACAGATAATAACTTGCATATTTGCTCCTGTCGTAGAGTTCAACACTTTTCACACATTAGCTGATGTTGATTGGTTTGCTTTAGTCAGAAATCCAGGCTAGACATAGTCATTTCTGGTGCCAGGCCACTCCCTATTCCCAATTCCATCCAGTGTTCAGAAATGACATGTATGTGTGTCAGTCATCAATCAAAATACTGGGGAGACAAGACCCCAGCCTTTACTTCTCTGCAGATGCTCCATGTCAGGAATAGAATAGGCTGTTTTCAAAGTCTGCAGTACTGTGCTTAGTACAGATCTTCAAGGACAACTTTGCATTTTGGAACATGTATAGCTACTCCCTAGCTGCCGTCTGAGGATACTAAGCAATTGCAAAAGAACAGTAAGACGTTTCTGCTGGGGCCCGCTAGGGAAGAAATTGTCCACTGCACCTATGCATAAGCTCCCTCAGACTTCTGAAGGAGCATTATTTACTGAAAACTGTAGAGAAATGAAGAGCTTTGGGTGCTTCTTCCTCCTGTCCTCAGTGAGCTGACTTATCATGGTTTATCTGATGATGTGATTTCTTGATTGAGTTGAATGCACATCCCTAGGGAACCATGACTATAAAGACTGTTTGGCAATTAAATTGTATGGTCTGAATCAATATACTATTTGTAAATACTTTTTAAATTTTTTCTCACTTCCATTCAATAACCATGAACCTAACTATCTCTCTCCCATGCCCAGAGCTTTTTGTAGGAAATATTTACCTGCCACTTTACTATGTAATTAAACAAGTAAATAATAAAACTGTTGATTAGTTGAAGAGTTTTCAACTTTTTGGAGTATGTCTGACCTAACCACCAATAAGCAAAGCCAGCCTGAGACAGGCTGAAGCAAGGGTCGTCACTGTTTTGTTAAATTGTTTGTACGACGGAGTCACAGAAGTTCAGAAGACACTAAAATCACTAATGTTAGATGCTTCAGAAACTAAGCAAATCTTTTTTCCCTTCCATCATCTGTGGATATGGTAGGTTGGCCCACCTATTCAGACTTTCCCTATGCTCTCCACTGCTCAGGTAACATTTTGAATCTAAGTAGTGCTTTTTGCAAACAGTCAACATTTGCCACAACTAAGTAACTTGCTCATTGCTATTCATATTTATATCATTTAGATAGACAGAAAGGGGTCCAAGATTACATTCTTTTCACAGAATCACATGAATAGGATAACTTGATGATTCAAGGCTGAAAGGAATGTCAGAGGAAAGGCAACATCACTAGCAGAATAGAAGAAAAAGAAAGGGAAGTGTCCCTCCTTTGGCTTCCTCCCTCCATTCTCTGGGAGCAGGAAGTTCTTGTATTCTTTTGAAAGATGCTCAGGATAAGCTTACACCATATACACAGGATTCCATTGCTTGCCTCTTGGTATCAAAAATTCCAGTCTGCTTTAGGGGGTACACACCTCTGAGTTGCACTAAAAAAGCCCAAAACACAAAACAAGTAAAACCCCCTAAACAAAAACAAAAACAAACAAACAAAACAAAAACAAAAACAAAAAAAAACCAAAAACCAAAACCAAACCAATCAAAACAAAACAAACAAAACAAACAAAAACCCAACAAAACTCACCAAACCCCACAAACAAACAAACAAACAAACAAACTCACAAGACCTGAAGCAGTTTTGTTAGTATTTCAAAATATCCAAAGAAGGTATTTTATCAATTACTGGTATTAAAAAAAAAAAAAGTGTGTTATTTTCAAAGTTTCTTGCTTTGAACTACATGTAGGATACGTGAAATGTGATGTCAGTTTTACCAAATCTGGCAGTTAGAAGCTAATTATTATCATCAGTAACTGGCAGCAGTAAGATCTGAAATAATTTGGATCTGTGTGGCCAGTTGTTGCCCATATGCTGTAAAGAAAAATAATCTCCCCAAGCCTCACAGAATGGATGACTGCTCTTCAGAGAGCTCCTTAAATCTTTAACATGCTGCAAACATTTAAAATAATGTTGGAAAGAAGATACCATATTGTTGTCCTTTGTCTCTGTGTTTTGATCTTAATAAAAAGCTAAACAATCTGCTAATAAATATCAAACTAATTAAGCTGCGTTTTCAAGACCATAATCAGCAGCTGGAGATCACCCTATAACAGATGAAAATCATCTTTTATAAGATCACAATAATCTGTCTTTGGAGGACTTGTTCTTTGATATAGAACTTAGAAAGCAGCAGAAGCTTGGCAGTTCTTACTGGAATCCAGGACTCAATAGTCAGAGTGTATCTAGCTGGGCAATTATATCTTAGTTATTGTGTTCCTATGAATAGTATTAAGGGTAGTAGTGTACCCTAAGCTACGCAGCACTTGGGAAAAAATCCTGTATGTTTGAGCTGACTCCACTTTCGGTTTTTGTCTTCATAGTATCTTTGATAAGACAAGTTTTTCATGTGTATGTGAAAAGTATAGTCCTAGGAAAGGTGGTGTCCAACCTTGCAGAGCAATTATGTGGAAACACAGATGGAATGTATCCTATCAGAGATACTGTGCTAGAAGTATCCTGGATGATGCCATGTCCAGCATGCTGACAGCTGACCAGCCTCTCTTGCCCCAGCTCCAGCACTGTGTGAACAGCAGTAGGCTTGGGGAGCTGTCCCTTGCTTTCCAGCCATGCCCTGGCTTCTCTGCTAGAAAAGGGCTCGTTTCCATCATGCTTCCTCACGCTGAGAGGTGCTTACTTACAGAAGTAATCCCAGTGACTGCTACAAATTAACTGACAAAGACGAGGCAATGTGTGAGCTCGCTCTGCAATGTGTGAGCTATTAACTAGCTCAGAGGGAGCCCAGCTGGCTACCCGGGTTGCCTGTGGTGAGGCAAGCCTGTTCAGCTGTTGGGCTGATGTTCCTCGCTGTCAGCTCTGTTTCAAATAGTTCCACAAGCAAAGGCTAGAAGTGACTTCTTCACTCCCTTTCAGTAGCACTCAAGAAGGATTGAGGAGCACAGCAGAGCTTTGTCTTTGTTGCCTTTCTAAAAGGATTGTGATCCTGGATAGTTAGGAACTTTCTGGGCATATGCCCGTTTATGAAAAAGTATGTATAACTTTTTTGAGTTTGTGTAAGCTACATCCCGTCCCTTCTCCAGTAAATTAACAGATACCATTCAAAGATCCAAAGGTGACACTTAAGCACCAAATTATCTGTTTCTGGAAAGATTCCTCCAGAGAACAGAAGCTTCACTGCCACAAATGGACTAACACCTTGTTCCGGCTGAAGGTTTAGATCCTGGATTAGTGACAATGTTTATAGCATATCTCGAGAAAAGGTTTTATAAATAGGCAGATAAAACAGTATGGTAGGGGGGACACCATTAGCATTGGCATTACACAGAATAATCACAGGTGTATAGGTTTATGTGAAAGGAGGGTATATCAGAATGTACAAAGTATTTCCTCAAAGCTTGGATGGGCTTCTTCATGGAAAATGTAGGCTCAGATGACAATGAGTGAGAAAAAAAAATCTGCAAAGGCCTAAAGGACATTTGCCTCCTCTTGGCAGTTCCTGGCAGTTTTGTTCTCACTAACTCATATTTATATGAGAATCTAAGTGGTTCACATTCATGGTAGTTTGATGTGAAAGAGGAGAACAAATTCTCTATGAATAAAGATACTTCTTGAAAATATTGCCTTTTTAATTAGGTTTGTGCCGCAGAGTAGGCAAAACTGGCTGCCAGCAGACCATTACTAAACATGGTCAGTGTCCAACCCACACAACACAGCTATTTATGGCACTTCTGCTCAGTGCCTGAGGGTCAGTAGTCTCCTCTTGATGATCTTCTCAGAATGTGGTTTTTTATTTATTTCTTCTTGTTTTCTTAATAGCTGTATTTATCAAACAAAAATTATACAGATAGTTTCAAATGTCATACATCTTTTAGTAAATTCTTTGTCAGGCATAACTATAAACATATTCTGATGGAATAACTATAATTAGCATTTTAAGAAGAATAAAGCATTTTCTTAATTGTTTGATTGAACACAGCATTCAAAGTTTTATCAATACTTCCATGTGAGAGAAACACATCCTATTAATGTAAGTAATGAGGCAAACCCCTCCTCGTCGCACAATTTATATGTCTATTCATAAGTTGATGACCTGTGCAGTTCTAGGAGCTGCTACATTTTGTTTCTGTTCCTCAAAAGAAAAACGTGAAACAGGGTATAATCCAGTTAATCATTACTTATCACCAGTGGTAGTGCTAGCCCAGCCAACTCTTCATTCTTCAACCCAATCTCGGGGAGGCAGTAGTGTCTCACTCCTCTCAAGGACTAGCCTCAGCCTGGGCAGGGTACTCGGCCATTCTCACTAGTAATTCTGTAGGTTGGGTGGAACCAGCTCTGGATGAACTACATTTTGGTTTTCTCAGAGACATTTTGCTTGTGTCTGTTGTTATGTCTGACCTAGAAATGCAAGTGGTTTTGAAATAAAAAAGAAATGCCAACACATGCATTTTATTAATCTCTGCTAAACTCTGCTTGAGTTTCTCTCATTTTGGATACTTGATTGCAAAGGAGTGTGCATGGAATCATAGAATCAACGAGATTGGAAAAGATCTCTGAGATCTTCGAGTCCAGCCTACGATCCAACACCACCTTGTCAACCAGACCATGGCACTAAGTGCCACATCCAGTCTTTCCTTAAGCACCTCCAGGGATGGTGACTCTACCACCTCCCTGAGCAGTCCATTCCAATGCCCAATCACTCACTCTGTGTAGAACTTCTTCTTAATATCCACCCGAAACCTCCCCTGGTGCAGCAGCTTAAGACTGTGTCCTCTTGCCCTATTGACAGTTGCCTGGGAAAGGAGATAAGGAATATGCTCTTACTACCAAATCCCACTAAAGGCAGCTAAAATAGTGTTCTGATTTTATATGTCTTACTCCTGCTACTTACATATATCTGAGTTACACCATTTTCAGTCTTGATCTTTGACAATTTAGCAGTTTGATATAATTCTATAAATAATCTTGGAATAATATTAGTAGTTTGACACTTTTTAAATAGCATGGAGGCACATGTAATGGTGACAAATAGAGTTGTTAATTTGCAGATTTTTCTGAAGAAAAAGTCCTGAAATTGTATTTTTTTTCTCTAGCTTTAAGACATACTTTATTTAAATTAAGTGCAATGGGCTTCAGTCCTTGTTGTTGTTGGACCTGAACTCCACATTGTAAATATTTCAGCAAGTACCACTACACCTCAAATCAAACAACTTGCCTGATTGATGTCTGGTGATTGTGGACACCATGTGTCATAGCCTATTCTTTGTAACTCAGAGATTAAGTCCTACAGGCTGGGGCAGAGTGGCTGGAAAGCTGCCCAGTAGAAAAGGACATGGGGGTTCTGGTCAACAGCAGCTGCACAGGAGCCAGCAGTGTGCCCAGGTGGCATCCTGACTTAAATGAGAAATAATGTGACCAGCAGGACTAGGAAGTGATTCTTCCCTTGTACTGGACACTGGTGAGGCCATACCTCAAGTCCTGTGTCCATTTCTGGGTCTCTGAATTCAGGAAGGATGTTGAGGTGCTGGACTGAGTGGGGGGAAGGGCAACATAGCTGGTGAAGGGTCTGGAGCACAAGTCCTTTGAAGGGAGGCTGAGGGAGCTAGAGTTGTTTAGTCTGGAGAAAAGGCTGAAGGGTGACCTTATTACAACTTACAACCACTTGAAAGGAGTCTGTAGCCAGGTGGGGGGCCTCTTGTCCCAGGCAACCAGCAACCGCACAAGAGGACATAGCATCAAGCTGTGCCTGGGGAGGTTTAGGTTGGGCATTAGGAAGAATTTCTTGACAGAGATTCCATTTTTGAATGGGCTGCCCTGGGAGGTGGTGGAGTCACTGCCCCTGGAGGTGTTTAAGGAAGGATTGCATGTGGCACTTCACCACATGGTGGTGTCCAGTCATACGGTGGACTTGATCTCAGAGGTCTTTTACAACATAATTGACTCTGTGAGTCAGTGTTTTACAATACTACCGAATTATGTAATTTTGAAGTGACAGAAGGAGATATCTGAGCCATTGATGGCACTTGACATTCTTCACCTCATTTCTAGCAGAGCTGCCTATCTGACAGTGAGACTTCTGGCTAAAATCATGTTCAATGAAATCATTGGCAAATTTCCCAACACCTTGAATAAGAACAAGATTGGGTCCCATGACCGAAAGATGTATGTGCATCCCTCATCATATTGTGAGCAGCAAATGTTCATGGTTGCAATCTAGCAATCCAAACTTAAGGGTTGATGGCATCTGAGAGCAAGCCAATTATATTAACACTCAAAGACATAGACAGAACTTATTTACAATATCAGAAAAGATAAGACTTTGACTAAGGGAAATTATGCAAGGCAAACACTTTTCCAATCACATTACAATATTTATTCTTTCATTTAAGTCATCTACTCAACTGGGAAAAAACTAAACCAAAACAAAAAACCCTTGAAATATGCCTCCTTGCTGATAAAAGTACAAAAACATGACATAAACTATTGCTGTAAGTATTTAAAAAATATTTTGTTTAGACCATTTTTCATTATAATTCACCTGTGCAACTAATTTCCCCAAACATTCTTTAGAAAGAAAACAGCTCAAAAAGAAAACTCTTCCTATTTTTTTACACTTTTTTTTTTAGAAGTATTTTTTTTATTTCATTCTGGATGGGTCAGTGTAATTCATCATTTATAAAACTGCAGCACAGGAAATATTTCAGAGTTTTACAGTGGTAATATGCCAAACAGAAACACTGTTTTATAAGCAGCAGGTACCATTTCTAGTCTAGGACCTCTACTGAAGGTAGCTGCTTTTCAAGCTTAGCAATGGAACAATTAATAAAGAAACCCATTAAGGTCTGATTGTTGCTGCTAAAAAGGAAGGTTGAATTTCAGGCCTTTGAAGTAACTGAGAATGATTCAGGCCTCATTACAGAGATATAATCTACATTCATACATTTATGTTAGTGATTCAAATCTATTGGGACAGATTGAATTCCGTTAAATAGTGCATCTTTCCTGTGGAACTTTTCTCAGGCTTTCTCAGGCTAACCTAAGATGTGACCTGACAATACAAAGTAGTGGGGTATTTAGGGATTCAACTTTGCTATAAAAGAAAGGCTATACAGAAAGTAGAAAAAAGAATGAGATATAATCTAAAAAGCTATGTCAGCTTTTCATTTGGACTCTGTTTTGTAAATGCCCTCCTTGTCATCACACAGGATAGAAAAGGACTCTATGTGTTGCAGTAGTTTAACGTACTGCCCTGAATCTTGCACCTGCCAGAGGCAGATTTTATATGAAATTCTATATATGTTGAATTTTCTGTTCTTAACAGCAAAATCTTACAACCAATATACAGGTAGTCATGAGCTAGAAATAGGTCTAAGCAAAATTCTTCTTGAGTAAATCAAGACAGTACCTATTTTTCCAGGGTTAAATATACCTGTTTGACCCCTGAACTATTTCTTCCTTCCACTAAAGATCAAAAATCCCAATTCGTTTTATTTTCTAGTATTTGACAGGTAAGAATTGGGGGGGGGGGGAGGGGGGGGGTGGATAAAGATGCCTAGAATTGTACACTTTTAAGATATTATAGTAATTATTTATGATTTAAGTTGTTGGAATCAAAAGAACTTCAATTTTAGAAATAATGTGTTATATTCTTCATGACCCAGGCAGCTATAAAACATTGACATCAGCTTTGTAGACATACATGTAAGCTGTCAGACATTCCCAGAAAAGAAAGTTTTGCCTTACATTGTATTTGTCTGTTTTGGTTTCTTTTTTCCTTTTTTTTTTTTTTAATTAGTTACCAAAGGAAAAACTTTTGGCAAAAGACTGTATCAGACTTGAGGTTTCTGAAATGCTTTGCACTCAGTGCAAATACATGCAGAATAAATACTCTGAAGTACCATAAACAACATCGTAAAACATATTGATTCTAACATTAAATGGTTTCATTTTTAAGGCTGTTTAAATGTCACCCCCAGAAGCTAAACACATAAATTTAGGAGCCAACTCTCTCCAGAACAAACACCATAATTGGAGAAAATAATTTCTAATTTCTGTTGTGGAGTTAACAATATATTTAACATCATAATCAAATGAATCTGTCTAATTTTAGAACTGTTTGTGCTTTTCTGCATTTTCTGTTGTTTAAATTAAGATTTGCTCTAAATGCCAAATGGAATTGCATAGGCAGTTTTCTATTGCATTCCACTGATCTGCATTATTTAACTGCCTCTATTTCAAAAAAGTTCTGGATCCACACGCTGTGTTTCTGTACCTCTTCATTTCTCTGCTACTCCAATCTCTCACCAAATGTTTCACCCACTTGGTGTTCCAAAACAGTTATTTTACAATGCTTAACACTGACCAACATTTAATGCCTTGTATGCTGCCTGTATCCTGTCAGTTCCTGATGGCTTATTCTGGTGTTAAAAAGATAGTATATCATGTGGAAGATGCTTGTTAATTCCTGGGAAAGCTGACGTTTTGGTGATGGGCTGAAAATATGAATCTGTCATAACATTCAATATATGAAATGACAAATATACTAGGAGAGATGGAATCACAGGGAAAAACCAACAACATATGCCCCTCCAGGAAAATAATAGCTTGAAAAATTGCTGAAAATAGCCTTGAAAATGGAAAACTTGGTTCTTTCTGGCTAAGGAAACTACATTAGTTTTTTAAAAAATTGAAAAAACAGCAAAATATTCAGACGGATTTTATAGAGAAACCTTTGCAATGCCAATAAAACCCCTTTTGCTTTGAAGTCAAACGCGTGATTCAGTAAACGACTCATGTTAGCAATTAGAAAATGGTCATTTAGGGCCCTGATTTCTTTTGAGACAAGGAGGGTGAGGGTGGGGAAAGAGACACAATAAATCTTGAGAGGCTTAAAAGGAAGAGCAGGCTAAAGTGTGAACTTTTTATTTCAGCAACGGAAGCGAGAAATCAGTGATTCATTAAAGGAGGGAGAAAGACCTCCATGGAAGCTGGCAAAGAAGGAAAAGAAGCTAATTATGTGTCTTCCCTTTTTACTCTCTCTGACCAGCATATAATCTGCTTTTCTAAGGTCTGCCTGTAGTATATACTTCTTTCCAACCTCTCCACCCAACCCCTCCTCCAGCGGGGGGAGGGGGAGATCTAGCAGGCAACAAGCTCCAGGTGGCTCTTCCTCAATCACTTCACTGCCAAAGAAATAGAATAAAGCCCTCGGCTAGCGAACAAGTTGGGGATTTGGGGGGTTGTTTTTTGTTGGGTGTTTTTCGTTTGCTGGGTTTGTTGCCTGGGTTTGTTTATTTTTTTTTTTTGGGGGGGGGGAAGGGGAGACGGGGGTGAAGGGGGAGAAAACTGAAGGGGGAGGGAAGCTTCCCTCGAGGGGATTGGTTCAGCTTGGAAGACAGGGAAATTAGTAAGGCATGAGTCTCCAAGCCATGCTGGTGGCCGGCGCTCGGAGGAGAAGAACGCTTTAGGAGCAATTAGCAGCGAGCCGAAGGCGGCGGCTGCCGCAGCCGCCGCAGCCCGGGAGGAAGCGAGGGCAGCTCCCGGGGCTGCCTCCGCAGCAGGCTCCGCTCGCTCCAGCTGCAAAAAGGTTTCAGATGTCCCACCGCTGCCTGACCCCCTGCAAATAAGGGCTGACCACCAGAGGCACATCCCACCTCTGACTTGTAATCGCTGACATTTAGGCTACAGCTTCCAACCTGTTTACAACCAAAGGGGGAGGGAAAGGAAAGGAAGGGCGGGGGGACAAGTTGGGATTTCTCCCCCTCTCTCTGGATTTTTTTTTTCTTTTTAATACTGTTCTGGAGAATTCAAAGCAAAACAAAGAAACTTCCTCCTCTGGGGTTGTCAGTGAGAAAAGGACGAGTTGTGCAACTGCTTTGGGTTTTGCAAAAAGGCAAGAGGGTAGGGATCAGAAGAAGGTGCAAAGTCACAAAGTGTGAGTGCGTGTGTATGTAAAGGTGTATGTGTAAAAAATCCATTCCGGCACCCCTTTCTACTGGTTATTATTTATTTTTGTTATTGTTGTTGTTGTTGACTTTGCTGTCATCTATTTTTCAGACCTTTCTGCATCTAAGATGGTGAAGAAAGGAGTGAGGAAGAGAGCAAAATAAC
Source organism: Pithys albifrons albifrons (assembly GCF_047495875.1). Classification (NCBI taxonomy): domain Eukaryota; kingdom Metazoa; phylum Chordata; class Aves; order Passeriformes; family Thamnophilidae; genus Pithys; species Pithys albifrons. The sequence goes on along the minus strand of NC_092497.1, from coordinate 16,000,223 downwards.
TACTGGGAAGTCTCAAACCAGGTTGGGGAGTGTGTGTGTATGTGGGGGGGGTGGGGAAGGGAAAAAGGAAAGAGGATTAACCACAGCAACACTCCCCCCTCTAAAAAAAAAAAAAACAAGCCAACAGTTTTTTTTGCTGAGGGAGGACTCGAAGGATTAAAAGGCAGCAACTTCTGAGGCGATTTGTCCCCTGAGTTATGGATGTTGGTGCACTTACTTCAGGCCAGATCAGAGTTCAGAGGGATCTAACCAGAAGCAGCAACCACCGTCTCTCCACTTGCCTTTTACCAGGTTTTACCCTTCCAGTATGTTTCATTTGATAAGACTTTTTCCAGCGCCTAGAGTTTCAGTACAATGTGCAAATGGATACTGACAAATGGTGCCTCAGCCTTTTCCCACCTGCCTTGTTGCTGCTTCCTGCTGCTCTTCTTGGTGTCTTCTGTGCTTGTCACCTGCCATGACCTCGGCCAGGACATGCTGTCCCCGGAGGCCACCAACTCTTCATCATCATCCTCCTTCCCCTCGTCCTTCTCCTCTCCTTCCAGTGCGGGGAGACACGTGCGGAGCTACAATCACCTCCAAGGAGACGTGCGCAAGAGGAAGCTCTACTCTTACAACAAGTACTTTCTCAAGATCGAGAAGAACGGCAAGGTCAGCGGCACCAAGAAGGAGAACTGCCCCTTTAGTAAGTACGGCTCCGCGGCGCTCCGGGGCAGCGGCTCCCCCAGCCCCGAGAGCCAGAGCCCCCGGCTGGCGAGGGAAGGGAAGGGAGAGGTGACGCCGAGGAGGGGAGGGGGCGCGGGGCAGGGTGGGGTGGGCTCAGTTCGGCTCCTCCGGGACGCCGCTCCCCGCCAGCCCGTGTATTTGCGGGTCTCTCCCGTTACATTTGTTTTGCAAATGGCCTCGCAGAGTACCCGTTTGTTTCTCCGCCTGCCAGAAGAGCATATTATAAAGATTGCAAGGAAATGGGGCAGGGGGGAAACATTGTCTCCTGAATCTGAAAATCATTATCTTCTGTCATTAAAGCGCCTTGACGAGGACGCTGTATTGGAACAATTAATCGATTGCCCTCACCCACACACGCGCGCGCTCCTCTCCCCGAGCCGCACAAGAGCCCCTGCCCCGCACTCCGAGCCCGGGGCCAGGGTTCTGTTTCCCTGCGGGCCGAGGTCTTGTCCGGGCCCGCTCCCCGCTACGGGGGTCCCCGACGAATCTGGGAGCCGGTGCGCGACCGCGCTGCTGCTCGTGATGATATGGAGGCGGTACCGCGCTGCGCCCCGCGGCTCCTCGGCTGCAGCGCCGCTATGCTGCTACTCGCTCCATTGTAAACATCTGGGGCTGCCTTCCCACAGACCTCACACGCGTTTCATTGTCCTTTTCTTGCTTTTCTTTTTTTAATGAAATCATTTCAGAGCTAAAGTCATATAGCTGTCTCCATAGCTGAAGTTCCGACCTTTCTGTAGTACTTATTAAGCGTTTGGTGATAGCATGCTTTTGGTAATGTATTTTTTGCTGTTAGTGTTAGAAATGGGAACTTTATTTGGTTTTCCTGCCTGTGCAATCTCAGATTGAAATAATTGTAGTAAATCACAATATATTGCATTGCAGCTTGTAAGTGAATACGTTCCCCTCTAGGAGCATGCTGAGAAAGTAAGTTCTGCTGCCCTTGGAGAAAACTCAGACTTTCTTCACTGGTGAAGAACCACATTTTGGTTCTTGGATTGTTTTACATAAATCCAGATAAACCTGGGAATAAATCTTCTGTTAAATTAAAATAACTGAAAGTGATTTAAGTAGATCCCTTGTTAGCTGATGTGTAAAAGCTGGAGTGCTTCAGCAGGTTGCCATTCTGTATGATAGACACTGCTGTTAACTCAGCTGTATTTCTAGTAAATACTCGTAATACAGGCTTGCAAACAGTGAGAAAAGTGCTGCAGTGTCATATGTCACTGCTAGACTTGCTCCACCTTGCAGCTTCATTCTTTATCATGCACTCTAATGTTTGTAAAAGCTTTAGATGTCAAAAACGGTGACTCTTACTGGCTCCTTTTCTGTATTTCATAGAAAGATAAATTCTTGAAAAACAGCTATGAGGAAGGCTTGACTTTGATAAATTCATGTGGAATGAGGTCCTAGCACTGTCTTTCTCAGATTACTTTTGGGTTCAGAAGAGAACAACATCATTCCCCTAAAATGGGATTCTGAAAGTTTTGTGTGCATTTCTGAGAACACCAACCCTTCCGCGTAGATCACTGCTGCCAAAAAGGCTGTAAGGTGCCCAGTCTGACAGTAGTGTATTCAGAAAAGTGACTGCTCGCCTGAGCAGTCCCACTTAGGCAGCAGAAGTGTTCAGGGAGTAGATTTGTACAAGTGCGTGAACTTCTGTGAGATCTTGCCAAGAAGAGGGAAAATCCACTGAAAAGCACACACACATCTTCCTACCTTTTCAGTCTACATGCAGGAACAACCCCATGCAACTGTGGGAGAGGGGATGTGTGGTGTCTCCTCATTTTGCAGTCAGTGTATCAGAAAGAGAATTGGCCTTTTCAGTGATATCATGGTTATTCTCACATCTGCAGAGCATCTGCTGAAAGGGAGGAGAATTTGTTTCATATAAAAACAGAACAATGCCTTTAGTATACATAATCGTATCCTATCACTAGGATTATGTGTAATGAAGGACTCCCATCATCTTAAAACATGCAACTTGCCTACTGCACTAATATCACAGTCAGACCCAGTGTACAAAATCTTTCAATACAACTACAGTCTCCTTGGCAGAAATCAGAGTTCTATGTTCTTCATTAACAGTTATTGTAATATGCAGTGTGAAATTGTGTTTTCTGTAAAAATTCATAACCTGAGAGAATTTAAAAATATATTTACTGTACCTTTATTCAAGAGTGTTTGTGTAGAAAATTGTTGTCAATTAATCACTAAATCTACCCTTTCCATAACTTCACGTATAGCAATGCCGTAATAATATTACTGTAATACCCAGCTGCACTGGTTCCATGCAAATATATGGTCTCTCTTTCATATGGTCTAAAATAAGTAATGGCATGTGAATAGATTTCTGCCATGCGTAAAGTTAGCCAGACAGGCCACTAAATTGTAGCCTGTTTAACACTGCAGGCTGTTTAATCTCTAGTATGAGTTTCTCTCTACAAAACCATGCTTTTCTAAACAAATAAAAGTGCCTATTGACACACAAGACTGAAGTACTCTAATTTGGAGGCTAATTTTCTTATATGCTAATGTTTAAATCTGTTTATCCTGCAGTAAAGCCTTATCAGTAGGTCTGTAAGACCGTGATATGTTATGTAATTGCACAACAGCTTTCATGGCTCACTGCCAATTAAGCACTGTCAAGTAAGAAGAACAGTTGGAGAAAGTCAGAATAAACATTAAGAAAACAGAATTTAGTCTCCAGTCTTTAAATGGCTCAAGCAGCATTCATAGATTTACTGTGTAAATATTCTGTAGGGTGGACTAAATTAGAGTTTACTCTGGAAGATGGATTTCAACTTGATTGCTTGGAATTATTCCATCACCCTTTCTCTACCTTTAGGGTAGCAGGAACAGAGGTGGCTCCTGATTGTTCTGTCAAGGAGACTGGGGAAACTTGCAGCATTTGGCATAGTTGAAGGGCGTCTATCGCTTGCTACATGTAGGACACTTTTTAGGTTTTGTTTTATTGTTCCTTACATCTGGAAATTGGTCCTCAAAATGCAACTACTAGTTTGCCCTACAGCACCACAGCTGTGAAGTCCCTTGCCCCTGTTCTTGACAGAGCCATTTCCATGCACAAATAAAGAGAGCTGTAGTGCCTACATACTAGTTGTGAGAAAAACAAATCCAAAAATCCTCCAATGAGCAATTACGAAAGTTTTCCCTATAACTTGAGACCTGAAATCACCAAAAGAAACTTGTTACATATTAATATTAAAAAGGAATTGCGTGAGTGCAGATTCTGATTTCTCTTGCACTCAGACAGCTTTCTTGATTGAAGATAGTGAAACTGAAATTAATGGATGGCTTGCATTAAGGTTATATGATCTATGATAAGCTGCTTCAAGAAAATTTGAATGTATTTCTAAGTGCTATAGTATTTTCAATTGACTTTTAATGCAATTGGTAATAGCACTATGAAGCACACAGACTTCAAATTTACAGGGCAGAACTTATTAGCTGAAGAATGGGAACAAAATGCATGGTCCTTAATTAACAGCTGCTAACCTGCTGTCTGTGGAGGGAGTTTTGCCTAAGCACACTCAGGATCAAGCCATTACTTAGGTACGTTTTTAGGGAAAGAAGTCTATGTCACTGAGTCTAGATACTAGTGGAAAGAATTGCTGGAGTGATTTCTGCGGGCTTTGGACCAAGCAGTACTATGCAAAACCTACAGTAGATGGCGGCACAGCCACTGCCTGGTGTCACCTCTGCTCGAAGGAGGTGGAAAAGAGGGGATCTGAATCCTCAAGTGTATAAGCAAATTTAGCTCAAGCAAAGCCAAAAGGGCTTACACCAACAGATATTCTATTAATTTGCCCTCTGAGCATCCCAAGTGGACTAATCCAAGCAATGAAAAGGCACGGCAATTGTAGAGTAAGAGTGTTTACAGGGGAGCTAGCAAGAAATAATTAGCTACTTCCCACGAGCTCAACTATTCCAGGCTTTTCTTCTGAGTATGCAATTATCTTTTATACTAAGCTTTATGAACTGCTGAAGTCCCTGATAGTCTTTGGTCCTTTAGTTAACATGGAATCAGCTTAACAACATAGTGAGTAAAAGCAGGAAAGTTCCGAGCCTCATTCTGTACCCCAAAAGACTGTAAACAACCACTCTAATTCTAGAAGTGCTGAACATTCCTAATGAGGACTTTAGTTGTCTGCAAATATACATAGATAAACAGAGATTTGTGCTGTATATTGGGGTATATAAAAATAGTATTAAATGTGTTTTGATCAACTCAGTTTGATACTCTTTTTTTTTTGATCACACCTCACATGCAACAAAATAATAAAGTGTGATAGGTGCCTTAGACTCTACCAGGAAGCTCCAAGCAGATTAAAATAATTGGTAAAATATGTTTTTTTGCCACTGAACATTTTGTAAGCTAACTGCAATTATTGACTCCTTCTCATATGGTGTTTGTAAATTAATGTGAGAACTTTTTACTGTTTTTCCAAAGACTGATTAGCAGACATATGTGTTTTGTTGTTTTACTCTCCACAGAGTTCTATTTTATTGTTTTACCAATCAAAATACTGAAAATACGAAATAATACTGTTTTTACTGAAGTAATTTGAAACTTAGGTTCTTTATTGTAAAATGTATAGGTTCTTATGGAGATGATTTCTAACTTCAAGTCTTGGTGGTTTTTGGGTTTTTTTTGGAACACATGTAATTTATAACCATTAGTATAAAAACGTAGGCACTTAGGATTTATGAATGTGGAAAGAATTGTACTATTTAATGTCTACATGACACTCTCCTGTTACCCTTGCTACATTCCTGCCTTGTGGACCCTCCATGCTGATACTGTAGCCCTGCCATAAATCTGTTCAAAATACACAGTTGTAAGAAGTCTTTTTGTCTTCATAAATCTAACTTATAGCCACTTAAGAAAAAAAAATTAAAAAAGCAAATAGGAAGAGTTAGGCAGAAACGAAAGTTTGTTTTTAAACCCTCAGGAAAAAAAAGAAAACAAGGACCATACAGGCTTGTGGATGCCATTCTTCTGTGATAATGGCAGGGTTCACAGGTAGCGGCTTGGTCAAAACTTCCCTTGAAGATGGCATTAGCTGAGTGAGCACTATAGAATGTGCTTACACTTCTGTAACATCTTGGATGCATTCACTCATAGGTTAAGATCCTCTGTTTTGAAATAAGGCATTTTAAGATGACTTTCAGATGTCTTTGAGCTGTGTGTGTGAATAGGGGCCTTTTCACTTCAAATAAGAGTCAGATCAGATCCTGCAATAGGGGAGTTTTCATTTATTCCACAGAGTTTTTCATTTTGGAAAAAGAAAAACCCTTCTATGAGCAAATCTTGTTAACTTGTGTGTCTTAAAAATAGCAGGTACCTATATGAACACAAGGCAACAACTCATGTCGTGTCTATTACTGACTTTTCCTCTAAGAAAAAAATATAATTGCACAACAAAGATTCTAAATAGGGAAAAAAATTTGTAAATAATATTGTCTTTCTATTCTTAGGCTTAATATTTGGGATAATAGAAATAGTGTCAGCAATGCAGAAACATGAGTCAGTCAGCTTGGGATTTCTTATAGTGTTCCCTTCTTGTCATTGACATGACATAACAAAACATTCTTTTCTTAATTTTCTGGACAGCTTTCAGAATCAAGATCTTACAAATTCATCTTCTCCAAAGTAGCATAAGGTTGAAATTTCTGTTTGCTCTTTTTGAACTCTTGCTACCACTTGCAGTTGCCATAAGACGCTGAACTACCTTATCCTAGTATTGTGGGGTTTATCATCTACAGACCTCTTCATCACTTTGAACAGCACAGTTTGAGTGTTTGTCAGCATTGCCAACCAGTGTCAGTGTCAGGCTGCATGGAAAAACAACCTTTGCTTGCTTTGGGCTAGGAGTACCAAATTGTTAGATCAGGAATGGAGGACATATTTAGTTAAGCTTAGCACATGTTTGTTTCTCAGTTGAAAGGTACACTGGCGCTGCTGGTGTAATTGTGTGTACTTGTCAAACAAATTTTCCTTCTTTTGTTTTGACACCTTTGATGCAATCTTTTGCTGTCTTGCAGCCTTTCATTGTTCCGATGCTTTAAGACAGAAACATAGTCAATGGTACTTACAGCCATTGGTTCTGCTAACTAGGAGGATCCCTTCCTAGTTCTATTAATTACTAGTTTCATGTGCCAGTTTGTTCTAAAACATCCCTGTTGGGTACAACATAGTAAAAAGGAGACAGGAAACATTGTTTCATGAAGTTTTGAAAAAGCCTGGGAAAGCTCTCTGTGTTTACGAAGAGAATTGATCTTCAAGGGTAGGAGTTAGGAGGAAGTGGCTTAATCTTTAATCTCTGAATGTATATTGAAACTGAATTCATTAGCTGAGCAGACTATTAAAACTGATTATGCTACTTCATAAGTACAGTGCAAGAAATGAAAGTTTGAGGGGAAAGAAATTATTACAAGTGAGCCAAGTCACACACAAATAGTGGCTTTAAAGGCACTCTTTTTAAATTAGGTCACTTGTGTTCTTTCTTTGAACATTCAGTTCTAATTGCAACAGTAAATCAAAGAATACACTCAAAGTAGATTCCCATGTAAGGTGGACAACTGGACAGTGCCTTTTTACTGCTACTAACACGTGCATCCAATTACTGGGTTGATATACTCACCATGTCAGCTGTAAAGCATTCGCCTATTTTATAGTTAGCCTAAAGAATTACTAGCCTGTCCCCTTTCACATTTACCTCTAAATAATCTGTCAGTAGTGTATATCTTCTGCAGTTAAAGAGGAATTTTCACACACATCGAAGTTGACTTTCAAGAAGAAAACAAATGTTGAAACTACACCAAATAGTTTTATTCTTTTCCCCCTCTTCCATAATTTTTGGTGTGCAAAAGAGGAAAAGCTTCAAATACTAGAAGAATGAATGATCTACTGCTTGATACTAGAATGATCATGAATGTTATATAAAAATAAAGATCAGATCTTTCATAAACCTTGATTTTGAAAAGCAATATGATGCTTGCTCCTTTCATGGTGGAAAACATATGTGAAGAATAAACTTTAGTCCATTTTTGCAGTTCCTGACCACTCTTCCTACATGGGGAGCAGAAGTGAAAATGGGGGTGGGGGAATGGTTGAGGAATCTCGTTGCTTTTTTTTTTTTTCTGCAACTCATAGATATTCAAACATTGCATAGAAATAAATGAAATATAAGTTTTCTTTTAGGTTACTGATGCACAGCTGTGCAGCTGTAGTCAGCATGTGAGGGACTTGAGAAGGAAATGTTGAAGCATTTTGGAAGCATTCAGGATGTTATTTAATTGGAATTAAGGCATGGTGTTAAGTGGAGACTGGGTATAAATCAATGATATTGTGCCTGCATTAGAGGAAGTGGGTGGGAAGTGTGACAAGTACCAGAGCAGCACTAGGAAGGATGACAAGAAAGAAATAGAGGCAGCATGTGTAATGAGTGGGAGAGAAGTGGGGAGAGGGGGAGCATGTCTTACCCATTTTGGCAGCTGTGAACTGCCACTGATGTTGAATTGTCCTGTCTGATCTCACTGTAACATCCATTTGCTCACAGATTGAAGCTATGAAGCCATTAAGATGCCTTTTGAATTTGTATTAAAGTGTGTGTTCAGTGGTGGAATATCAACTTCCCAGTCATTTTTATTGTGTTATCTCTGACTCTATTCTGTAGATACTGTTTGGTACATGCTCTGGAGTTCTCTTCTTCACATTACCCTCTTCAAGAGGATTAATATTTATTCCTGATGCCAACATCAGTGTGGACTACTTGGAAACAGAAGGGTGGGCAAACTTATCTTAGAAAGTAAGAAGATATGTGAAAGAACCACAAGCTCTTGGCGTTTTGTTTGGTTGTTTTTTCTGAAATTTTTCACTATGATAATATTATGCACTGTATTTGCTATGAGAAATATATGCCTTAAGGACATCAAGACACTCTAGAATTCTAAGTGGTTTAGTCTTTGGAGGATGAAATAGGGTGAAAGAGAGTACTTTTGTGACTGATCTCTTTAGTGTTAAGAAGTATGTCACATTTTGTAAGCTTATCTGTAAGATTTGAAGTAGTTACAGTGTTCCAAGTTTGTTAGTAGAAAATACAATTGTATGTATGTATATATATATATGTTCTATAATGGAATAGGGGTGACTGCATTTAATATGAAGTTGATTTTATAAGACTGCAGTTTTAGAGGATTCCTTTCATAAATTTCTATAATGCTAAAGGCTCCTGATTTTCCTTGAAACAGTCTTTTACCTTCAACACAACAAAGTTTTTTCTCTGTGTTTCCCAGACACTTACTTTCTACCTATGATTTTTCCTGGATGTAAGCATTAAAAGCATAAACCATGCCGCAGAATCACAGAACCATATAATACCCTGACTTTGAAGGTTCTCACAAGGATTGTTGTGTTCATCTCCTGATCCTGCACAGGACAATCTGGAAGTACCTTTCTTATCCACAGGAATTATCATAGTACCTGTGACACGTGTCCTTGGAGGCAAGCTAATGAAAACCTTCCCCTGAACTGTAACCTTGGCTCACGGCTTGACTCTGCCCTTCTGCCCTGTCTCAGGGGAAGCAGAGTGGTGCATGCAGCTCTCATTCTGATGACAGGACACCTTTCCTTTGTCAAAACACTGTGCTAATTAACTGCAACAGAGAAGTTCTTACACACTGAGGATCTGCAACTGCAAAACTAATTGTAACATGGAAAGAAATAACAGAAGAGTGTAGAGCTAACCTCATGAGCCAAGCTGGGTTTATTTTTTGTTAGTCTGCTTCAAGGTCTAGGCCTGATTGCTCAGCTGTCTTTTCAGATGCTGAAAAGATGCAAGATGCATGTGTGGGTTTGGTGCTTACAAGTACCTGGATCAGCAGTATGTACTTAAGCTGAAGGGCTGAGCTAAGGCATCACCATATGTAAACTGGGGCAAAAAGTTATTACAAGTTGAGTTTCATTGGGTGTTCAGAGGTACAAACCACTGTAAACTCTTTAAAATTTTTCACTTCAAGTTGTTGTGACAGAAACAGCTTCCAAAGTGAGTAGCATGTAAAAATAGAAGGAAATTATGATTGTTTCAGCATCTTAGAGGTGAAAATGCTACTGAAAGCACATGTGCAAGTACAGTGATCATTATGAACAATAACATTTAATGCCACATCTGATAACTTTTATTCATAGAGGAGCATCACCTCTGCTTCCAAACACTCATGAGTGTACATAGCAATGTGCACTTCTTAGTGCAATGACTAGCTTAAACCACTTAAGCAGCTAATATGCCTAAGTGGTTTAAGCATAAGTTATTATGGTTAGCGCTGAGAGGTGCAAATTGTGCCCGTTCTGAGACCCAAAGTGGATTCTATATAAACAGCTCTGCTGCTTCTCTTGGATTTTGCTTCATGGGCAGCTCTAGTCCTAGGCCAAGAATGATGGAAGGCGATGTTGAGATCATGCAGACTGACAATTCTATCCATCCTGATAATGATGTTGGCTGTTACTAACATGCAGTGGGAGATACTGCAGGACAGGAAAAGGGTGACAGTGCTAGAAAAGAAAAGTTAAAAAATCTCCGCTTTCACAGCTTCGTATGCCTGAATAACCTGGGGAGTGGTAATTGGAATCCAACCTGTACATCCCATGGCATTTAGTCTATGTGGCAGCTGTACAATAGTTATTCCTTGGTGCTTCCTTTTGTCATATGACATAAACCAGTCAAGAACAGTGATTTCTGATTGCTTGAATGCTGATGATAATTTTATATTAAGGAGTTACAAGGCTGAACTCACTGATACTACTAAAAACATTTTAAGATTACCGTGTGGAAGACAAGAAGATTACTATCAGTAAATGCAATGTATTAAATACCTTATTGTAGGATTTTGGATAAGGAAATGTTTTTCATCTGAACAAAATACTTCATAGAATAGCTACTCAGTTGAGTTTGAAACTAGATTGATTGGGAAAGCAAAAGTCTACATCAGTTTTCTTTATAGAAGAGCCTGTGGGGTATTTGAACTTCAGAAAGATTCTTAATGATCATGATGGGAAACATATATAGGCTGGGATAATGAAGTAGGATTGTGAGAAATAAAGGCTCGTGTCCTTCACCATGTGCTCTGAAGATACTCTGGCAATAAAGGGAGCTGGAAGAATCTTTGGAGCTCCCCATGATCCTCCTGGTGATTGTTGACTAACACAGAAGAGGAATGTGCTTAAAAGTAGAGGGTAGAAGACTGGACAATTTGGCACAAGGGCAGTATGCAGGAATTAAACTTCTAGTATAGGTATGCCATAAAATATTGGGAAATACCAGGCTCTATATGTTTGCTACCCATTATACCTCAAAATTTCTAAGAGTTAATATTTTTGTCTGATTTCTCTTTGTCTCTTTGCTGCTTATAAAATGATAGCAGTACTTCCTACATGAGCAAGGGTGTTATGAAAGCAAATTACTTGTGAAACACACCAGTAACATTGTGATGAGTGCCAGCAGAAAAAGTCCACCCAGAGGGTAATCATTCTCTTTCTACTGAAAGGTTTGGATATAAGGGCAGTTTTGTCCTCATACAGGACAGGGAGGAATAAGCTACTTCTTAACTCTAGCAGACTTAGTTGTTTGTCTTTTGACTGAAAAAAAAAATGTTTCAGAAAAAAAATATGCTATAGCCCCTGTTGCAAGCCTTCTGTCAAGATTACTCAACAGATTTGTTGCTTAGCATAAAACAAAAGTTAATGGCAAAATAGCTCCTAACCAAAGGGTGGAGGCACAAATTTGGTCTTCTTGTCAAGCTGAGCTCTAGATCTGATTCTGCTGCATGGACATTATAAGCACAAGCAATACCAAAATTTCTTTTGCCTTGTGGATATTAACATTAAGATGCTTTACCTCAAGGATCTGTATAGTTTTGATGATTAAATAGCTGAAATATAATTGTTATTTCATTCTTTACTGTCAGACCTATCAGTTGAAGAAATCTGAGCAAGATAGCCACCCAATATTTATTGTATTAATATATTAGGTATTTTTGGGAGTGCCTTAATTTCCTTGAAATGCTGTTGGTGTATCGGAGTTAACCTGCAGGAATTATTTGTTTGAGTTTTATTTATTTTTCTACCATTTCTTTAAATTATTGGTACTTCCCCTTTAGTGCCACAGACATTTTTCCTTCAGTTTAATTTATTACAGTTACTTTTACATGTCACAACTTTGCTTTGAAATGACAGCCATCCCAAGTTAAAGTCTTTTCAACTTTAGTGAAAACACTTATAATGAGGCTGACACTTGGCTCATGTGGTATTAATCTGGTCTCTTGGTCATTTCTTCAGTTTCTCCTGCTGCAGTCAGCTCTCAAAAAGACATATCTGCAGCTGGGGAGTACATAAGATTAACTTCCGCCTCTCTGTGGCTTCTTGCCTCAGACCACACACCAAATAATTCCTCAAAGCGTTATCCAGATTTGCTCAAAATTCACCATGCTTGCTTTATTCCTTCAGTTCTGCCACACATGCATTTGTGGACTCTGCTTACAGCTGATTCTGCTTATGAAACAGGAAACATTTTGCAAAGACGAAGATTTAGAGACCAACACTGTTGTAAAATATCTACAATAATTTTCCTCTAGAACTCTTCCCTTTTTTGGTTTTGCTGATTTTATAAATGTACAGAGTGAACCATAAAGGTCAGCAAGACACAACCTTTTTGTTCCCAGCTGTACTTAGGGCATAGCAAAGACTAATACAAATTTTAAGTACAGACTGAATTATATTAACTCCCTTATCCAAAATGATTTTTTTTAAAAAAGATAACCCCTGTGCTTATATTCAGGACAAACTTTAGTGCTGTCTGAACTATTAAATTTAACAATGCTACAAAACAAAAAAAAAAAACCAAACCACTGTGTGGATGGAGGAAATGTTAGTCAGCTCTGCTACCCAGAGACCTCCAAACCTTAATCAGAGTTTAAAATCCTTTAAATGGCAGTCACAGATGTGAGGTGCACATACCTGTGCTCACACACCAGTGCAGACTCAAGAAATATCTAGCAGGAAATCCAGTAGATAAAAACATTTAATACTTCTCATTATTTTATTCTTCATTCAAGTCGATAAAGGGGATGGGAACATAATTTTGGTGTTTGAGTAAACTACAGTCTGGCATTTTCTTGTACTAATATTCTTGGGTTTTCTACTAAATATTTCTTTGTGGTGGTTTCAGAATCTTTCTGCTTGTCAAAGAACCAGTTAAAAACAAACAAACAAATAAATAAATAAGGTCATGATTTATAGACACATTTTGTGTGCCAAGATACAGAAGTTCTATGTGCAAAACTGATATACTGAAAATACAAGAGTAAATTGTGTGGCAAGGCAACTATGAAGTACATAAGATAAAGTTTCCAAAGAATCTGTGGGGGCCCTAACTGAAGAGCGCACTTACATTTTGCCCCCAACACAAGAAAGACATTTATCTGTTGGAATAAGTCCAGAGGGGAGGTATAAAGCTGACCCCAGGGCTGGAACATCTCTTGAGAGTAAGTAGGAATCTGTGTCATTATTTTAGTAACTGGACATACTAATGCCTTCAGAAGGACCATAGTATATGCTTTACCTATGACAATGTTAGAGACTCCTGGATATCTATTAGCAGTTTCAGAGTTTAGTCAGTTAAAGAATTTATCTGTTCTCTTGTTCCACTGACAATGAGTACTAGTCAGCATGACCTTGTAGCAGAGCTTTTTGCTGTTGCTTTTTTGTTGTTGGGGTTTGTTTGTTTTTTTTGCATTCCTTATCCAAAATGGTAGATTTGTTTTCTGATTTTGAAGGAGAGCTGATACTCACAAGTCCTTTGTCACAGGCCACTAAAAGTGTCAAAATCTTACAGCAGGCCCTTGGTGGCTTGTTAATCTCTCCCTTTTTTACCCCCTTTCTTTTTTAAAGCAAACAGACTCCTTCACTTAAGTATAATGAGAGCCATGCTTGCTTGCCATAGCCTACTTGGTCCTACCAGCTCAAGCAAAATCTGTCTTGTTTCTTCGCATCCTTTTCTTGGCTCCAACAAAGGCAAAAAGCACAGGTTTTTATGGCAGAGCTATTTCATATGTCAAATGAAAAATGGAGGCTGCCGTTTTCATAACAGAAAAATAGACAAGTGTCCTTAGTATTCCTCCACCCTTCCAAATTATCATCAGCAACATGCAAAAGATAAAACTCTATGTTAAACAGGGAGACTAGATGTATGTTTAACCTCTCACCCTCATTTTTCTAACTGGCTTCCATTAGGAACAAAAAGTTAATATATTCTAAACAAAAATAACTGATATGGTAAGGTGAACTTTTCAACTGGGTAAGAGTTCTTTAGAAAAAAACAGAATTACAGAGTCCTATGTTAGGTCAACAGACTGTTTTACTGTAGCAATATTGGAAACAATAACTCCATGGTTACTTTTGGTATAGTAGTGGCTGAAATTTTGTTGAGTTGCAGCAAAACAAAAAGTAAAAAGCACTTAAATTCTCATATGTTACAGAAAACCTAGAAATCTGCTATAGATCTTAGGTTTGCTATTCAGTGCTAGACTTTTACATGTCTACAAATATTCACTAATCAAAGCTTGAAATATGCCTGTATTATTTTCCTCTTTGGAAACTGGGACTGAGGCAGAGAGTTTGAAGACTAGGTTTTTGTCTTACAACTTTATTCAAGCTTATTCCACCACGAATCCCTAGACTGATACTTCTACTCTCTTCTTTATTTTGTGTTCACAATAAAAAGGATGATGTTCTTGTTTTTAATGGAAATGGGAATTGAAGGATAAAGGGTAATACTATCCATTTTGTATAGCAGAGGATGTCTCCAATGTAGATGTACATATATGACAAATCAGATAACAAATTTAACTCTAGTTAGAGATGCAGGAAGTAGAAGAAAAGTCCACTGAATTGATTGAGTAGAGACAATAGACAATTCTGTCTCGACAGAGAGTTTGCAATCTGTCCTCTCTTGGTAAAAACACCCATCAGTTGCATGTAACCCATAACGTATCTTTGGGAACGAAGTTTATTTTATCAGGAAAGATGAATATTTAAAATGCTATTAATGTATTCACTACAGATTCCATCCATAAAGAGTCTGTCCTTTTGCAAGTACACAGTCTGAAAATGAGCAGATTTTGCATGTGGATTCTAAATCCTTAGTTTTAATTGCTTCCTTTTATATTGTTTAGTTTGTAGGGATAGGTTGGTGTTTAGGATATATTTAATAGAAGGAAAGATACTCACACAGGAACCAAAGAAAACTCCCTACAGTGAGACAGGGAAAACAGGTCTTAAAAGAGACTGCTGCAATTAGGGAATCAATACCAGAAGTGAGTAGACGAGCAGCCCTCCAGCAACTTGTTCTGAGTCCTCAGATGGAGGTTACTAAATCTCACCAGCTCATGTTAGCATTTCAAAACATCCCCCAGGAAAAATCACACATCTCAGTTTTATGGCTTAAATACAAGATTTTAGCCATTCTGGATGATATTACCTAAAGGAAGTAAACACTGGAGTGTTTGGAGGGCAGCTAAGCTCCATCTGGGGAAATCACATAAAGAGTGGCTGATATGGATTTTTTTCCATATAGGCATGATTCATAAAAGAGATATGAGATGTTTTAGAGGGAAAAAAGTAAAGGGAGTGTTAAAAAGAGTGATGTTTGAAATAAAATTACCAAAATCATGTAGACTCTGAAGAGAGAGGATGGAGTTTTGACCCTGTGCAGAATCTCAGTACCTCAATTATACACTCCTAGTATTTCTCTGAAATTGGCAATGTAAAGCAGTCAATTTATTCGCACTGTAATTTCAATTTTCATCAAGAGTATCATCTCAACACCTTATTAAAGTAATAATGCCACCTTAGAACCTAGTCCAGGAGTAAATATCAGTTGATTTTATGAGTTGCGCCAATCCTGGAAAAAGTTGTACATGTCAGCTTTACAGAAGGCTGAAATAGCCAAAGGAAAAGGTCAGTTGCAGGATAAAAAGGATGAAGAATTAAAAAATAATTCTTTATGCTGCAAGATGCCATGAGGAGGCAGGAGCACTCTGAATTCTCACAATAAGATCCTCAATTTTTTGTGCCCTCCAGTTACTGTAGAAACTTTGTCTTCTCATTATCTACATAAATTTCAAAGGCAAAACGATATTGGAACCATTCCTACTGGTACCTTCAGCAGACAGCTCCTGTGGAGCAGCAGCCTATGCATGCTATCAATGACATCTTTGCCACACTTCCAGAACACATTGTCATAGACCAGATGGGTTACTCATAGATGGCCTCCCCTGCCTACAAACGTCTGTCTATGGCAGTTTGGAAGCTGTACGTAGGTGGGAAGAGGTTTGTGGCTCTTGGCTTAGAACAGAGAAGTTCTGTAAAGCCATGTAGTAGGTAGCCAGTGAACTCAACAAGTGAAAAAAAAACCAAACCAAACCAACTTTATCTATCTTTCCCTCACTTCTTACCGTACCATCAACTTTTGGTGGATCACTTAAAAGTGTCCAGGAAGGCCCTGTGTCCCAGGATCAGAATGGAAATGGCATTGCTATGTGATTTACAATGACTGGTGAGCTCTGTTGCAAGCACAGCCTTGCCATAGGCGTTTGTTACACTTGGTTGGTGTGTGTCTGTTAGTTAAAAATGTGTCAAATCACAGGAAAGCAGAACCAAAGAAAACTCCTGGGAACTTTCATACAGCTTATGTTATCACCAGTGTTCATTTTATACATTTATTCAGAAGTTTAACAAATTCAGTTAACACCAGATAGGTTTGCTCACCATGCCCCTTAGCTGTAGGCTGTTCTATAGTCTCACTCCTTAAGGGGCTACAAATAAATCTTACTTTTAAAAATCAAAAATACTGTCAACAAGACAAGGAAATGGCCTAAAGCTGTGCCAGGGGAGGTTCAGGTTGGACATGAGGAAGAGGAAGAATGTCTTCACTGAAATGTTGGTTAAGCAATGCAACAGGCTTTACAAAGGGGTGTTGTAGTCACCAACCCTGGAAGTGTTCATGAAAGTATTCAAGAAACAGCTGGATGTGGCAGTTATTGCTGGGGTTTTGTTGTCAAAGTGTTTGATCAAAACTTGGGCTCGGTAATCTTGAGGTCTTTTCGAACTTTAAAAATTTTTATGATTTTGTGATAGCAGTGCTCTTTCAGTTCTTTTGCCCAAGCAGTGCCTTTAACTGACCCAAAGATTTTATTCTTTACAGTTTACAACTGCAAAGTACATATAGGGGGCAGCTGTGTTCTCTACTTTTTCCTGTTAAACTTCATATGCTAAATACTCTGTCAAACAGAGAACTGTGTGCTAGGACACAGACCACTGTATTCCTATTAGTTCTGAACATAAGGAAATGTAGCTTCATCCCCATGTGGTGGAGCATAGAAATTCCTGTGTGGCACCCTGGATGCACAGCTATCTTGCTTTCCATACCCTGGTTTAATAGCTTTTCTGGGGCATTTTAATTTGAAGTATTTCTTGTCGGGTTTTCTGGTTAGATCTGTCCAGACTGTAGCTCTTTTAAGATAATTCTTTCATTCTCCTGTGTTTCAAGAACTGCTTCTGGGTGCCAGGTCTTAAACTGTGTGTGATGTCTCAGACCTAAAAGAATACCAGGATTACCAAAATTAGTAGTCCTCCACCCTCTTCTGCCACTTGGCAACAGCTGCTTTCTGCCCAATTAGTAAAATAACTATGGGCTGTAGAAATGGGCCTGGTTTGCAGTGTATTTGACAGGGCAAATTGTTGGAAAGGTTGAAGTACTCTGTCAAGAGTGATAGTCCAAATATAGCTGATGTAGACAAAGGTGAATTTAAGACATTTGTCATGTAATGTTTTACTCTCATTGATTCGACTATAAGGCCTCTTGAAATTTGAAAGGAGAATGTTGTTTTATGGATGTTTTGGGGAGGGAACTTATTTTCCCTACTTTCTTAAATGTGTTGAAATGCCGAATCATTTTCCAATTAAAGTGAATATGAAATATTGAGAAAGACTTTCATACAAAATCAAACTCTAAAATAATGTCAGTCTAAATAAAGCATAACATTTTCTGGAAATCAGTTAGAAATATATCATAAAAACTGTACAAAGTGATTTTTAAAAAAATTATAATAAGTTTAACCAGATTTTCCTCTATGTCTTTAAGAAATTTTAAAAAAATTATTATAATATTTAGACCATTAAATTTAAAATGTGCTTGAAGCCCATTATTCCTATGGGGAAACAAAATTAATTTAGTGGTATTTTCAAATAAAATCATGTTTGGTCATAAAAGTTCCATCTATAGCTTAGTTATTTGAAAAAAAGGAAAGAACTGGAGAATGAACAATAAGTCCTCAGAAGATAGTTGTAGTATTCTTTGCCAAAATAATCAAGCTCTTCACTGACATGATGCTAAAGGCAGAGAATGACTATGTTGTGTTCTTCACAGGCCTGTGTCCAAGTTCTTGATCCAGGCAAGAAGTCTGACAGTTTATAAAATGTCTGTGTTAGTACTTGAAGCTCAAGGCACTGATGCCTGTACAGTTGAAGGAATAGACAGTTCCAGCCAGTGCTTAGGTAGCTTCTGTCACAAAGATTTATTGAACTAGAAATACTAGAGAATTGCAGCCCATACCCATAATGGCATAACGCTGTGGACAGAACTGTTGATTTTCTTGCAAAAACCTGCCCATGGGTCACTTTGTGTGACTGTGTGTTTGCATTTGACATAATACAGATCTCTTGTGTCATGTTGATGAGGGGAGAAAACAATGTGTTGACAATTGTGGGTTTTCCACACTGTAACAAATCTTTTCAATATCATATTTTCTGAAGCCCTTAGGTATGATTCCACCTGTTCCTGTCATTCTAAAATGTGTATATCAACCAAAGCTAATCTTAGTTCTCCTCTGGTGCGTCAAGACGTCATAGAAAAAGCGTAGGCTGTTGCAGCTGATAAATGGAGATAATGGGCACCACATGACTATTTTTTTTTTCTGTTTTCCTTTTCTTTTACTGTCTGTACATCTGGCTTTAATCAGCGATTTCTCTGTGAAATGTTTCAATTGTGCCTGAACAAACTCTTTGCTCTTCTCTGATATGGACCTGTGGATTATAGGTGAAACTACATTAAGAGGCTGCAGAGGTTAATTATGCCTGAAAGTTTCCAGTACTCTCCACATCAGCTGACACTCTCAGCACACTACATAAACAATCTGGGAGAAGCCATCATTAGCAAAGCATGAGAGCTGCACTTGCCCAGCCCCTGCACTTGCATTTTGAAGCCAATGAACGCTTGTACATTTTGCATGAGTCATTTATACGTTCAAATAAATTTGTAGGTCAGCTGCACATCCTCTGTGTGATATTTATTTTATATATACAAGCAAAAAGATTCCTACCTATCCTACAAATATTTGACTGCTAAACTGTTGCTTTCTAAAACCTTTCTTTTTATTTAATATATCTAATCTTCCTTTTTTTAGTAAAAGCTTGAAAATTTAGTAGAGCACCTGGATGTATTGTACTTGTCAAGAACTTTTGAGGTTCTGTGAGGATACTTTTCAAATTTAAGAAATAATTTTGCTATCTTCTATATAGAGCCAGACCTTCATTGGGAAAATAATAATACTGATTAAATAGAAGTGTTGTCAAGACTGCAGTGTAAACATGCTGATAAATCATTGCTCTCTTTTTAATAGAATCCATTTATATGGTAGGTTAAAAACAGCATGAAGTTTACCAGCAAATACAGTCCTCAGGACAATCATGTTTCGCGTTAAGACTATTGTATTTCAGACCAAACTCCAGTGAAATCAGTTACCTCCTATGCAAAATGAAGAAATGAAAGGACAAGTAGCTGCTTCCCTTTATCTCTTGTTATATTTTCTTACATTCCAACACTATTTGCTTTACTCTTTTTGAAGAGAAGAGGCAGCTTTATGCTTTGGAGTGTGCAGGAACAAGTTGAGAAAGGGTTGGAAGGTCAGCCAGTGAGTTCAAAGTGTGGCAATTCACTTCTGTCTCACCTCATTCCCGCTTCTTCAGAGCAGCAGCAAAATAATCTTTTAAATCTGTTTGATATGACTTGTATGCTTGAAGCAACTTGGATACTGCTTGCATAGAAGCTCTCTCAAATTTGCCTATATGAGATCACAGAAAAAAAATCATAGGACACTCAAGAAATTCTCCAGGTTGCTAGGTTTAATTACTAGAATTTCTAAGGAATTATTTTGTACCAAAAATAATTGGATCAACATTTTTTAAAGTGGATTAGATACAAAAATATAACATAAAACAGCCATTATAGTGAGATATGATGTGGGACATTTTTAGCAGTCAAAATGTGCTTAGACATGTATAACAAATGCCAACATGATACTGTGAATTGTGAAAAGGAAAAGACATGAGTTCTGCTGTTGGCTGTTGCCAGTAAAGGTCTACTTTTGTTGGGACACTAGTACAAAAGCCAAGATAAGATTGTGATTTGCCAATTGTTGAATTGTACTGTCCAGCTCTGGTTTTGAATTAAAATACACACGCACCAAAACTTATGTTTGTATAATTTAGTATGTTGTGTAATAAAAGAGTGTTAGGTAGTCCAGTTAATTAAATTATTACATTTTGGCAAAGTGTTGTTAAATTGAGTTTATATTTTCATGTTGTTCTTTGGGAGAGTGGGTGAAAGGAGAATTGAATTCTCTTATTGAAACAGACTAAGCTGTTGATATAATAATGCCTGTGCATAGCAATTAACTGCTATGCAATAGTAGTTTTTACAAAGAAGACAACTTGGAAAGAGCTTGCTTTGAAATAGAATAGTCTACAGTGGAGCTTTTATTCCCTGTAAATAAGAGCCTCCATAATCAACATCCCTTTTGAACAGGGTAGTTGTTGCTGTTCTCAGGGAACTGGGGGAAAGGTCTCTTAACTCATAGTGCAAGTCAGAAAAGGAGAGTTAAATGCTCAGTGTAGAAGTTGGCCCATGGAATATCTTCCATCAAATGAGATCTGGGTTTTCAAAATGAATGTGGCTATTTACATTTTTTGCAAATAGAGTACATGTACAATTTTAAGGATTTCATCTTTTATATGAAACTCTGCTGTAGCCATTTAGATAATTTTCTTGAGTTTGGATATCACTTGAAGACAGGACTTTACAGGATCAGTGTCAGTGTCCTTGTGAGTTGCCTAGGCACTTCCAGTTGGACTAAATCTGCACACCCCAACTTTTATGAGTTGTTTGTTGTTTATATTTCCATTATCAAGATGACTAGTTATACGTTTCATAAGTAGGTTTAAGAGTGTGACAAACAAGCTCTGTTCGTCCCTTGTTTGGTTTGACACCCTTCATGGACACTAACACTTAATTAGTCGTCATCTGATGCGAGGAATTTGAGTAGCTTGTTGTTTTTGTGTTTATTCTATTTCATCAGTAAGTAGAGCAGTATCAGATATATCTGGAAACAGAACATGATGTGAAATGTCCATATTGAAAATTGCTCATTATATGTAGCAAAAGTTAAGCCAGTGCATCATTCTTAAATTCGTGTTCATTATGCAATGAGAGATAACACTCTTGTAAAAATACACATCAGAAAAAAAGAGACAGATTGAAATTGTAGCTAGGAATATAATAGAAGATTGAAGGTGAAATTAGACAGTTTTCTAGGCAAAAGAAATCAATCAAAATTTGAAAATGCAATGTACTTAAGCCAGATTGAAACAGAGTTGTCCAAAAATCAAGGTTGGCCCTTGTAAAGGGTTTATGCTGTCAATCTAGATATATACTCCTCTTTTCTTCTCAGCATTTGTTTGCTAGTTTGGGTTTCACTGTTAAAGAGATTTCCATGCTGACAAAAATACCAGCTCTGTTCTTTTTTGAATGACTTGTATAAACACTTGCAACAACTCAATCCCAAGATGTTCATTAAAGTCAACATCTGCTAGGCTTCACAATTTCTGGCTTTATTGTGAATATTTCCAGTTGTTGCAAAGTAGGTAATTACAGAATTTTCTCTGTTTTATGGAGCAAATTTTGCTGTATCAATACGAAAAGAGGCAGATAAACATGTTTTAAAATACTATTTTTTTGACTGATCCAAGGCAAACCTTGATTGGTTTATTATGAACTCTTTTCCTTCATAGTTATTTTAAATTAAAAGGACTTTAAAATCTTTGATGCATTTGGGTATTCACTGGTAGTATCATGCCCAAATGTGCAAACCTTCTTGCATTTATTCAAGCATTTATAGTTGTTGTCCAGAAAAATATGTCAAATAATTTCACACTGGTCACATACATTGCAACAAAATAATTAGGAAGAGACAGGAAAGGCAGGACAAGGCCTAGAATGAAAAAAAAAAAAAGACTTCTGGGTTCTTTAATTGTAAACAAAATTATCACCACTAACACAGAGATTATGAGCATTTCCTTAGCAGAAATATTTATATTTATATAAGGTGATCGGGTCTGACTGCCCAGCGGTAGGTGTTTGGTAGTGTTATAGGTGTAGAGAAACTGTAAGAATTGAAAAGAGTAGTGCTGTGTGTAAGGCATTGTCTTACCCATGGTGGTTTACAGCAAAATAGTGCTTTTTTGTTTGGTTGGGGTTTTTTTTCTGGGTTTGTTAGAGTTCATTGTTGTTTGGGGTTTTTAAGGGGTGTTTTGGTTTCATTTGAGAGGTTTTTTTGTTGTTTTGGGTTTGGTTTGGTTTGGAAGTTTTTTGTTTACTTATGCTTTTTTTCATTTCAGTTTGCTTTGGGTTTGGTTAAGTTGGGGGTTTTTTTTTATTTAAGTCATTTTTGTTGTTATCTAGCTGCCTGATTTTGTTCTCCTGGTTGCAGTTGTTTTGCCTCGATAAACACATGCATGAACATATATTGCAGGGGATTTTGAGGAAGGAATTGCAGTAATTTACAGAAGTTAGCCATATGAAATAAAAACAAGGGCATTTCTGTCACTGTTGCGTCTAATGAATAGCAATGGAGCCTGGTATTACGAAGTGCAGGGAATCATCAAAGGTAATAAAATTGAGATCAGACCACAGCAGCATCTGGGAGTGAAGTTTTAAGTAGCAGACAGGAATGTGTACTAATTATTGCATTGTTAATATGTTGCATGTGTTGGTTGAATAGAGATGGTGTGACTAAGGGCAGGCAGTAGCATAGCCAGTAGCCCTGGATTTTATCCATCACAGATTTCTGTATTAAATCTCCAGCTGCTTTATAACTTTCTTAATACGGCATATTCCCATGCAAAACCTGTCTGTCCAACTGAGCACACCACTTCTTTCAAATGTCACCAAATTTATGTAGCAGCCGAGGACCATTTGGCTTCCTGCTAAACTGGATTGAAAGCTTAGAAGAGACAGCTGGACAGTGTTTCACTGCTACTAAAATATTTGCACTGTATACATCAGACACTCAAGTTCATCAGAGTGCTTTGATGGCTCCTTTCCTATATATACAGGAGGAACATTTAGTTGAAATGATGCTGCAGCACTGGCTTCAAACACAGCATTCCAAAATGTCTTTTATCCTTAGAGAAAACTGTTCTTTCTTTATATAAATCATGAGGCCTTGGAAAAAGTATTGTTTTCTTCTTGGTAGAAGGTCTGCCAAAGAAATATAGAACAGGCACACTTCACCAGTCAAAAAAACCTCTTCATCTTGAATTTTATATGTCTGTTATATGAAATACCAAAGCTGTGAAATTAAATTTAATACTAATCAACCTGTTGAAGAGAGTAATACTTAATATTTGTGCTTCAAATTTTCAAAGCTGTAGCAGCATGGGCTAATTAATGTTCTGGAAGCACAGGAAGCCATAAAAGTCTTGCAGTGCTTTGAATATGATGTAGCAGGATAAAAATCAGCTTACATGTCTACATGAGAAATAGTCTTAGATATTAGCTGAAGTAATAGTGTGGTAAGTGAAGTCATCATTTTTCTCTGTGTAGTCTTCCAAATGTCAGGTTTTTTCCATCTTAAACTGTTTAAAATGCCAAAAATTCACCTCTTAGCATTACTGCTGTCTGTATCATTCTCAGTTTATGTCCTGTTCTGCTCCCAGACATTCTTGGGCTATCTGATATCAATAATTAAATCATAGATTTGTGACAGATGTCTCTCACAGATAGTAGCCTTGTAGAGCTCTTACAAAAAAATTTTTTTCCCATATCAGTCTAAATGTAGTCTTTCTTTTAGGAAAATTTTTGATTGTATGTAAATAATATAAAATGGGATTTATCTATCAAGGGCCTTTGTAAGATGTGGTATTAAATAATTCATGGAGTGTCTAGTATTGTAGTTGGCATTCCATGATGAAAAATTTTGCTTGAAGTTAGAAAACAGTAGAGAGGCACTGAAGAACCTCACATCATCATTCCTTTGACCTGGGAATGGAATTTCATCAAGAGCATACATTGGAACAGTTAGATTTTGTTGAGGCTCTTGTCACAGACCCATCAGGAAAGAAGGCAGCAGGACATAGGACACCAGCTTGGTTGTGGTGTTCTGGATTTGTCTAGTGATATTCCATCTGAAATGATCCAATGACCAGATGCTATCACACTAAAGAGTTTGCATTTGAAAAGAGAAAGGGGAAGTGTGCTGTAGCTCTTGTGGGCTTTGTCCATTCTCTTGTATGTTACTTTTGCCAGGCTATCAGGATAGGTGTTTCCAATTCAAATTTTGTTCTCAGACTCTAATGATGAGAAAGTCTGTATTTAATTTAGGTTTTTTCCTAACCCTCAGGATTTTAAAACCTATCTTGTCACTAGCTCTTTTGCTCTGTAACATATTTTACTTTGAACACAGATGCTCATCTATCTGATTTCTCTGGTGGCAGTGGCTTGGTCAGCCTCGATGGTGCAGAATGGGAACAGTTTTGAAATCTTGCAATGTGTCTCGGCCTAGAGAGACGATTTCCCACCCAGCTCTCATTAACAGTCAGATATTTATCCATGGAATCCCCATATGGCTTTGTGGGTGGTAATGTGTAGAGGGCAGCTTTCCCACCACAGCACTTTTCCTCAATACAGATTTATTTCTCTTTTACATTACAGAGTTTTCAATCTTAATCACTGCTAAACGTAGGCCTGGTGTTTGTATTAACTGCTTGAGGAAATAGCCTATATTGAACCTTACAGTTCTTTGGATACTCATTCATTACTTTTGTCTTAAAAATTGGATAATTATTTTGAAAGTTTCCTCATCCTGACTAGAGGCAGAATAGAATGTACAAAATCCTGGCACCAAGACCTTAATTATGAACTCCAGCCTGGAGGCAAATTGGTGACTATGAGGGTTGAAAACCTCAGCCATGCAGAAAGCAAAGAACCAACAAAAGCAGAGTCCTCTGGCTGACTCCTGCAGATGACAGCACTGCAGTGCTCTGTGTACATAGTGGGGGTCAGAGAGCAGTCAGCTTTTGGCATCTGTGTCAACCCTGAAGTCAGCACTTCTCAGAAATTCATGGCACAGGAGTATGAGAGCAATGAGGTCATCCTGAAATTGATAAATACCAGTTTGAAAATGTCTTACATTGTAGAAAGATTGGCTAGAACCAGACTGAGTGTCACATGTCTTGCTCTGTTAAATCATGGGCTGAATCCAGGAATCTGAGATACATACCTGTCATTTGCTATTAATATGCTTCAAGGGTCTGAGAAGTATTTTGGTTTCAGTTCAGTACAGACAGATTTTAGCTCATTTAGAAGATGCCTTTTTGACAAATACCACTTATTCTCCTATTTTGAGGAAATACTGTTATTATATTCTGGTGGAAAAGCAAAATAAGGAAGGCATGGTTCATATATCCTGTCCCCTCTTGAGACCTAGGATGCAAGAGGCACTCACTGCACAACTGTGACCTTCAATTGCAGCCTGGTCCAAAGGCAGATGTTGTGGCTGAAGATAGCAGGTGATTACCTCCTCTTCCCTTGTGGAATTGGCTGGAATACCATTATCTCATTCCTGTCACAGTCCTAGGGTCTAAGTACACTGTAGACATTGCTGTGCTGAGTTTCTCTTAATTTCATGGAGCTCATTGAATGTTTCATACCTGCAGACCAAAGTTCTTTCTAAATGAGTAGTTTTTAATAATGTTGTAAGATGATTTAATGTAAAAATGTAGAACCTGTTAGAAGTATTGGTGTCCATACAGAAGCCTCACAATGGCAAGCCAATGGGCATCATCTGGCTTAAGTCTGAATTTCTGTTTTTAATTTTAAGATTGCTTTCAAAGTATTCTTCTTCTCTAAGTGCTTAAATTACATGATCATTATCATCTTACTGTATTTTATTATTTACAAGGGCTACTGCTTAGCATGATAAAAGTACCAACAAAACAGGAGAAGAGATTTTTTGACTCTAAACTCTGGATAGAAATGCTAAGCCCTGCCATTCAGATACTATCAGATACTACTTTCGGCTCACCCTAATGGATACTGTTTCAGCTAAAAACAAAAAAGGAAGCGGATAGTACCATGTAATACAGTATATTAAAGCAAATCAGTCTGTAACAGTTCATAATTAATTTAATTTTTGTTAACATCAGTAAGTTATCCTTGTGTTTCCAACCACTAGAAAACCAAAGTTCTAAATTAAAATTAGTTGGAAGTGTATATCATGACATTATAAAGGTTGGAAGAGACCTTCAAGACCATTGAGTCCAACTGTCACCTCAGCACTGCCATAGTCATCCCTAAACCATATCCTCAAGTGCCACATCCAGATGCCTCTTGAACACTTTCAAAGACAGTGACTCCATCCCCTTCCCTAGGCAATGTACTCCAATTCGGGACTACTCTTTCAGTGAAAAAAAAAATTAAAAAATTCTAATGTCTAATCTGAACTTCCCCTGGTGCAACTAAGTGCCATTTCCTCTTGTCAGAGAATCATAGATTGGTTTGTGTTGGGAGGAACCTTAATGATCTTTTAGTTTCAATCCCCCTGCCACGGGCAGGGAGAACTTTCACTAGAGCAGGTTGCTCGGAATCCCATCCAGACAGGCCTTGAACATTTCCAGGGCTGGGGCAACAAAAACTTCTCAAGCAAACCTGTGCCAGGGCCTCACCATCCTCACATCTTGTCACTGATGTTACCACTTGTCGCTGATGTCCTTTGGAAATCAGAGCCATTGGCCACTACCCTCTATATGCGGTTGTCCAATCGCTTTTTTATCCAGTCCACTCATCAAACCCATTTCTGTGCAGTTTAGAGAGAAATGAATGTTTTGAGGAACTGTGTCAAAGGCCTTACAGATGTCCAGATGTGTGGCATCTGTAGCCCTTCCTTTCACCACTGATGTGTTCACTCCAGCACAGAAGGCCACTAGGTAGGTCAAGCAGGACTGTCTCCTGGTGAAGTTGTGCTGGCTGTCTTGAGTCACCTCCCTGTCTTCTATGTGCCTCAGCACAGTTTCTAAGAGGATCTGCTCCATGATCTTCCAGGCACAGAGATAAAGCTGACACCTAGGTTGCTCCTACATTCTCATTCCTACCCTTATTAAAGATGGGTAGAAGGTTTCCTCTTTTCAGTCTCCTATGGCTTCCCTTTACTGCCATGACTTTGAGGTATGGAGAGTGGCTAAGCAACTACATCAGCCAATTTCCTCATGACTCTCTGATGTATCTCATTGAGTCCCACAGCCTTATGCATATTCTGCAGGTGGTTACGAACCTGATCTTCTCTTACAGTGGAAGGGACTTTGGTACACCAGTCTCCATCCTGCTGTCCATCCACTCAAGAGGTGTGAGAGAAGAGGTTACCAGTGAAGACTGAGGCAAAAAAGTTTTTGAGTATTTCGGCTTATCTATTGTTTTCCATCATTGCTTAGTGGGATGCGAGGGGGGCTACATCTTTTTTTTACCTTCCTTTTCTGATCAACATACCTGTTGAAACCCTTCTTGTTATTCTTTATGTCCCTTGCCAGGTTTAGTTACAGCCTCACCTTGATCTTCCTCATCCCATCCCCACATATCTCTACTTCATCTCACTCTCCCTGGGGTCACCTGTCCTGGCTTCCACTGTCTGTGCATTTGCTTCTTTCGCTAGTTTGATTGGCATGTCCCAGCTAAGCCACATTGGCTGCCTGCCTTCCTTGGCTGATTTCTTGCTCCTGGAGATTGATAACGCTTCTGTTCTAGGGAGGGCCTTTTCACTTGAGACATGGCAGAAGAGACCAACCTGCACCTGTGGATAGCGTCCTTTCAGGAAGTTGCAGAGAGCAGTGAGGTCTGCTCAGAGCTTCCGATTCTGTGGACTAAACTACCCCAGTTCCCTCAGCTGCTGCTCACAGAACATGTTTTCTACACTCTTCACCAGCTCGTTTTCTGGACATGCTGCAGCACTGCAGTGTCTTCACTGGAGTGAAGGACTCCAAACTTAACACAGAATTCAAAGTGTGGCTTTGCCAGTGCCCAGTACAGAGGGACAGTCACTGCCCTGGTCCTGCTGGACACACTGTTGCTGATACTGCCCTGGCCACCTGGGCACACGCTGGCTCATGTTCAGCTGCTGATGACCAGCACCCCCAGGTCCTTTTCCACTGGGCAGCTTTCCAGCAGCTCTTCCCAACCTGTTGCACTGCATGGGGTTGTTGTAACAGAAGTGCAGGATTCAGCAGTTTGCCCTATTGAACCTCTTATAGTTGTCCTCAGCCTGTCTGGATCCCTCTGTAGAGCCTTCTTACCCTCCAACAGGTCAACATTCCCACCTAAAGTACATAATACAGCACTTAGTGCATGTAACTGAATTCCTAAGTAAACAACCTGTAAAAGAATTTGATTTTCTACTGCTGGAATTGAAAGAAAAATGGCTTAAAATATGTATGTTTTGTAAGCTAAAGACCTGAGGAAGGTTCTCCATTATCTTGGTTCAGTCTTCTCATTAAAAGAAGTACTGAATATTTTTGAAAGTACACTTAAAAGATGTCAGGCTGTTCTTTCATGGTTTCTCATTTCTTAGTGGTTGGGGCAATTTTCTTCATAGAAATAATCTGGATTCTGGGAGCACAGGAGCTGGTTTTTGAGGTTCTATACAAGCACTTAAAAAGACATTTTCATTACAAGTAAAGCCTTTCACCTGTGTCTTTAGAAACAATAGGGATGACAGGAGCAGTAAGAGGATATGTCATGAACTCTCATCAGACTGGGGATTTTAGAATTTGTTATAATAATTGTAAGAGCTTAAGCTTACAAAATGAGGAATTTGTTCCTGCTTTATGAACAAAAGTTTTGCTTCTCTAGTTATATGTTTAGTATAAGTGAAGATTGAATAGAACAACTGCAACATGCTCTGAGGGAAGCTGAGCGCCAGGCACATTTGCCAAGTTTGTTAAAAGGCATAAAATCAGGCTGGTTTTTGGAGAAAACTCAAAAAGTTAGACTCAACGAAGGGAACGGAACACTGAAATGCAATAGAAAAGACCCTTGACCCTCTCTTTGCTTGAGTAATTTAATGGCAGTATATTAAATACTGCACCTGGCTGCAAGGGAAGCAGAAATTTCAGCAGTTCATACATTTTAGTGCTTTTCATTTCAAAAGAAAATTTTCAGGATAAACCTTAAAAGAGAAAGCAATAAGCATAGTTCTGATTGGTTTTTTGGTGGGAAGCTGTAGAAAACATTTTCTTAAATCCAAGGCAAACATTTTCTCTATAATGTAAATCAAAGTTATCTTTCCATGACACGGTGATGCAATTTCTTATCAGTGACAGAGTAACAAAATATACTTGTTTAATTTTCTTTCCTAAGTCAGCAAAAGTTAGTTTTCTAAAAGAGACAATGTCAATATCATGTCCTCAGCAAATTTTATGCATCTGTTTGTTGTATTACACCACAGAGAGAAGTAGCAGCTGGAATTGCAGGACCTGATAATGTTGTCCTTCAAATGAGCTATAGTTTTACCATAGACTTTAGTGGGATTAAGGCCAGTTTACATCTAACTAGAGTGAAATGCACTGATTTCTGAATAATGGTACTCCTAAAGCAACATTTGAACTAACTTTGACAATCTTCAAGTGTTAAAAGTGTCATGCAGATTTTATCTCAGAAATAATAATCCACTGAAAAAAATAGTGCACCCATCCCCTACCCCATAGTCACAGCAGGGGCATCCCAAGGGTGGTCTTTGTGCATAGCATATCTTAGTAGAGATTACTTCATTAGCAGCAAGGGAAACCTTCACTTTTTTCTTACAGGGGCTTTTTATTTTAAATAGTTACTACAATAGCCTAGCAATATGCAGACTGACAAATCTGAGACTGATTCTTGTGTGCCTTGACTTCAGGCTTAGTTTGGTTGAAATTACTGAGGTCTTTTTTGTGTGTGTGTTTTTGTTTTTAAGTAGCCTCT
Organism: Pithys albifrons albifrons; assembly: GCF_047495875.1. Classification (NCBI taxonomy): domain Eukaryota; kingdom Metazoa; phylum Chordata; class Aves; order Passeriformes; family Thamnophilidae; genus Pithys; species Pithys albifrons. The sequence continues at coordinate 15,970,086 of NC_092497.1, read as the reverse complement.
TAATTTGGTGTTACAGAAATAATGAAATAAAACATTTTTCTGATCATTAGTTCTTTGTGGACTACTAGCAATGTTCAACAAATGACAGAAGCTGCGAGAATCCCAAAGTCACTAAATCACTGAAATTCCAGAAATCAAATATTTCATTAGGCTGTTACATACCACCAATGCCTTTACATATCATCCCACTCACAAATTCCAAAACAACCTCATATCCAAAAAACTTTTTAAACTACCCAAAAAGGATTAATAAACAGAATAAGAACTTGTAGTGGTATAAAAGAGGATTCTCTACTGATTCCAGGGAAGCAGTTTTGATATCAAGTAGATGTGGTTTTGATCTCTTTAATTTACTGAGTAACTCAAGCTTTTGCTTGTCTTTGAAAATGGGAAATATTTTGCTATTTTCTTTTTGGTATTCAAATACTTCCCTTTTAGGGGTCAAATAGAAAATGTCCCCTTGTATATGTTTGCTGAGAGTTGTTGATAGAGTGATTATAATCTTTTTCTTCAAAGAAAAAATATGTCCTTCATTGTAGATTGAAAAAATCCAACTGTTTAGTGTATCTGGCACAGATATAGTTGATCATCAACATACATTAATACATAATTTTGCTATGTTTTATCTTACAGACATTTTCTATGTTGTGTGTATATTTTCAGATTGCGATAAAGTAATATATATCTAATTGAGAGTTGAATTTGAGTTGTGAGGAAATGGGCTTCACTGAGATATGTGCTGTTAAAGGATCCAGACTGAAGTTCATGGAAACATTTTCACTGACTCCAGTGAACTTTAAATCTGGTCCCTATTGAATGTCAAACTGAGGATGCCTTATTTTCTCATATTACTGAAAAATACTGCCCTGTACTCTGGATTCACAGTTGGAGGATAACAGTTAATTTCATAGTGAGAATTTCAGTTCTCCCATGTAAATCATTATTTTTGATGGGTGATATTTGTTCCTACATTGATAATGGGATATTAAAAAGCAGGTATTTCTTTGTGACATGAGGAGAAGGAAAAAAGTTTCATAGAGCTTACTTTTATTTTTTTTATTTTATTTTTAAGCCTCTTGTTTTCAAGAGCTACTTTTTACCTTAACTTTTAAATGCAATTTTTAAAATCAGGTTTAAATGTAGTTCCAGATAATGTGGCTGTCTTGATAGAATACTTGTTTTAAGTACAGTTTCTTAGAGTACTCCAGATGTGCAAATGTAAATGTATCCTCTTTAAAAGATCAAATTACCTCCCACGTCTCCACTTGCCAGTCTCATAAAATGCTTCCTAAATACTACTACTGCTTTTTATGTCTGAGATTTCTCAATGTCTCACAATCAAATTTAATTTGCTTTGTTGTCCAACTTACTTTTGAAAGCACTGAAAACATATCAACTATCCTGAAGTCCAGCCAGATAGATGAGATCCCATTTATATTCCTTCTCCACAAAAAACCCCTACCAGTCATCAAAGAAAAAGCTATCAGATAACTCTAACCTTATGGCCTTTCGGAAAATGTATGTTAAATTTTTGTGCCATTTTCTATTTATTTACATGCACTTGAAGTAAATTTTGAAGAACAGAGCAGTTTTTTACTATGATTTTTACATTATATCAGAATTATTAAGAGTAGTCTTCCTTTTCCTGAATCAGAAGGAAATCGCAACACTGCTTGTTATAAAATTTAGCCTTTTTTTCCCCCTGATAATAGCCAGTGGTAAAGCATCCCGTTTCTTTTTTTGATTACATTCAGTAAAGAACATGTAATAGGCAGGTGTGCCAGCTACTACAGGACAGAAGTCTCATGACACCACTTTTTTAATAAAAGCTGCTTTTATAAGGCCTTATGTCCTTTGAACAGCTCACCAAGAAGTGCTTTTCTGAAAAAAATGCTTTAATTCGTGTTGTAGGGAAAAAAAATGTGCTATGCAAGCAAGTGGACACTGTAAAGAATCACAGTCTGTCTTTGTTTATCAGCAGATGGAAATAAAATTACAACCTTGCTGTCTTTGTGAAATTTACAGGGTGAATGCACATGCAAGTAGGGGATGATACAGACAAGGGGAAAAAAAGAAAAGAGAGAGAGACAAAATGATTCCTCTTATCTTGTAATTATGTTTCGTCTGAACTTAATATACACAAGGCTTTCTGCAATTCCTCCAGATGTCAGAGACGAAAATCTTTGAGGACAGCTATTTGTCCAGTAGGGCCTTTTGAGATAAAACTGTGTTCAGATTAAGATGCTGGCAAGGATGAGTTCAAAGTCATGTTGAAATTGCTATCAGGATAATTTTTCAGGAGGATGCATGCTTCTCTCTGAGGCAAAACAAGAAATTTGATGTTTTGTTATCCATTCCAAGCATACAATAATTTTTATTCATTAAAACTTGGAAAGATAGAATGGGGATCTTCTGGGGTACTTTAAGAAACAGGAATGTAACAGTCACCAGCCTTTTCAGCCTTTTTATGTATGCTGAACCACATTATAATTCTTAGCTGTACCCTTTAAATTTACTCCACATACTATTATGGAGTAGCTACAAGAATATTCATTACAGACAATTATTAATAAATAATCTGTAAGCAGGATTTCAGCATACAGTTTCATCAGACCATGAATAAGAATTTCCAATGCCATGCAGCCATGAAAAATATAAACACAAACCCACAGTGTTCTGTGTTAGAGAGTTCCTGTGGAGGTGGAGAAATGGTTGTTCCATTCTGGCACTGTTAAGAGATGATCTGAAATAAAATCCATTATTCTAGTCAAGAAAAAGGCAGAAATGGGAATTGAGGTAGACACGAAGCTATGGATCGCTCTGCAGTGGAGAGACAGTTTTAGCAGGGAGTCTGAAAAAAAAACTTGCTTGTTTAACCAAGTGAAAGAAAGGCTGAAAGAGGGTTTAAAACCTCTCTGTTAATATATCTAAGCAGGGAGATAAAAAGGAGTAATTCTATAGATATGGAAAGAGACAAGATGACTGTTTACACTAAGAGACTAATGATAAGGAAGAAAATAGGTAAAAAACTGACCCTTTACAAATTTTGCTGAAATTTATTTTTTTAATGTACTATCAGGAAGTTGAAATGCATTTTCAACAAAAGCTAAGCAGGAATTAAGGTTTATCCATTTATGAAATAATTATATGATGCAGTTGCTTCACACAACAAGTAACTTGGCTCAGATTTACTGCCACTGCTACTTTATATTACTGTGATTTTAAGCATGGAACAGCAATGCTTAATTTAAGAACAATAATTTTGTGTTTGTTGTTTTAGTTATGTTGTTGATTCTCACTGCTTGGTACTGTTTATTACTCCTCTTGCTAACCACAAAGTATCTGTAGATTGGTATTGTGCATAATTGTATGACTTCATGAACAGTTACTTAAATTCATAATTTTTCTTTTTGGTTTTGCTAGAAAATGGTGGATGATAAGTTAGTTATTTGCAAGATAATAAATTACATATGTTTTTTGTCAAGCTACGTTTGGAAAGCGATCAGCATGTAACTAAAAAATTCAAACCCAATAATTTAACATTGTTTTGTTAGTTAAATTATATTAAACGACCTTATATTGGAAACATAAAAAGCACATTATGTTGCAAGCATAAAAATTTGTCAAAACATGCTTTGCATTTAGTTTTAACTAATTTATTAAGCAAAAGAAGAGTATGCAGTTAGTGTACTAAACTGGCTGATTCTGATTACTGTCTTTTTAAAAAAAGTAATAGAACTCATCTTCTGACACTTATTTTTAGTAATTGATTTGTTTTGTGTTACAAATTCCATTGTCTTTCAAAATGCCAATCACTTCTTAACTTTGTATGGATGACTTACTGATGTGAATAAGTTGAATAAATCATGGTGAATTGGTTTTCTCTGCTGAAACTCTGATGCAAGGTGTTTCACCTACGTGATTTGCCACTCAAGTCTTTGACACCTAACATCATTAGCAAGTGCAGTTTCATATAATATTGTGATTTTAGTTTCAACAGTGCATTTAGACTTGTATACCCCACTACAATCAAAGTAGTATGTCTTGATATACCTAAGAACCAAGTGTTCAATCAGTAGATACCGATACCAAGGAGGCATAATATTCTAAAGGGATAGAGGGATACCGTATTGAAAGAAATAACACATTAACTTTAGTGGTAATAGATTTAGCACAAGAGTGAACTGTTTAGATTTAGGCCAGTCTTAAAAGTCACTGTGCATTTATCTTGTGTGCCCATTTTCTGCCCAAAGTGGAATATTACTGTAATAAACAAGACAAAATAATATTGCCTTGGAAATTCTAGGATGAAGTGTAAATGTTTTTTGTGTACTATATTATCCACTAATGCTGCAATATGCACTAAATTCTGATTCTGATTTTTATAACTCAGTTCGTTTTCAGGAATATGAAGCTTTTTCAAGTAAGATTTTTTCCAGTGTTGGCAAGACTTCCAGGCTGCAAAGTGAAAGTATTTTATGTGGAGAAGTCAGAGAACAAACTTGAGATTTTACTATAACTGACACATCTCTATGAAAACTGCTGTCATCTCTGTATTTCCCAGGCCCACTTGTGCCTCACAGGAAGAAAATCTATAAACTCCAGCCATTTTGTGCATCCATTGTCACACACTACATTTCATAACTACATTTAGCAATTCCTCTTCAACAAAGTCAGCCAAATGTTTCATCATGATCTCTTAATGAATTGTCTCTTGTAGAGACCTATTTTTTGGTGGTGCATTGGTGGTATATTTGCAGTAAGTCCATGAGCGTTCTGTGTCAATACACTTCAGCCCTGTGCTGAAGTGCACATTGGAGTACAGACCATCAATTTCAGTTTTTATTATTTATTCTCTCCTATGTCACTTGATGATGTTTCTATTTACTTATACAGAGAATCATACGTTGGGACATCTGGCAGACAATTTCTATCATTTGGAGAAAGATGAAAAATATATTAAAGAGCATAATAGTCATCTACATTATTAGTAGTAGATATTATTGTCTTAGGGATATATAGATGTAAACATACATGTTACCTGATGTCACCAAGAACAAATCATGTTTTTCGTAGATGTTTGCTAAAAGTTGGCTAAGTACAGCTAAGCTGAAAAGATGACCATAGTTAGTGAAAAGCTTGGAATATTTTCTGAAAAACATAATTCTCTTATTCTATCTGCTACTGCTTCAGCTTGGCCTGCTTCCAGATGGGAAATAGCTTAGACAAGATCTATTCATTAGGCAACATTGACATCTGTCTTGTGGGTAGAAATAAAAGAAGGGAAAATGAATGGTGTCTCACGCCTATGCTGAAATATATCAAATTTTAAGGGAAACAAATTCACCCTGCACCCTTGGATTACAAGAATTATTTACAGGAGGTCACTATCACTTTGCTGCATGTAGAATCCTTTAACTGTTCTTTTTCTACATAATTTTCTACATCAAAAATCCTGACTTCTAGCTAGTTTAGTTTATGCGAGTTCAATACAATTTGAGAGTATGAATGATTTGATAGCTTTGCAGTGATTTGGCTTCAGATGGGAAATACCCCACAGATTTTGCATCCAGTTAAATGTACTTCAGCTTTTAGGACTTTATTTCTAAATTACATGTGAAATGCTCAGTAAAGTCTTCATAAACTAAATCATTAGCTAGCATTCATATTGTCGGGTCTGTAGTTTTACATCTGAGACATAATAAGGTACATATATATGCAATATTTAATATGTTTCTGTTTAGTACACATACAGAAATATACATGTGAAAAAAACCTTTCCCTACATGCAGTTTAATGTCATGAACAAGAGAAATGTAGACACTTGCAGGTGCATAGCTGAAGATATGACCTCTATCAGCTACATTTTGTTGCTGAATTTAAAAGCCATTTGTTTTTCTGATGTATTGTAAGTAACACATCATGTGCAAGTGTTTGTGGCAACTTAGCCTTTACAACCAGATACAAATCTGTAAATACTGTCTGAAGACACAATAAGATAGGAAGTTGAAACATCACTGTTCAACAGTACCAATGCCCACAAAAAGACAGCATCTAATGCAGAGAGGGAATTAGTCAAATAGAAAGAGTGAGCCTTGCTCTGGAGAAGTGACAAAGTGTTTCTTCCCTGTGGTACTACAAAGCTTTTTAAACTAGCTTTGAAGAAGGTAGCCTAAGAGTTAATAGCAATCAAGCCTCTGGGCTGAATCACTCTGCAGAGCTAACACGCTGGCATGATGACAAACTCCTATGCAGGCTTGGAGCCCACAGAGCTTTATTTAAATTGTTCAATTTGAATGTAATGCCTTTATAGAGGCGTTACAGTGTATCTGATACAAAAATCCTGAAACCAGTATATAATATATTTGATTTTATATGTTTCATAAATCCACACATACTTTTTACATACTTACATTGTGTATATATGTATCACATTTTTTTCCGAGGAAAGTTTCTCCTATTTTATACTTTTACTGTGTTTAGCATAAAGATATTATCACCATGGAGGTATTGGAACTAGATGATCTTTAAGGTCCCTTCCAATCCTGACCATTCTGTGATTTCTAGATGCTCACAGAGTTAGGTTTGCACTTGCATACTCTGACATGTCTTAAAAAGCAGATAAAGCATGTTTTCTTTTAAAAAAGTCTCTCTGCTACCTCAATTGTTGCAAAATATTTGTAGTTCTGTTTTACTTGTTCTGGTAAGTGATGTTACCCAAGTTTCTCTAGTCCGAGATACCAATGGTTTCCAAGGATTCAGATGGTCTGTATTCAGTTTACATGTGGTATTTTAATTTCTGTCTATCATGCAAACTCCTACCTCAAATTTTGCATCTATTTCTACGCTTTCTAGAGTGTTATCTCTATTTAGTAGTTCCCTCATACATGCGCTATATGTATCACTTTCATGAGAAGCAATGATACTCAAATTTGGTTGTAGATAAGATAGGTATTTTTATCTTGAACAAATTTTTTACCTGCTTAGGGTTAGGGTTTTCTGCTTTTCTCTGCCTAAACTTGGGGATTTTACATTTGATTTATAGAAATTTTTTATTCACAGTAAATCCTATATTCAGTGTGCAGCCTGTATATTCCTGATGTCCCCAAACATCTATAGTTTTTTCCCACCACTGTGTGGCAGATAAATTGACACAATTAACAAAAAATATTTAATAAACTTAGCTCAGATATTATATAATTTCTAATAATTGTTAAACTGTATGTGGCAGCTCAAAGTTGCTAAAAAGCTTTTGTTACAATTCAGCTTTTTTGTTACATTTTCTTTGAACTTGTACTGCAATGGGGAAGAGGAGGAAAAGGCTCTCCTGGTACTTGAAAAACATCAAAGACTTCAGAAACTAAACATGTAAGACAGATGCTTTTGTTAATGTCTACTGTATCTCATTTCACAATCTTTAGCAGCATATACACCTTCATGATTTCACAGAATTACTGTTTTTCTGCTTATTAATGTGAAAATTTGCTCCAGTAAGAAACATTTGTTTCGAGAAGGAAATCTCATTTTTATCAAGAATTATAGCTTAAAAATACAAATCTGGAGAAAAAAGAAAAGGTAATAAATAGACAATGAATGGCTGTTATACAAGAATTCTTAAAGTTCTTAATTGTACAGAAAGGTGAATGACATCTAGTCTGACAGTTAAAATACTACAGCCTATTCATTTCCTACTACAGCCTATTCATTTCCTACAGTTAACACTGCAAACTTCCACTTTTAGCTTATGTAATATTTGGCTAATCATATACCCAGATAAAATTTAATCTTGTGTTAGACATCAATATTTAGAAAGTCTTCCTTTTTTTTGTTTTGTTAGGTGGTACTGAATCCCAAATAAAATTTTTGATTGAAGTGCTTTCATTCTTAATGAGGTGTCCTGACTTTAGCTTCTACAGTTTAGCTTCACTGCTACATCTCTGAGTATTTTACATTAGGAAGTCATATTTTGGGTTTGAGTTTGTTTTAGTTTTTGTGGGTTTCTTGGGTTTTTTTGTTTGTTTGTTTGAGGGGTTTGTTGGGTTTTTGTTGTTGTTGTTGTTGTTTTTTAATAATAAAACCTAAACAAGTGAGCAAGGTTTGCCAGTAAGATTGTAAGAGCAAGTCCTACCCAACCTGGGTCCAGCTTAGACTTCAATTCTGTAGTTTGACTTGGAAGCAGTAGAGGAAAGGGAGTTTGAGTCTCCCCATTCCTGCATATGGATAGCCCAAGGTATTCTTCCACTTGAATTCTTATATTATCAGGTTCTGATTTCTAATATCTTTCCTTGAAAGATAGTGATAATTATCGTCATGATAGTCTAATAAATTCACTAATCAATGCTGCCCTCTATTGCAGCAACTCTAAGGGTGTGTATAGGTCTAGCCTGTTTAAAAATTAGAAATTCAAGTGGTAGAGAGGCCTCTTGCAGCAGAAAGATGGGTACTATCCTCACTTCTGCTTTATAACCATAAATTTGTTACAGTACTTCACACATACTGTTTTCCATTTGTAGACTTCATTGAAAATACTCATCTCTAAATATTCCTGGCTTTCCTCCTCATTCAGAATATGATATGCCACTGGGATTTCCTGACCTTGTTTAAATTGAAAATGGGCGTGGACTAAGACTGTCAGCTTTGGTTTATTCCATTACAGTTAAAGTAGCAGCCTTTAATCATTACCAGCAATATTAATGCCACAACAGTGTTTACATCTCAAATATGCTTCTAATTTTCCCAGTCAAAGGCAAATTGTTGGTGATATCTTAATGTTTTTTTAGGTAGCTAATGCCAAAATGCAAGGTTATGATCTTGATCTGAATATTTCCCAGATGTGTGGTAAGGTGAAAGGTGGAACAGCTAACAGAACTTGACTTCCTATCTGTGTTAGTCTAAGTTAAGTGAATTCTAAGTCAGGCATAATTAGAGAATGAGACCCTCAGAAGCCTTCACCTTCACAACTGTTTGAGATGAAAGCTTAGTGCCTGGGTGAGTGTAACATAATCCACATGTTGGAAGAGAAATCAGAATCAGCTGTCACTGTCTTCTGCATATGTTTTACAGTGCCCCATTAGCCACCTTGTCAAAAGTCAGTGGTCCTCTCTGAGCCTAATACTTCTAATTCATTTACAATGGAATTGGGGTCAGATTCTGAATCTGATGCCAGTTTCACCACAGTGCTTTCCACTGAGTTTTCAGTCTGCATATGGCACACCCAGTTTGGAGAGGCACCATTGATTGAGATGAATTCTAGTATCTTTAGTCGAAGGAGTCCCTTAACTCTTTCCCAAGACAGCCACATCAGAGATAACATACATAACAAAAAGAAGAAATAGAACAACATAATAACACTTTTAATTTGGCCTCTGAGGTTTTGACCAGATGACCTCCAAAATCTTTTCCAGCCTAAATTACTGTCTGAATTGAAAAGGCATCTAGAAATCTCTGCTACATCCCACAACACTGGAATCATTAAACTGGGAATCAGACTGATATTCAGATAATTTAAGATAATTAGGAAAGTTTGTTTGTATTAATTATCATGGTTCCATCGTATAAAATACTGACAATAGAACTCAGATGGCTTTGCTATTACTCTGCTAGGTCACTGCTGCAAAGCAGTCAGTTCTCTGAATCAACTGTTTACTGGCTTCTCAAGCTGATCTTGGCTCTGATAGCTAATGGTCTTGGAATGAGGGTTACACTCTTTCCAGGTGTTGCAATATACATGCTAGTATATAAAAAATAAGGGGAAATGTCATTCAGAGGCATGTCTGTTAACATTTAAACAGGTAATAGCCTGCTTTTAGTATACATAATAAAAAATGCTTATGAGGGTAGAGTGGGAAGACATTATAACAAATCCTTCAGTGATTTCCCTTAGCCACTTGTTACTAAGCAATGAGCCAGGTTTCTTGAATAAATGAAGTTTAAGTATTAGTTGTCTTCTCCTTTTGTATATGCTGGAAATGTTCATTCAGATTTGTTAACCTATAGCTCAGAGTTTTCATGTAAATGAAGATGTAGCTCCTATGACATACGAGACAAGCAATCAGAGAAGTGAGAAATTTTTAGTTCTGTGCTAAGAAAATTGGTAGATCTAATCCACCACAGGCTACAGATGTGCCTGAATGTATTTTGAGCAGTTTTCAGAGCTATTTATATTTTGTTAGTAGTAGCACAGAAACAAGGAATTGCTTAAGAACCAGTGGATTATTAACAGTATATTTTGTGATAGTACTGATCACCTGTTCTACATGTTCTACCTGTTCTACATGTTACACGTCTAAGAAGAGATAAGGCTTCATTAATTAGAGTGTACTACCCATTAAAATCTTTCTATTTCTGAGCATTGGACTTAGGATGTTTTTTGAGCAAATAAGGGTGAAGCAGCTGCAAATGTGACAGACTAGTGTGACAGACCAGGGACAGATTGGTCACTTATTAACTTCTCTGACATATCCTGTTGAAACGGGATTTAAATAGGAAGGGTAGGTCTGACACAAACTTATGTTAGCCTTTGGAAACTTACCATCTTCATTGTGGGTATCCTACCTGTCTTTGGGAATGTGGTCACAGATCTCCTTTTATGTGCTCCATAGTGTTGGAATTGTTTCATTGGACATCAGAGATTGATATTTAAAGACTTAAGATCAATTAGAAGGGATTTCTAAGGCCAATAGGCTCTGGGTCTTGTCAGCTGACATTTTCAGCACTGGCACCGAAAGCTTTGAGATCCTTCAGGCAACATGCCAGATTCCCTTGTACCAGAACTGTTCCACTTTGATGGTAGACAACTGAGAAAGTAGTTTGCCAATTGGAATTTCATCATCTCTGTCTTATTAATGATTTTGCAGATCACTATGCACATGAAATATGTGGGATGTGGAAATTAAAAATCACCACAAACAGTGCCAAATTATAGTACTCTATTGTTACAATAAAGAAAATATTTGCAATATAATTTCTATCCTGGTACAAAACTTTCTTCCATCTTTCCTATCAGAGAATGAATTTTTATTGCCTGCTTTCTCTGGAGGCTTTTCTTTTTTCATAGGCAACTGCCAGTGTAACTGGTGGGACTGAGTAGGGTCAGGCAGTTCAATTGCTCTGTAGTTGCATGAAAGTGAATTATAATTGGGCAGATGCATAATAGATTCAACACTGTTGTAACTGTTGTTTATTGTGTTAGTTTAAACACAGCAAGGAGCTCCCAAAGCATGGTCTTGGCACACACATATTTTAAAACAGCAAAATACATAAACTAAATAAATAGACTGAAAGATTAAAGGAAGTGATTCTCTTGTCATATGTTTCAACTTACTCTTTTCTATCACGTTCTTGTGTTAGTGTGTACAAGGAGAGAGGATGAGATTACAGTGTGGGCTTGAGAAAAAAAAAAAAGGCACCAGAGAGTAAAGAATAGAAAGAAAATAATTCAATAGAGGTGAACAGAGGAACAAGGACATTAAGAATGAAATTTTCTTACGTGGTATCATCATGCTTTACTTTGTAAAATATTTACTCTTTATGAGCCTGAAAGAAGTCTTTTAGGAATCTTTTGTAAGTCTTTTAGGGACTACAGTTGGGAGTCCAGTTTTCAGACGCTGAATCTCAAGTTTATAGGATTTCCCACTATGGAAACTCTTGGATTTAGCAGTATGCAAACTCACTGTTTATTTTCTTTTAAAGTAGAAGGCCCCTCAATTTTCAGTGTAACAGGCCTAGTACTGTGGTCATAATTATGCTTTTCATTACAGAAATCAATGTCTCTTGTATAAACTGCACTGACTACAGTGTCTGAATGTTTTCTAATAAAACAAAAAGGGAATATGGTTAGTGTTGCGCTTAATCAGGTTAATTAGGATCAATAAGCACAAAATAAGCATATAAAGAATATGAGGATGAGAGGCATAATATTAACATTTAAAGGCAAGACATTCAAAATATGAATAATTTATAAAGACAATGCACTGTGAAACAATTATGGTCTTGAAATTTTTGTGAGAAAAGTCTAAATGATCACATTTCTACTGTTGCCTAGGGCCACCACATATCTGAACTGTCTTCTTCTGCTGGCTAGGCCTTTTACTGGTTCTTTATATTTCTTCTGGAATTCCAATACATTGGTCAAAAATACCATACAGTAGTTCTGACTGGTTTCTGTGTAGCCAAAAATCAGTTACACACCATGCATGTTGCAAATACGTTTCCTGAAGTGGAAATACTGTACAGAATAGTGTACTATAGTGTAAGGCCAACATTTGCAGATACAATTGATTGAATTCCTATGTGTGGAATCACAGTTTTATAGGATTGGAACAATTCTCGAGAGATCATGGGATGTATCCCCTTGTCCCACAGCATATGTATGGTCAACTCAGCAGGACACTTTTATCACCTGCTCTTAAACACTGCACACACTCCAAAGCATTTTTAATGAATAGAGTTTTTACCACCATTATTAAAATCTTATTATTCTTAACATCGTCTCTTACTCTTCTGTGCTATTGAACCCATTATTTTTGTTGTCTCTTTCATGGAACATTCCCTCCTCTTCCCAGAAATTTTTAAGTAATTGAAAGTTATTATTGCACTTTTTTCCCCAAACCTCATCTTCTTAAGATACACAGTATATATAACTTTACTTATCTTTCAATTACAAATTTTATTTTCTATGTCTATCACCATGCTGGTTGCTCTCCTTAGACATACCTTGAAATGAACATAGAGCTCTGTTGAATTCTTCCAAATGCTGGATTATATGGAAGGAAGGATTTTCTGTTGCATTTACACCAAGTTTAAATATGTTAGGAAGCTGTTTACTTTTCATATTGTTCCCTCAAGCCCACATTGTACACCACTAGCCACCCAGACACTTTTTTGCAGAATGGTTATCTCATTCTTCTTCATCCTGTATTTGCATTTCCTCATCACTTCTTTCCATTTTTTTTGCAGTGAATTGTTGAGAGCTATTCTCTAAATACAGATTTCTTGCCTGTTTTCACCCTACTTAAAATATATTTATATGAAACAAGTGTATTTATGATAATGTGATCTGATTGTGTCAAAAACCTACACAGCTCTTCTCATGATATGATCTGATATGCTGTTATAAAATGAAATTAGATTTAATTATATTTGCTCCTGACAAATCTTTGCTGGCTGTTTCTCTGCTTGTTTCCATTTCTCTGTATGGAGGGATGTATATGTAAGAATAAAAGGACAATTCCAGTGCTTCATACTAAAGGTCTGTCTGGTTTCCTGTCTCTGACAGTAACAGTAGCAGAAGCCTGAACAGGAGAAGAACACGTATACAGTGGTAACTGCCTACTCTTGTTTCCTTTGTCTCCATCAGTAGGCAATTCAAAGGCTAATGGTAGTATTGATTTCCTTGTCCTAGGAATGCATTTTTTGAATTAATTGCTTTGGTTGCTCTTTAGCTCAATTGACATCTTGAAATTCCTGCTGTAAATCTAGTAACTGCAAAAAGAAATTCACTTTTTTTGTTTTAATTTTTTTTTTGTTTTCTGGCCAATAGTTTCATTTAAGATTCAGTGCATAGATGCTCCTTCTTAATATTCTCAAGGTTACCTGTGGTTTTGTAAATTCCTCCTACTGAAACCATTTCTATTCAACCTAAAGAAGCCCAACACTTTAGTTATTGCTCAAACAATAGTTAATCCTTATTTCTGATCATACATGTTGTCCTTTTCTGTACCTTTTCTAATTCTGTTCCATCTTTTATGAGATGAGGGACTAGGGTAGCATTTATGTTCAAAATGCACGTGCAGATGGATTTAAAATTTGTTGTTGTATTTTTCACTTCGTAAACATTCCCTACTCCTCTCCTGTACATTCTTTTTTTTTTTTTAATATCTATCATAAGACCAAGACCTCTGTTATAAGAGAGCTGGACCATAGGCCATTCTGTAACACATTCCAATGGGATGAAGTTCAATAAGGCCAAGTGCCGGGTCCTGCACTTTGGCCACAACAACCCCATGCAGCGCTACAGACTGGGCACAGAGTGGCTGGAGAGCAGCCAGGCAGAAAGGGACCTGGGGGGACTGAGGGACAGGAAGCTCAACAGAAGCCAACAGTGTGCCCAGGTGGCCAAGAAGGCCAATGGCATCCTGGCCTGTATCAGGAATAGTGTGGCCAGCAGGACCAGGGAAGTGATTCTTCCCCTGTACTCTGTGTTGGTGAGGCCACACCTTGAGTATTGTGTTCAGTTCTGGGCCCCTCAGTTCAGGAAAGATATTGAGGTGCTGGAGCAGGTCCAGAGAAGAGCAGTGACACTGTTGAAGGGGCTTGAGCACAAGTCCTGTGGGGAGAGGATGAGGAAGCTGGGTTTGTTTAGCCTGGAGAAGAGGAGGCTCAAGGTAGACCTTCTCACTCTCTACAACTATCTAAAAGAATGTTGTAGCCAGGTGGAGGTTGGTCTCTTCTCTCAGGCAACCGGCAGTAGAACAAGGGGGCACGGGCATAAGCTCTGCAAGGTGAGGTTTAGACTGGATATCAGAAAGAAATTCTTTCCAGAGAGAGTAATGAGGCATTGGAATGGCCTGCCCAGAGAGGTGGTGGCCTCACCGTCCCTGGAGGTTTTTAAGATGAGATTGGATGTGGCAGTGAGTGCCATGATCTATTAATGATGATGGTGTTGGATCAAGGGTTGGACTTGATCTCAGAGGTATCTTCCAACCCAGATGATTCTATGATCCTGTGTTCATAAACCTAACATTATTATTGATGTATGCACCACTCTTTACAACATTCACCTACATTGAGCTTTATCTGGTATTTTATTGCCTTATAAACTTCAGTTCTGAGTGTCTTCTGCAGCTATTCTCAGATTCTTCAACTTTAGTACCTTCAACTTTAGTACCCTGAATAATTTAGTATAATCAGCAGGGTTTGTCATAACATTACTGTGAACCATTAAAGAATATGTTGAGCACAGTCAATGCCAGGACTTCACTAATTACTTTCCTGAGAAAAATTACTACTGTTTCCCCCACTATTTCTAACCATTCATTCATTCATTCATTGGTGTCTATCCACACAACATGTGTATAGAAGATCAATGCTTCCTAGAGTATAACTGTAGAGTTTGTTCGTGTGCAAGGAATAAGACATTATACATAGTTTTACATTTAATGTCTGTGCACAGGCTGTGTAAGGACCACGCGCACCTTTGCTTTGACATTGCTCAGGAGTTTCTGTCTCCACATGCAAAGTCTGATCATACAGAAATATGGCAGTTCAGTTCTTCAGCTGCTCCTCTTCATAGCTGTCCACTGGTCTACACTGTCAAATAACATAGCTGTCCAGGTGGCTTTTGGATCCAGGACTCCTGTTTTGCACCGCAGATGTTAGTGTACACTTACCTTTTTAGCATGAACTATTACTTCTGGGATCAAGTTCCACAAAATTTTCAGGATAATTCACTGCAGCGACCATATAGACAACACCAAGCCAGTCTTAGTTCCTTTGGTTTTCAACACTGAAGCCACATATTTCAAGGCAATGTCTACCTGACACTGGCATCACAATATGCTAACAACAAACTGGTGTGCTACCACACAGACTTCACAATATATTAGACTGTCAGAACACAGGATCCACAGATGTGTCTGACATATGGGTAAAGTCTCTAGAGGTAGCAGTCTAAGGAAAACTGAACCATGCAATCTCAGGGATGCACCAGACCAGCCCAAGAAGGTATGAGTATGATTGTCAGACACTTTTCATTAAATGGCCTGGGGACATGTGTTCTTCGCAAGGTTAGCAACTGGTATAAGCAAAAGTGTCTCTGAGACTGACACAGAAGTGCATACAGATGGGAGGTTCTGGTTAAGGTTGGCTGGCTGAGTGTGATTTTTGTGCCATTAAACTCCAGTGAGCAGAAATGCCAATTTAAATACAGATTGCTTTATAGAAAAAGTGGAAATGATGTATCAATCCTTCTGAATCATATTGTCTTTGACATGTCCCATGCGTAGGTTATAAGTATTTGTGCACAAGACTTACATAGTTAAGGAAAAGGAAAACCAAAAAGATTCCAGCAACACAGGCCTGGGAACCATAGTTTGTATAAAAGGGCGAGACATGGGTTGCAAGCACATGCAATTAGATCACTTAATCCTGTGTGCAAAACACACTTGTTCGCTGCTATCTGAAGATGTCAGCAAGGAAGATGGGATACAATATAGAAGGAGACTTGAAGATAGTGAAAGCAGAAGGGTGTGAAGTGATTGTGCTCTTCAGAGCAGCCTTTTAAGTTTCTGTGCAAGATTGACGATTTTGTCATCCTGCTTTTTGATGAGGTGTTGAATGAATGCTTAAGAAGACAGCAATTATCAGTGCTCATCAAAGTTTAAAAAGAACTGTTTGTACTAGAAGTCTGAAGAGATCAGGTCTGACTAGGTTAGTAGACAGTCAAGTATTAAAGATGGAAACACTGTGAAAGACATATATCAGGTGCTTGCGCTGTAGCAGGCTGTAGTTTACCTACATGAGCTAGAGTATAGACCTTGTTACAGACTTTTACTAAATACCTTTGATGAAGAAAGAAGTGTACAGAATAGGTAAGACAAAGTATAAATCTAGCATTAAAAATTGAGAAGCTAGTCACATAGCATTGTAACAAGAATAATACAATTACTGAATTGTTTCCTTTTGATTGGTTGTAATTTAGGATTAATTAAGTGCATGGAGTTATTTATGCCAGGGAAAGCAAAAGAAATTATTTAATAAAGTGATGAGTTAGTGATCAGAGGTCATTGAGTTCTTTTCAACTGCTAAACTGCTGGCCTTAATGTCTTCTCATATACTAACTAGTTGCAATTAATTTCCCTTTCTTTGCTCCAAGGCTGTTCAATAACAATTGTCATGTGTCAATTAATGTTTGCCAGAAAAAGTTTAGACAGTAGTTTGTTTGCAAAGTACATATCGGGCTATGAACTACTCACTATCACCCGTCATCTTAAATCATATATAGCATTGCTCTGAACTATGTAAATGTAAGTATTAAGATCAGAGACCTGCCTTTTACTTGATCACGCCCAGGCCAGTTAAGAAAAAAATTTTCTGGAGAAAAAAAGCTACATGGGACAAAAAACAGATGGGAGTTTTAAGATATAGTGAAATAGTTTGAATCCACTTTTTTAATAATGATCACCCATACCATACAGCTCCCCTAATCTACACTTCTCACATGTTCATTCCATTCCTACAGTCATTATAAGGTTTATTTTAAAAAGTGATTGTTATGATCAAGTAATATTAGTAATATTTGTGGCATTGCAAAAGAAAACTGCTGAAACTGTTGATGAATAACTGCCACCAAATGGAATTATGTGAAAAAGAGTGATCATTGTAGCTGTCCAGGAGCATTCTTTCATTATAAACATGTGGATCCCATATTTTAAAATACCATGGATTCCTATGTAAGGCAAAGGCAGACATGAACCATTAGAACCAACTAATTAATGTTGTGGATTGCTGTGTTTGGCAACTTTTTGATTTGCAGACAAAACACTAAAACATCTGATAATTTCAGAAAAACATTAGTCATGGTATTTTAAAGAGGAGCCTGTAGAAGTTGTGATTTTTCTGTTTTACCCCAATACTAGGTCATTAGGACCATAGAGATTTAGGAAAGGATCCTAGTAGCAACAGGCAATGTAATGCCTACTCAAGTATTTGAGATGAACTAATGATAGACCATAGTTTTCCAGTCCTGTTTTCTTGCACAAAGAGGAGTCAAGTTGGGATCCATCATAACATGAGATGAGGTCCAAGCTGAAATGTAACTGTCAAAAGAAACTGTTGTCCCATTTTGATGTACAGCTGATCAGCCTTAACTAGAAAAGCCTCAGTTATGTGTAAGACAGTCTCAGCAGGAGGCGACAAACCTGTTGTTTGGATAAAAAATTATTGAGCGACAAGTAGCAGAGACATCTGCAGCATACTGATTTTCCTGTATCACAACTTCTATACAATACCTCACAGTCTTTTTTTTCATCTGTTTTTACATGCTCTGACCACTCTAATGCCCAGGTGCACTTCCATCTGCTCATACCTCTCAATGCCCTAATAGTGGTTGACTCCATTGAATCGTCATTTGTAGCCCATTTGCAAATATTCGTACTGTATCTGCTAGAAGCACCTGACTGAGCAGCAGCTGACAGCCTGAGCAGTGGAGACCTGCTGTTTCTGAGATTGTAGGTGATGGGCAGATGCTTCTTTTGGCAGTCATCATGCATTTTGAATGTTTCTTCTGCATTACAACCATCTATGCATTATCTCTCCTTAATCTGTCAGGATGGACATTACATGAAACAACCTTACCTCTCTCCAATTTCTTCCAGCTGAAGTTATTCACTTTGAATCTTATACAAATGGTAAGATGCAGGAGGTGAACATAATAATTATAAATGTGAAAGGTAACTTAGTATTCCGCTCAGGTTGAAACAGGCATGCCTACACAGCCCTGAGAAAATTTACTGAGCTGTACTAGTCACTTTAAGCTTTCCATTCTCCTGTGTGTTTCTGTGAAGACAGAGAAATTTAAGATTTGGCAGAAATCTTGAGTGCCTGGTCTTCTCTACTAAATGGAAACATACATAGGCTGCCAGGTTTCGATTAGTATTTGAATTGGGATCCAAGTTTCCTTATAAACACATGAAGTAATCATTCTGCTCAAGTCAGTACCCATCAGACCTTAGTTAGAACATTGGTCCAGTCTTGGGCACCTCACTTAAAAAAAAATTAGCCAGTTGGAAAGAGACCAAAAAGAAAGCAATAGGAGATCTAGAAAACATATACGACTAGAAAGGACTGCAAAAACTTGGATTGTTTAGTCCTTAGAGTTTTAGGTTGATTTGTTTTCTATTGAGAATTATTTCCAAGCCAAATAATTCCAATGATTTTGTTTATAGTGCTGCTCCACAAACAGTTATATTTGAGGGGTTGGTGAACTTCAGCACTGAGGCTAGAAAAAAAATATCACAGGGAGGGGAGGGAGGGCTGAAACTCCTTAAGCCATCTTTGTCAAGAGATCCAACAGCTCATATAACTACAACCCTGCATCTAACTATATGTACTAGGTTGGGATGGGAATGTTTTGTTTTCCATTTTTTCTCTTGGCATATGAATCACTATTATTCCTTGGTCAGTATGAGCTGTCACTTATAACCCCTCTGTCCCAGAAACATATCAGTTAATTAATTTTGACACTGTCTGTGTCCAATATACAAGTTACTAAATCTTGCAGCTCTAGGGTACAGCATGTTGAGGTGTTCAGACCCTTACTTTTTCCATCAACATTCATGCAGCTGTTTATATGTCTTTCCATCTTGGCTCAATATACAGAGCTCAAGAAATCTGAGCTCTGATTAGCAGAACTAGGTACAGTTGGCTCTATGTGTAGCCATCCTATCTCAACAACATGAATTAAATCCATGTGAAGGGAAGCAAACATTTTTTCATTCCCTCCTGCAAGAAAATTCTAACAGTTTGGCTAAATCTGATTACATGTTTGCACGTTAGTGATGAAAGTGACAGACAAGGTGTCTGTGAGGAAATGTCTGAACACATTGGATGTGTCCTCCAAGTCACTTCCAGTGTTTCCTTTTCTTTAACTGATCTAATTTTGGAAACTTAACAGAAGGAGTGGTTGCATTTAGAACTGTTCTTTGAAGTTGCCTCTCTTCACTGACAAGAGGGGAAAATGTCGGCTAACTGTGATCCTGAACTGTTTCTGTTACATGTCAGGATGTATACTAGATGAATTGATTCCTGCCAGTTTTGTAGCTAGACTTAAACTGCTCCTTTGCTAACCAACAGCTCCAACTATTGCATCACTAAGAGGCTGGCTGTCTTAGTTTGAGGGAAAAAACAAAATGTTTACCACAAAGCAGAGAGGATTCCTCCACAATAATCACTGACTCCCTATTAAATTTAAGAAAAGGAACATAGAAAATTTATATAAGAAGGGTAACTGTTCTTAACTACTATATATATACATATATATGTAGATATAGATATAACTGTAAACAGACCAGAGCAAACTACTGCCCCAGCACCAAAAGTAAAACTAAAAGATAGCAACCCCCAAATGGTAGGTTCTTCCTGGAGCAGTTATATTTATGGACAGTGTCAGTGTCACACCTCGGCTGGCTGCGAGGTGAATTCTCAGTCTTTTCCCAGCGAGGCAGAGACAAGGAGTGGACACTCACGTGGATTCTCTCTCTCCTTGTCCTTTGTTCCAAATGAAGAAGGAAAGGCTGGGAGTGGAGGAGTAGTGATAATCCCCAGAAATCTCCTTGCAGTCTAAATCAGTCCTCAGGAAAAGAAAACAAAAGTCTGCAGCCTGTCTCGAAGCAGCCATGACTCTCCTCTCTCTCTCTCTCTTTCTTTCTCTTTCTCTCTGAAGCTCAGGGTGTCCAGAGATGGAGGGGGGAAAGCAAAGAGCAGAACCAGAAAAAAAAAAAGCTCTCATGAGCAAACAGTGGCTCCTTTTCTACAGCTGCCCAAAGAAATACCCCAAAAAAGTCAAACCAGCACACAGGAAGCAAAGAAAGAAAAACCTCTCCCCACTCCCAAGTGCTGGGGTTCTGTTTTCTTGCCTCCACCCCACTATTAAGCTCAAATCTGAAAGTCATCAGCTATCTTTTCTCCTCAGTCCTGGGATTCCAAGCCTAAACCTTTTGTGTTGATATGGTGAGAAAAATTCTCTGAGGGGGCTCCTCCCAACACCACCTTCCTGTGTTTCAACTTTAACATTGGCTCATCACATGTACACTACTGGTGTCACCCTCCCATTTATTTGGTCTACAGAGAACCATTGGTTGAGTGGTTTATACCATGTTCTGAAGTGAAAGCCATAAAAGCAGACCATGTGGATCTGAGAATGGGCTCTAACAATTAGTCTTTTATGTGATCTTTATTCATATCTTATGCTGATATTATGCTATCAGCATAGTGCAGGAAGGCTCAGAGGTCCTGTTCCTGCAACCTTTCAGAAGTTCGGATGTGTATTTCAGGATTATCCAAATGCATTAGATGTTGGAATTGGACATGAAAGTTCACATTTTGGCTATAGTTGATCTAAATATGACACATTAGCAGATTGTTTTGTGGTCTTTCAGTACATTCACTTCTTATTTAGAGCAGGAAGGATGGCAGTTTGAGAAATATTAAATAATAATAAAAACCACAGAACTGATTTTAGCTTCAAATAAATTTTTATTTTTAAGTCAAAACTCATGTTATGGTTTGGGTTGGTTATTATTTGAGATTTCTGCCCATAACTGTGATGTTATGCATTGTGAGATTTGTGTCTTTAGCTGCCTTCCAATGTCAAGCACAAAGTCTGTAAGATTGCCTTTTAGTGAAACTACTTAGGTTCATTGAAAAAGCTTTCAACAGCAAGTCTTACTTGACATCTTCAGTTGCCTACATTTGTTTTATCTATTACCCCACCATCTTCCTCCTTCTGTTACCAATAAACACAAATACAACTAGTATGTTCTATAAATATAATACAACTTGTCCTTGGGGATATTTTGAGCTTGCTTTTGCACAGGTGTTGTTAGTGAAACAGACTGGAAACAGGCAGTGGCTTCATATACCTTAGTACCTCACTCATTCATCACATCCAAATAATCTTCTAATTTCCTCCAAGCATGTTTTTTCAAGCCACCTACTAAAACCAGATTTTTGAACTAGCATATCTTCAGCTTTATGCCTAAACACCAACTTGTTTTAAGCCAAAGCCAGTCAAAGGCATCCCTTCAGCGAAGGTCCCTCAAGGCCAAAATTTGAAAAGTCCGTTTAGAGGAATGGCACCAAGCTCTGTCTTCTCCAGGAGCTGCCACTGCCTTCATAGGCCCAGCAGTTTCTTGTCACGATTTGGGGAAGTGGAAGGTTTCAGAAGCTCTCAGTCATTGCCCCAGTCCATCCAGCTGAACTTTTCATCTGCAATATTTTCGCAAACAGAAGAAAAGACAAGGAAGGGAGGGATTGTCTGTGGATTGCCACATATATGGGATAATCTCTGAAAGGTGTAAGGACATGCACAGTGGTCCTGCTCCTCAACATTGAGAGGACTGCAGAAGTTTAAAGTGCATTTATAAGAATTTATTACACAAACGACACAACTACAAAGAAATGATCCTGGCCTCATTCTGCAAAGAAGTTGAACTTGGTCCCAAAATCAACTGTTTCTTATTGCAGGGTGTGTTTGGATACACTGCAGTAACACCTTGACAACAGATCTGTTACTATGTCAAATTGTCTTTCGTAACAACGCTTGACATAAATTCACTCAGTTTCTAGGATATTTTGTATTTTTTTTACTTGTTATTACCAGCATTTTTAAAAACATAGGACATTGGAATTAGCATACACAATCCTATAAGTGCAATTTTTCACTTACATTTTTTACAGTCTCTCTGCAAGACAATCAGTTGACTTTCTGTTGCCTTGTCATATTTATAATAATCACTTTTATAAACTATAAAAATACAGTTTATTGAAGTTAAATATATTTGGGTTCTATTGGGAATATATTTAAAGCCTTTGGGACCTCTAAAGAGAGCACATACATAGCTACAGGACAAATCTCAAGTTGATAGTTGAAATGTTTCTAATTAAAATTAATTGGAAATAGTTTGAGTATTGAAAGCTCTGCTTTTACAGTGGATGTGGTCAATGCAGATTAGTTGTAATTGTTGAAGGGGAGGGGAGGGGAGGGGAGGGGAGGGGAGGGGAGGGGAGGGGAGGGGAGGGGAGGGGAGGGGAGGGGAGGGGAGGAGAGGAGAGGAGAGGAGAGGAGAGGAGAGGAGAGGAGAGGAGAGGAGAGGAGAGGAGAGGAGAGGAGAGGAGAGGAGAGGAGAGGAGAGGAGAGGAGAGGAGAGGAGAGGAGAGGAGAGGAGAGGAGAGGAGAGGAGAGGAGAGGAGAGGAGAGGAGAGGAGAGGAGAGGAGAGGAGAGGAGAGGAGAGGAGAGGAGAGGAGAGGAGAGGAGAGGAGAGGAGAGGAGAGGAGAGGAGAGGAGAGGAGAGGAGAGGAGAGGAGAGGAGAGGAGAGGAGAGATATGCTAGATGATTATCATTTGATAACATTTACTCCCTCCCCTGAATAGGTTGGACAAACCTCTAGAGACTTATTCTGAAAATGTGAGAAAAGCAGTTCTTCAGAAAACTGAGGTAGTAAATATAATATGTCTTAAAAACAAAACAAAAAAACCCAAAACAAAACAAAATACCTAGAGACAAGTCAACATCAAATATAAGCTGATAAGCACTTAAGAAATTTTCAACCCAAAAGAACCAATCAAGCAAGTCTTGCTTGGCCAACCTGATATCCTTCTCTTACAGGGTGTCCCACTTAGTAGTGAAGGAAAGGCTGTTAGTGTTTACTGAGATTTTAGTAAAACCTCTGACACAATTTCTTACAATATTCTCCTGAAGAAACTGGCTGCTCATGGCTTCGACAAATGGACACTTTTCTGAGTAAAAATCTGGCTTGTTGCCAGGCCCAGAGGGTGGTGGTGAATGGAATTAAATCCAGCTGGTAGCCAGTCCCAAGTGGTGTTACCTAGGGCTCAGTTTTCAGGCAGTTCCCATTTAACATCTTTATTAATGATCAAGATGAGGACATTGAGTGCAGGATCAGTCATTTTGCAAATGCCACCAATTTGGACTGGAGTGTTGATCTGCTGGAGGGCAGGAAGGCTCTGCAGAGAGGTCTGGACAAGCTGGGCTGATGGGCTGAGGCAAGTGGTATGAGGTTGAAGAAGGCCAAGTGCCAGTTACTGCCTTTGGGTCACAATAACCCCATGCACCACTACAGTGTGGGGGAAGAGTGGCTGGAAAGCTGCCCAGTGGAAAAGGACTTGGGGATGCTGGTCAGCAGCAGCTGAACATGAGACAGCAGTGTGACCAGGTGGCCAAGAAGACAAATGGCATCCTGCTTCGAATCAGCAATAGGTGACCAGCAGGACCAGGACGATGATTGTCCCCCTGTACTGGGCACTTGCAAGGCCACACCTCTAATTCTGTGTCCAGTTCTGGGCCCCTCATTACAACAAAGAGATTGAGGTGCTGGAGAGCATCCAGAGAAGGACAACTGAGCTGATGAAGGGTCTAGAGCATGAGTCTGATGAGAAGTAGCTGAGGGAGCTGGGGGTGTTTAGCCTGGAGAAAAGGAGGCTCAGGAGAAACCTTATCATTCTCTACAACTATTTGAAAGAATGTTGTAGCCAGGTAGGGGTCAGTCTTTTCTCCCAATTTACAAACACTAAGTCAAGAGGGAATGGTCTCAGGTTGTACTAGAGAAGATTTAGACTGGATATTAGGAAAAATTGCTTCAAGGAAGGGGTTCTCAGGTGCTGGAACAGCCTGCGCAGCCCCTGGAGGTGGTTAAAAGATATGTAGGTGTGGCACTCAGTGACATGATTTAGTTGTGGACTTGGTCATGCTGGGTTTCTCATTAGCCTTTATGATCTTAGAGATCTTTTTCAACCTTAACAATTCTATGAATCTATGAATTTCAAAAAAAAAAAAAGTATTAACAAAATAATGTATTTTTCGACTATCATGATGCCAAAGTCTTATAGTATGGAAAAGGGATTAGGAGGTTTTCACTTCACTGCCAGGCTGAGCAGAGCCATCAAGTTCCAGAAGGGTCTTTTCAAAACATTTTCTGCTATGAAACTTGGAATAGTCATAACTATTTTGCAGTACTGAATAAGAACCCAAAACAACATTGGCAAATTAGAGAAAATGTAAAATAAATAAGAGGCCCACTGACTGGGACACATGAAAAGTATGGCATTTAATTAGGAGCAGTCAAATTCACTGCTATAGAATGAGGAATTATAGCTTTACTTTTTCCCATGTATCTAAGGGTTGTGCATCACAAATCAAGCATGAATCATTTTTATTCTATGCTGTTAAAAAAGGGAAGTGTGCATAAATGTATGAGTATGCATGTATCTGTAACCGTGGGAGACGGGTTTTTGGACCTGAGAGACGACTCCACAGGAGTTAGCAGCAACAGGCCACTTTATTCATACGCACACACACTTATATACATCTTTAAGACTGTAACCTTCCACAGGTGATGACACTTTGGCACTGATTATTGGCTAACAATGCTGTTTACATTACAAAGCCTCTCATAATTGGCTGACCATGCACATCTGCTGAGAAGGTCGGCAGCAGCCATTTCTGATTTCATTAATTAGTTCTTAAGGCTACAGCACTAATTTACATAGGCAGTTCAGCATATGGCTTGCTTTTTAGGTGAAATACCATTTAAAATTCCAACATATGCCCTCCTTTTTTTTTGAACTGCCTATGTCTGGTTACTGCTTACAGAATGGCTTGTCTAATACACTTAAACATCCTAATAGCATAATATTAACACACACAGCAATAATACTAATAAGACTTGCTTAATTAAATTACGGAGCTACTTATTAATTCTAAGGAATTGAACTAAGAATTTGAAAGAGAAACATTATCCACACCAGTTGCTAAAACAGATAAAATACTGGCATTATTAATGCTATAAGGCACTGATGAACTATTGAACTTAGAATGCTGCTTAAACATGTTTTAAAAGGGTTTCTTACTTGAGATCAGCTAACACAAAGATCTTGCTTTCTGGTTACATTGACAAAGGTAAACTGAATGTCTTGAATTGGCAGTAGATTAAAGCTACCTTCATTCATAACAGCAGAACCACAAACAGCATTTACAGTTCCATTGCTTTTGCAGATGACAACTTATGTGACTTAAATTTTTCTTTATTAAGATTTATTTAATCATTTACTTAGTATTCCTCCTTTTTTTTTTTTAATTATAAGAACTAGTAACTTAAATGCTGCTGTTATGTAATGTAGCAAGCTTAATATAGGAAGGGTACTAGTTAACGCTGAGCTATAAATGTAACTTAATTCTAATGACTTAAACTTGGACTAAAGGAACATTACTTAGATAACTTAATTAATACTTTAACTTATTTTGCTTGATATTTTAATTTTTTAACAAATTAAAACCACTATTTAATTTTACTTAAAATCCTTATTTGCTTAATAAGTTAAAAAAGTTATTTTATTAGCTTAACAACTTAATTTTCTTAACAAATGAAAAAACATTCCTGCAGGCATTGTCATTGGTGCACCAAAAGAAACTTAAAACTTTAACAGAAATATAACAATACTACACAACAGTATTTCTATAAACTGCATTTTTTAATCAAGAAGAACATATCTTAACTAATCTAATGCTGTATAACTAAAATCATTATGTGTTTTAATTTACTTTGGTAGTTTTAAAAGAGCTTTTTGGAAAATGCTTAATACTAACAAATGGAAACACATCAATTACTACCAGGTGTTATGAATTTTGAATTTGAGAGATCAAATTAAAAGCTTCAACTAGTTGCTCAAATGTTCTGGTAACTGATCTTGATTCAGTCAGAGGAAATTGGTTGTTCTTATCCATTGCTGACTTCAACTTGTGGAGAGAAAAATAGAAACTTTTCCCTAGATTATTAAATGCTTATAACACTTTATAACCACTTAACAAAAGCTAAATTAACAGAGAATCAGTTCAACAAATTTCTTCTAGACTTCTTTGCTGCTCTCTGAATTGCTGGAGAAAGATACTGCATTCTGTCCTTGCATGATGTATTATAAGGCTGTGACTGGAAGGCATCAGGTGTTTGAGGCTCGCTGTCTCAAAAGGAAGGTTCGTTGAGGCTACTTGCTGTTTGCAACAGACAGGCTTGCAGTTCGTCGGGGGTGTATGCTAGAACCACAATTCTCAAGGCTTTTTGTGAGATCACTACATTTCCCATACGACCTTGCAAGGAGCTGATGACGTAATGCAAAGCTTTACCTGTCCAAACTACAACTCCCAGAATGCCTTGTGAGACTTGCGCATGACAGAAATAGCCGATGATCTAATGCGAGAAGCTCTCCCCCCTTGCTTTAGAGCCGGGGGGGGAACTTTTCCTCCCCGTTAGAGAAGAAGTGTCATATTTGAATTGCGTAGCACAAAATGCTTTTGTAACGCAAGCTGGAGTGTGGCTGGAAAAAATACTTTTGCAGCGTTAGAGATGGAAACCAAGCAAAACAGAGTCAAGACAACAGTTTCCGGCAACTTTACAGCACTTTGCAGGCTGAAAAGGAACACGCAGAGCTCAGAGATGGTACAAACAAAGCCCACGTGGTGCGATGGGGGCTATACTATTTTACTAATACAGAGCTTTTCTTTTTACTTCTCGTTTTGTGCTGTTTTTCTTTTTTGCACCAATGCTGCAACCCTTGGCAGGGCAGCAGGGGCGAGCGGGAGCGGTGAGGGGGTGCAGCGATCCTTGAAAGCGACGGGAACTGGACTCGAGCGGCAGCGGCCAGGGCTGGGGGGCTGGGAACAGGGTCGCTGTCAGAGTTTTCAGATGACTGCCAAGTTTCTTTCCTCCCCTGAGCCAGAGGCAATGGCTGAAAAGCTGTTGCGGCTTTTTGCGTCTATATAACAGCTGCCAAGCCGCGACTGTTACCATCTTCGCCACTTTATCCTGCTTAAGGCGGTTTATGACTTTTTGCTAGATTGGCTTTAATTCCTTTGCCTCTTGGCTTTTATTAACAGTTTGTTTTTCTGTTCTTTTTTCAAGTTTATTGCTTACTTTTCGCCTTTTTTGCCACTTCTAAGAGCAATGAGGCAATTGTGCTTTTTTAAGCCCACTTAAGCAATACACTAGCCTTTCGGTGGACTTGGCCGCTCTCGCTTAGTGAGGAATTCTAAAACTTACTTTCGAGCTGCTTCGTTCTCCATTATGCGAGTTTACAGCTTACCGCACGTCCGGGGTGCCGGCCAGCCCTTTGATGGCGACGACCTTTTCTCCCAAACTCCTTCCTCTTCCAAGGGCACTCACACGTCCATCCGGGGCTGGATTCTGTGGGTCAGCGTCCTGCACGTCCAAGTAACCGGATTCTGCGGGACAGAGTCCACACGTCTGGATTCTTCAGATTTTGCGGACTGGAATCGCACGTCTGGTCCTGTCAGATTTTGCGAAAGCGGCTAGGTCCCTGTTCGGGCGCCAGTTGTAACCGTGGGAGACGGGTTTTTGGACCTGAGAGACGACTCCACAGGAGTTAGCAGCAACAGGCCACTTTATTCATATGCACACACACTTATATACATCTTTAAGACTGTAACCTTCCACAGGTGATGACACTTTGGCACTGATTATTGGCTAACAATGCTGTTTACATTACAAAGCCCCTCATAATTGGCTGACCATGCACATCTGCTGAGAAGGTCGGCAGCAGCCATTTCTAATTTCATTAATTAGTTCTTAAGGCTACAGCACTAATTTACATAGGCAGTTCAGCATATGGCTTGCTTTTTAGGTGAAATACCATATAAAATTCCAACATGCATCCTTTGCTGGAAATATGAAATTATCTTTCTTGTATGAACACTGGTAAGATTTAAATAGGAGTACTCTGGCTATGCTGCAGGCACAAACAACAGGAGTGTTTAAAAGCCTAGAAAACCAGAAATCTTTAATGAAAGTATTTTAAAACTGGACTTGTTTAGAGATCAAAAGTCAGAAAGTTGATAGGTGGGTGTGTTAATAATTCCTGAATACATAGAAGGTTCCTACAAAGGAAAAAAAAAAAAGTAATGTCTATTTTCTGTTAGTTTACAGTTTAAGAAAAAATTAAATAGCTCAAATTTCAATAAGGTATTTAAATTGGATGCCAAAATACTTTCTGATGTAGGTAGTGGAACAGGTTGCACGGAAGGTCAGAACCTTATTTTTTGAATTTCTGTGAGAACAAAAATTTGTCAAGAATAGCCTTCCTAAATAGGGCCAGTGGAGTCCCCACAGTGATCTGGCAACTCTTCAGTGATATTATCTATGAGTGCAAATAGGCTTTTACCTCCAAGCCTGCAGGAGCTGTAGAATATGAAATTTTACCTTTAATCTTGAAATCCCATGAAAATTATATCTTTCATTGAAGTAGTATAGGAGTACAATCACAGCCCATGTCTCTGCTCCATAAACGTTAAGGAAAATACAGATATTTTTGTGCCCTCAAAGAAGTGAGTTTCATTATATGGTGAAAACACTGTAGTTTTAAGCTTCATACTCTGTGCCTCCATTTCCATTATCAATGTAGTCCTGCTGAATTTAATGATGCTTCAAGAATAATCAAATGCATTTTTTCACCCTCACATCAAATGGATTTTATTTAGTTTTATTTAAATTCAGTCTACTTCAAAGCTGTGGGAAGTCTCTAGGACTTCTTGTAGATTCACATCAGATGAGTAGGTGACCTCATGTTGACCTTTGCAATTTGTGTCTATATCACTGAAAGCAATGAGAAGATTCCCATTGCCTTCAATAGGTTTCTATCAAATGAGAGATTCTTTTCCCGAGTAAATCTGTAAATAGCATTGAATAATTTGCAATGTAGGTAAAATCTAGATTGTAACTGTGCTTGTAACTAGCATGTAACTACAGTTAAGTCTTGGGGATGTACAGAGGGTAGCAAAATATTAAATCAGTTTCATCTTCCAAGAGGTAACAAATCAAGACTAAATTAATTTTAAAGAGAGACATCCCTTAAAATTTCAGCTTCCCCCAGTAAAAATACTGCAGAGTTTAAAATATGCAAAATTGCAAACAAAAATTATACATTTTTCAACTTGCAAATATGTGGAACTGACTCAGTGAGGATAAATCCACGATCATTGGTGGTGATAATAACAAAATTATAATAGTTCAGAAGAATTCTGCTATAGTTGGCTACAATTAAATACCATAATTAGGTGAAATCAATCTAGCTATTGTCAACATAATGTAAATGTATTAACTTTTCTCCTCATGACCTCCTTACAGCTAACAAACTTTACCAGAAAAAAATGACTAAATTTTCTTTAATTATTTGGTTACTTCTGTTGCTTTAAGTAATGTACTGAAGAGAATTGTGTCCATCTTTCAAGTGCAAGACACTAAAAATGTGTTAATTCACTATAAGTTTCTTGTGTAAGCACTGTTCTCCTTCGGCTGCAATTGTAATAGTCAATTGAAATGTTCTAATATGGTTACTGTTACAAGGATAGTATGGCAAAATCTAACTCAGTTTAATCCATTTCAACATAAAAATAATAGCACATGTTATGCTAGTATAATTTTTGCTTCTTTGTGTTTTATTTTGGTTTGGGTTTTTGCCTTCTTACTGATGATGTTGAAAATGGACCCAGACTAGTTTTATTGGTACCACAGTTCAAGTTACTGCAATAAAATTCTGTAGAAAGAATTAACTGAATTTTTCTCATCACTTTTTGACATGGAAAATACAAAAAATACTCTATCACTCATGGTGTTGTAGCAATGTTCACACCACATTCTTACCATCTAATAGTTTGTCATCCACAAAACTTTAGGTGGTCCACTTAACTCTGTTTAATTTTGAGCACAAATACTTTATCAGATCTTCCATGGGAGAGGTGTTCAGTGCTCTGTAACAACGATCTCACAGAAAATTTGGAAAGCAACTTCAGCATTTCTTTGCTGTCAAAATAAGCAATATTCTAAGAATAATGCAAAGATAATAGGCCTCAGCTGGTATGGACTCACTGATCTGTCTCTATCAATGCCATGACAGTGGTATATCTAAGCTAATTAAGGAGCCCTCACAGGTTTTCTTGAGATTAGAGATAATTCTCTTTGACTTACATGTGGAAAATGATACATAGCTCCTTTGCAACAGTAGACAAGTTAGCATTAAAGGTTCACAGAAGATCGCAGAATCATCTAAGTTGGAAGAGGAGATGTTCAAGATCATTCAGTTCTGTCAACTCAGCACCACCACTTTAACCCCTAAACCACTAAACAACATCCCCCAGTGCCAGATCCAGACATCTCTTAAACACTTCTAGGGACGGTGACTCCATCACCTCCCTGGGTAACTTATCCCAATACCTGACAATGCTAACAATGAAAAAGTTTTTCTTATATAAAACCTGAATCTCCCCTCTCTTTGCTAAAGAGGATTTCCTCTTGTCCTCTCACCACAGGCCTGGTAGGAGAGACCTACCCCCACCTCTCACCACAACCTCCTTTTTTCAGGTACTTGTAGAGAGCAATGATGTTGCCCCCTGAACCTCTCCTTTAAGTAGATCAAAAGTCCTAACAGACTCTTCACAGAATCAAGGAATCACAGACTATTATGAGTTGGAAGGGACCCACAAGGATCAAGTCCAACTCTTAAGTCAGTGGCCCATACAGGGGATTGAACTCGTGACCTTGGCATTATTACAACCAGCTTTTAACCAGCTGAGCTAACCTTACCTTTGCTGAGTTTTCCTTGACTATAGAGTTGTCCTATGATCAGCTCCTCTTATTTCCATCTAAGCATCTTCTGCTAATTCTCAAACCAACATTACATACAAGTAACTATGGAAATTGTGTGTAGAGTTTTTATTTAAATAACTGGCCGTATCTTTTCTGCTTGGTAGTATTTAGGTAGCTCCAGATGTCAGAGGGCTCTCTGCTACTAGTAGTAACTTCAATTACTCTCAAATCAGCATGCTCCTGGACAAAAAAACAGAGATGAAATGCTGTATCTGCCATTACTGGTTCCTTGAGCTATCCAGTGTCCCAGAAACAGTTCATTTTAAAGGAAAAGAAATTAATCATAATTACAAAATGTTTCTGATATCTGAAAGAAAAAGATAGCATGGCCATTTGGGTTCAACCTATTGTATCCTAAATTGTCAACACGCTTGCCAAAAGTGAATTGATCAGCTCAGTGCAACCAACAGATTTAGTTTATCTAAATGTCCTACAAGGAATTAGTTGTTTACCAAGGGTTTTGAAGGCTAGGAGAAATATAGCGTTCTATTGACATATGCTATATATTTAATTTAATGCTCTGGCTCCAATGTCTCTTCTGATAAACTTTAGGAAAATCTATGCTAAGAAGAATGGAACTGTTTTAGTATGTATGTGGTTTAAAATGCATGTTTGACAAAATGTTAATTGAAACAATGTTTATGTATTTTCTTGCAATTATTTAAAGAATTTTGTCAAAGTTTTTTGGTCAATTTGTCCAGACAGAATATTACAAGTTTAGCATTTTTCAGGTGTGTTTCAGCAGTGAATTTGGCTGCTTCTAATTAAATGTGTCTCTTCTATAGTGACAAAATCCTCTAAAAAAAGTAATTAAATAGCTTAATTTTTAATTTTTTAGGCATATTGGAGATAACATCTGTAGAAATTGGAGTTGTGGCAGTTAAGTCTGTTAAGAGCAACTACTATTTAGCCATGAACAAAAAAGGAAAAGTCTACGGCTCTGTAAGTACCCTTTTACTTTCCAAATGGTTTGTAGAAGTCTGCACAGTTCCCTCTCTTTACTACTTAAAACCCCACGTCTATTACTATTAATTAGAGCTGAAATGAGTTGTTCATCAAAATTTCATCCTCTGATAAACCAGGATCACTCCTCTCCACAAGCATTCCTCTTGTTTGCTGAGATCATATCATATCAAAACGTCTGGGTTTTATTGTGCTTACTGCTTCAGTCACATTTCTTGTAAGGAGTGGTCAGTGGAGAGGGTGCTACAAAATGTAATTTTTAAGGCTTGTTTTCCCTGTTTTACTGCTGTGCAGTCACATGTAGCCATAAGTGTGGGGTGGATAAAGTATACTTGAAATCATGGAAACTTGAGCTGATGGAGTAAACACATCAAATCACCAAACTACAACTCTCAAGAAGATTTCTAGAGTAGTCAACTTTAAATTGACTTTTTAAATTGATAGATAAGACTATGGGCAGTGTAGGGAGACCTGAACTTACAAATCAGCAGATATGCTTAGTTGGAGCAGAATTTGGGTAGCATTTGGAAGTTTTTCATGTTTACTGTATTTGTATTTGTGTCAATTTGGGGTTACTGATAGTTTCAGGGGAAAGAAAATAAACATAAAAAGCACACAAATAATCAAACAAACAAAACCAAAACAACTCAAGAAAATGCAGTAACTATCCAAATATTTTAATAGAAAGCAATGTGATCTATACATCTGACAACTAAACACAAATGTGTCCTCACACATCCACATGACTACATGAACACCAGATTGTTCTAATATTACACGTGGTTTGGTTTGTAATTTCTCAATGTTTTATCATTTCCTGGGGAAGTTATGAGCCAATCTTCAGGTTGCTCTGTGTTCAGAACATCCATAGACTTTACAGAAAAAGGTCAAGATAGGGACTGGGTTTATCCTTGAGTAACGTGGCTAAGCCTCCTCCTTCTGTGAAAATAATGAAGTAACGCTAATCTTAACAGATTCAAGAAGCCTGAAGTCATTTGGCCCTCCTTTTTAAGGAAACATTTCTAGAGTGGGTGTAGTTTATACAAACTGTGAAAACTGTCCTCCCTTATCTGCACTGTGGCTAATCACTGCTGGTTCAAAAGGGACTTTCTAAACACTTTGAGAGTGTTATAGAATCACATGAAGGAAAGACCGGAACAAATTAATGTTTCTTAAACTTCTGTGAATGTACATTTTAATTTCTAGTGTTACACTGGCTAGAAATATAGGATGCTCAGTACTTAGGGCTGCTCCATTGAGAGTTATAACTGTATACTGAGTTGCTCAGTACAGTTGTTGATCATGGGTATGCTTCTGTACATAGGTGAATGTTTTAGCACAAATCACCATCTTCAATTCACATTTCTCAGTTTACAAAGTGCAGTTTAGTAATTTGTGATGGGCCACTCCAAGACAAGTTTTCTTACCTGAGTTGTTAGCCATAGTGAGAGTCGATCACAACCCTATATATGTACAAAAGAAGTCAAAGCAGCTTTCATGTACCATAGGTGGAAATTGCTGCCATAAGATTCAGTAATTCATAGTGTATTAGAAATAGTGTTGACAGGAGGATACGAATGTGGAAAGCCTTTCTTTTAATTCTGACTGAGATAATTCTTCAATATTCACATCATAAAAACTCAATGATTTAGCAAAGCCTGTTCTATAATACCTCTGCAATTTCAAGAATGCTTCTGTTATTATTTTTCCCATATTCCCAAAGTTTGCAGTTAGCCTCATATTACTACAGTGTGGCAGCTTGCAGATGGCTATGAATACCAGAACCAATAAAAATTGTAAAAACACTCTTTAGCATGTGCACAATAGTCATTGGTGCAGGACTATGTTGAAACTTGTTTGAAATGAGCGGGACAATCCTGGGTAGCACTCAGATGCCTGCCAATAAGACTTCTTAACCACATCACAACATCATCTCTTCTCTCTCTGTTATCTATCTAAGAATAGGGGTAAAATTTTGGATTTGAGTACAGTTCTACATCTAGGAAAACAAGTCAAACAAGAATGCTTTTATGTTTGCCAAATACTTCTCCTTTTGACTGACTGGTTGGAAGAAAGGAGCAAAGGAATACTCACTATTTGGTTTCTCTAACAAAATAAGATGCTGGCAGATAGGAGAAATTATTATGGTTTAGAACTGTGATTGATAGCCATCTGCCTTTTTAATACCTTGATGCTGGAGGTGACATATTACAGGGAATAAGTATTAAATTATCTATATGTAGCTTTGTGAATACAGGCAATACCAATAGTCACTTTGTAGAGAGTTTTCCCTTGATAGTGTCTTCCCCAACAAACATTGTTCAAATGCTTATTAATCCTAAAATTAAAGGCAAACTAAGTGCAAATATGTGCAATTCCATTAAGCATGTATACTGTGGTCTTGTAGGCAACTGATTAAAATATCAATCATACGCACAAAATTCTTACTGGATCAAAGTACTGAAATTAACCAGTTTCAAAATTCTAATTTAAATTAATAGATGTGGAAAGTATATTTTAAATAGTCTTATATCCTTATTTATTAGTGTGAATACTTTCTATATGTTTATTAACTGAATATCTAAGGATTTTGATTGTAATAAAAGATACAATGTCTCTGAAATACTCACCTGTACAATGAAAATTGTTTTATTATTCAGACTTATTTTTTGTCTTGTTCATAGATATATTAAAAATAGGGCATGCAGTTAGTGTAGCATACTCTGAAATTCTGATATATTTCTGAGCTACAAAATGACATCTTGTTTTCTGAAATGCAGAAACAACAAAATACTAATTTTTCATTTTAATTTAATTATGTTGTAAACATTCCAGTTTTAAAAGCCTTCTAAATGGAATATAAGCAGTTTGTTAAAAATCAATGGTTTATATGTAGGAATTACTTTCTATGAAAACAAAGTGTTCTTGACTTCAAGGTAGAAAGTAGATCTGCGTAAAAGTGCATGTAGCAGCATAGGAAAAAATAGTCTCCACATGCTTGTAATTTTTATTCCTTCTAACAAATTGACAGCTGGTTCTCCTTTAAAACCAGAAAACTTTAATTCCTAGTATCATACAAAAAGTTACTTTCAAGTTTCTGTAGTCAATAAGATACATACATGATTGTTTTTTAGTCTGAGCCGCCCTTCAGATCAGCAAAATACACAGGCTGTTCATTGTAACAGCAGTGTAACAGTGATTTGCACACATACAACAAAGCCCTTTTTCATGATCAGTATGATTTAAAGGATCTTATTTTAAATAAGAAATAGGCCTATGCCACATATATTTTGTTTAACATATGGTATCAATAATCTCATTCAAAATATTTAAGAGTTATATTTGTTAGAACTGAAATATGATTAATGATTCTAAGATTGACTCATACTTTTGAGTTTATGATTGTGAATTTGATTTAATATTGTTGCTATATTTTAACACAGAGAAGTTTAGTTTCAGCTCTGACTGAATTATATCATTTCACTGCTATAATTATGCACTAAATAGCTAATTATATATTTTGTTAGTTTCACTTTTTGCAGTCTAACTGAAGTTGCTTTAAATAATGTGATCACAGTGAAACATTTAAACACACTGTAAAATCCTAAAAGGTCACATACAATATATTGAAACATTTTAAAACATTTTTAGAAAGTATTTGCCTTCAGTATGCTTCAATTCCAAAATGTGTTTGTTCTGAATGTGTATTTTTTTTCTTCTTTTAACAGAAGGAGTTTAATAGTGATTGCAAATTGAAGGAAAGAATAGAAGAAAATGGATATAACACATACGCATCCTTAAATTGGAAGCACAATGGAAGGCAAATGTTTGTGGCTCTGAATGGGAGGGGAACCACAAAGAGAGGACAGAAAACAAGAAGGAAAAACACTTCAGCTCACTTTCTTCCCATGGTAGTCATGTCATAGATGAACAAACTACTTTTTTGATGCAGCTGAATGAAAGGCTGTTATGTCAAGAATATTTGGTAGTTCTCTTAAAGGATAAAAGCAGAGAATAGCACAGACATCTGCATGTTTGAAATGAGAGCAGGGGAAGCCTTTGAAGGGTTTGTACTTATTGCTAGCACATGAAATACCTTTATTTAGTTCATTGTCATATCTTATAATCAAAATGCAAGCTGGATCAAAGGGGATGGAATTTTTTGCCAGTGTGAACTTTTTTTTTTAAATCACTGCAACAGACCTTGATGGACATAAGACAATCTGTTGTGTGATCTTCATGGGGAATGCTATTTATGGAATACTAACTCATATCAAAGTCCTTAATTGCTCCTTCAAGCCTAATGATTCAATGAACACTTAGACACGCAGGCATTTACTGGAAGCACTTGGGTCATATGCACAAAGAATGACATTTCTGGAGAAGCCTTGTGGAAGAATGGATAGGATAAGCAAAGTAGTGTATAACTGTTCTAACAAAATGAATAGTATGGTTTGCTTGTATGTTCTAAATTCATTCCTTTTTATTTCTCTCTAAGTTATTTATTTAATAGGATGTTAAATATCTTTTTTATTTGAAAGATTTTCCTCACTTGCTTCTGTGTTATTTTCCCTTTTTCTTAGTACTTCACAGAGAGATTGATAGAGTAAAATGTCAAAACCTCAAAAGTACTCTGAGAACATGTATTAGACAAGGCTTTAAAGGAAGAATTTAAAGTGTATAATACATCTTTTTCCAGAACTATCTTGCACTTAAGCAAAAGATCAAATAAGCAGTGCTTGGATTTATGGTATTGAGTGTCTTTATATTGGAGAAATTTTTGTACTTACCAGCACTCAAGAACAAACTTCATGAAATGCTATTTTGAAACTGAGAAAAAGGGCCACATCTGTACTTGGATGTCAGTGCATCCGTGTGTATATTCATCTGATTTTGATTTCTCTTTGGAGCTAGGATCTAATCCATTGCAATCAGTGTCATATTCTGCAGCACACACTGGGCTGGAACCTAGATGTGGACAGCCATGCTACAGTCACTGAAATTGCAAATGTTAAAATTAAACAGCAGTCTGTAATTCCTAAGTATAACATTTGGCTTATGAAAGGTAATCAAGAAGGTAACATAGTCCTGCACTCCTTATTCAATTAATACTCTTATTCAACCTATTTGCCATTGGTACCAACTTGCAGAATCACAGGCATACAGTGGGAGCAATATCTAACTCAGGACAGAGAGACAGGAGATCCAAAATTATGCTCATGCATTTTTCAGAGATTATTACTCACATGTATATTATATATGAGAGCCAACTGAAAAGATGTGCTGGTTTCCAGCTTTAGCATGCCTTTCATAACCACCACAGTAACTGAAGGCTCAAAATACATAATATCCAGCACATTTTTATGAAGTGTTTGTAGTCCCATGGCTTAACTTGAGCAACTGCAGTATAACAAAGTTAAGCATAGTATGAAGTCTGTTCAATTAAAGGTACATAAAGTTTGTTTTACATTTTGCTTTACTCAGTAATTTTAGAGAGCTCTGGATAGCTCACCATTGTAACCATATTGAGATTCATTTTGTTAAAACAGATAAATAGAAAACAGTACTTCAAACAATTTGTACCACTGTCTTCACATTGTATTCCATTAAATAAATAAATAAGCCTTTGCAGTGTCTTAGTAAGAAACAAAAGTAGTATAATATTATTTTGTTTTAAATACTTTAAGTGATAACTATAAGATTATATTGATGCTGCAGTTTATCTTCAATATTTCTTGTGAAAAAGTTGGTTTTATTTTTATTGTTTGGAGACTGTATTTTGGTACAAAGGAGAGCCTTGCTCAATGTGTCTTTTTAAGAATGTTTAACCTCTATAAAGGCTGGTGTTGTTGGAATCTTCTATAACTTATTTAAGTCAATGTTTAACCAGCACTTCAATCCTAATCTGTTATTTAAATATTAGCTGTTTTTTTTTAAAAAAAAAAAGGAAAAAAAAATGTTTTCCCATAAAATACAAAATGGTCAGATTATATTTCCTGTCCTTAAATAAAGTCAGCTGTTTTAAAATTGGGAATTCATTGAGAGACAACATATTTTTAATTGATAGCTGACGCTGTATTTCATGTTATTTTATTTCCAGGTTTTTTCTTCACAAATGACATTTTCTAGAAAGAGAAATAAGAATTTCAGATTCTAAATGTAATTGCAGCTCATGGCAAAACAACTACCATGATAAAAGCAAGTTTTTGTTGTTTATATTTGTAATCAGTAATTAAAACTGACAAGTCCTAGTGGACCACCCGTACTGAACCTTCAGTATGAGCCTGAGCAAATGCAGTATTGAATGACCACTTAGAGAA
Organism: Pithys albifrons albifrons; assembly: GCF_047495875.1. Lineage (NCBI taxonomy): Eukaryota > Metazoa > Chordata > Aves > Passeriformes > Thamnophilidae > Pithys > Pithys albifrons. Next base: position 15,931,356 of record NC_092497.1, on the reverse strand, counting down.
CATTTAGAGTACAAATGAAATTCTCTTCTGACAGAATTACCTAGATGACTTGGTCAGGGGAGGATTATGCATAAATATTATTGTAGTACTCAAAACAACATGCTGCTCAAACGACAAGATCAGGAAATACCACTTTTCCAAAGGTAGTCAGGAGCCATTTGTGACATGAATAGTGGTTTCTGAAAATTAACCAAAATAAAAAACCCTTGAAGGAATCAATGATTCCTGTGTGTTTGGTATACTGTAATACCCACTGTAGTGGGAGCAAACTGCAGACTTTAGAGTATCCCAGATCCTCAACCATAAGCTCTGTTTTCTGTCACCCTCAGCATAACAGACTGCTGAGTAAAAGGAAAACAGGGAGAGGAGTTTAGTAAAGAAAAGGGATACAAAAATCACTGAGCAACGATGTATAGTATGTTATATTTAAATAATAATAATAAAATGTGGGGATTAGAGAATAAAACCATTGTCTTTGTTTTATTAACCTGAAATTACACTGCACAATAAAAATAAAAAGTGAAAGGATCTGTTATACTGTCTTGGGTTGAGCTGGCAAAATGCCAACTGTCCAAGAAAGAAAGTGTTTCTCCTCCCTCCAACCAGCTAAGGGAAAAAAAGAAGAGGGAGAGGGAACAAAAAACCTCTAAACCAGGTTTATGCTGAAACTAACTACATGTATTTATACAGAAAAGAGAAAATGTAAGAGAAAACTACAATATAACACACACTTACACAAGTTATATATAACAAGAAATAACTTCCCACTTCCCAGTAAGCACAAATTCTACCATTTTAATTACAAATCATTCTAGAGAAGTCAATTTCACAGAGACAGACTTAAGCAGAGAGAAAAGCTAAGAAAAAATATTTTACTTCCCTAAGATAACATGACGGTAAGCCGGTGCTCTGGGCTCGGGTCTCCCCATCCCTCCTGGGATGGCAAGAGTGTCTTGCTGGGACCACAGCTGTGAAGCCACTGACCAAGCCACTCCCACACACTGGATTTTACCCCTTTTGAGATGATGTAATATGGTATAGAATACAATATTATTGGCTAGAAGAAGTCAGCTGTTCGCTAGCCCAGCTCAGCTCAAGTCAGCTGACAATTTCAGGCCTAGTTTGAACTTTAAAGCCTAAATTTAGGCCCACCTGGCTAAACCCATAACATTCCACCCCTTATTCCATACCATATTACATTACTCATATCTTAAATCTATCTATTCCCGTGCTTAAACAGTCTTCGTTCTTTCCAGGGCCGTCTTCTACCCCTCCATATTGTAGGCAGTAGTTCATTAGGATGGGGTAGGTACTTCAGGCAGGAAAAACTGTTCATCATTGGACACCAACACCAGTTCAGCTCAGGTCTTCTTCATCTGATGGTTCATGTCCTGCAACACAAAACTCAAAATGCAAGTTACCTTTTTTTCTCAAGGTTAAATGTCCTTGAGGCACACGTTGGGATTATCCCATCCCCTTCTCAGGGGTCACCATACCCTCATTAGGGTCACCATCCCCACACTGGGGTTACTGGCCCCACACTGGGGTCTCCCTCCCCTTCTCAGGGGTCACTATCCCATTCTCAGGGGTTTCACAATAGCGGATAACCTGGGAAATAATGTCCATGGTTAAATCCATCCCTCGGCCTCGTCCACCTACAGGTGGCCTGAGGCATCATGGGCCCATCAAGCCAGGAACAACTCTCCCTTATGCCAGTCCAGGTGTGTTGTTCCTCATTAGCTCAGCTTTTGGGCACATGAGCATCCACATGATGAATCTCTACAGACACTACTCAAGCAGCAGTGTCCTGCCACACGCCAACAGCCCACATGGGCCTCTCTATGCTTCAATTAATCTTCTTTTATCAGTCCAGACACCCTCAGAGGGGCACTGGCTGTCATCTACAGGTCAGTGTAAAGGTACAGTCTTGACTAGTTTTCTGGTTCAGCAATGTCCAGTAGACTCAGTTGTTCTCCTCTTGGCTGGAGGCAGGGCGGCTTAATTGCTGTTCTTGGCTGTTCTGGGATCTCTGCTTCAACATATGGACAGCTTTTTATTAGCTTTCTTACGTTTTGATTTCCATAGCTGGACTTCAAGCACAGAAGTACATGCACTGTCCCACCTCCTCATGTCTTTCCCCTGGTAACAAAGGAAGGACCACAGTTCACCACATGACTCATACTTGGAGTTTGCTCTTTGTCAAGGTGAGGCAGGAGAGAAAGACAGCTTGCTTTGGCTGTAAGGCTTCTCCTTGCAGTGGCTACATTCACAGCAGGTACAAGTCAAGCTGTTTGAACTCACAAAAACAGTCAGTAAAAGGAATAAAACGAGTATCCAGTAGCAAGAGAACATTGTTTTATCTTATTTGTTCTGGATGTACCAAAACCATGCACATATCAAGGAATGTTTCTATAACAATGCTCCTGGGAACCCTGCCAAGCTTCTGGGACACTTAGCAGCATCCTTCATTTTCTCCCCAGCATCTCCACCATTATCTGTCTTGGGTTGAGCTGGCAAAACGCCAACTGTCCAAGACAGAGAGGAAGCATTCCTCCTCCCCACAACCAGCTAAGGGAAAAAAGAAGAGGGAGAGGGAACAAAAAACCTCTAAACAGGTTTATGCTGAAACTAACTACATGTATTTATACAGAAAAGAGAAAATGTAAGAGAAAACTACAATATAACACACACACAAGTTATTTATAACAAGAAATAACTTCCCACTTCCCAGTAAGCACAAATTCTACCATTTTAATTACAAATCATCCTAGAGAAGTCAATTTCACAGAGACAGACTTAAGCAGAGAGAAAAGCTAAGAAAAAATATTTTACTTCCCTAAGATAACATGACGGTAAGCCGGTGCTCTGGGCTCGGGTCTCCCCATCCCTCCTGGGATGGCAAGAGTGTCTTGCTGGGACCACAGCTGTGAAGCCACTGACCAAGCCACTCCCACACACTGGATTTTACCCCTTTTGAGATGATGTAATATGGTATAGAATACAATATTATTGGCTAGAAGAAGTCAGCTGTTCGCTAGCCCAGCTCAGCTCAAGTCAGCTGACAATTTCAGGCCTAGTCTGAACTTTAAAACCTAAAATTAGCCCACCTGGCCAAAACCATTACATATACTACAGACTGTGTTTTCATGCTGTATAGCCACCAAACAAAGCAAAAAGCACTTGAACATTTCTAAATATTTTTAGTATTTTACATCTTTGAGTACACTATCTCCACACTAATAACAACCAAATACTTCAGATTCTTCCCATAAGTATTTGAATCCACTTTACTTTTATACAGTGGAATGAAGCAATGAATTTAGAGGAAGCGTATTTGAAGAAAGAATGAGGCAGGTTAAGAAGAAGACCATGTAGTTATATTTTTAAAGTAAACTTTAGATACAGAACAGACTTCATGCAAAAGACATTTCAGGTTATAAAGTTCACTAGAGATTAGTAAGCTTTAAAAGTATATGAGCACAACTTTATAATTCATACCTCTCCTGAAACTGATTGTCTCTATTCACACAAGCAGTTGTAACTGTTTCAAGGAGTGACCTTGAAACTAGTCAGAAATACAGCCTTCCTTTTGAAATATCAAGATCCTTATTTAGTTCAGTAAATTAGACAATGTAGCAGAATTCGCCCTCCTAATTTCCTAATATTTTGGAGAAAGAAAAATGCAACACATAACAAACTTTGCTGCAGCTAGTCAATGTATGATTACTAATGGTATTTTTCAGAACAAGATCCTTGAGTGAAAGTTTCAATGCAACTTCAAGTAACATGTGCAAAAAAAAGTTTTTTCCCATGGCATTGAAAGCAAGAAAGAGATTACAAAAAATTAACTGGCTTTGGACCTATGACATCATGATTTATAACTGTACTTACACCCCCAACTATTTGAATCTCATGTTTAACTATATGGAAGATTTCTTGGAATAATTTTAGGATTTTCTGATGAAACACAGTGAATCTCAGATACCTGATTGATGTATTTTCACTTGCTAATCCCATTTAAAATAAAAAATTATGTTCTACGTCCACGCAAACAGTGTATGAAAATATGCTCCCGTGAAAACCAAAATAAAGGAACCATGATTAAACCTCAAGTAAATTATATGGAAGCAGTATATACAGCAGTATAAATGAGGAGAATTTCCACTCCTGAAATTCTGCACCAGAACCTTTAGTGGTGACATTGTATGCTATCTCATTAATGTGAAATAGAATCATTAAGTGATTGAATCATAGAATCACAATGTTAAGGAGTTGGAAAGGGAAGGGACTGTAAAGATCATCTAGTCCTAACCTCCTGCCATGGGCAGGAACACCTCCCACCAGACCGGGTTGCTCAAGGCCTTATCCAACCTGGCCTTGAACACTGTCAGGCATGGGGGATCCACAACCTCCCTGCGCACCCCGTTCCAATGTCACACCACCCTCACAGTAGAAAATTCCTTCTTAATATCTAACCTAAATTTCCCCTCTTTCAATTTTTTTCATTATTCTTTGCCGTATCACTAGAGTTTCTAGTGAAGAGTCCCTATCCAGCTTCTCTGTAGGCCCCCTTCAGATACTAGAAGGTTGCTCTGAGATCTCCATACAACCTTCTCTTCTCCAGGCTGAACAGCCCCAACTTTCTCCACCTGTCTTCTTAGAAGAGCTGCTCCAGACCTCTTATCAACTTTGTGTCCCTCCCCTGGACTTGCTCCAACAGTTCCATGTCCTTATGCTGGGGACACCAGAACTGTATGCAGTGCTCCAGGTGATGGTCTCACAAAAGCAGAGTAGAAGAGGAGAATCACCTCCCTCGACCTGCTGGTCACACTCCTTTCGATGCAGCCCAGGATTTCATTGGCTGGCTGGGCTGCAAGCTCACACTGCTGGCTTATGTTGAGTTTTCAACACCTGTCATACCCAAGTCTTCCTCCACAGGACTGCTGTCAAACACTTCTCTACCCAACCTATAGGTGTGTCTGGGATTGCCACAATCCATGGATAGGACCTTTCACTTTGCTTTGTTGTACTTCATGAGGTTTGCATTGGTCCACCTCTCCAGCCTGTCAAGATTCCTCTGGATGGCATCCCGTACCTCCAGCACATTGATTGCACCACTCAGCTTTGTATGATTAGCACATTTGCTGAGGGTGCACTCAATTCCACTGTCAATGAGTACTAACTCATGTAATTGGATAAGTGGATATGCTGATGGTACACATCCTATCAGACCAGTGCCCAAATATGAGGCTATGAGAATTGCAGTATCTGAAAAAAAACTCACAGAAGGTACCCAACTCTATAGTTCTGTGCAAAATATTGAGGGGACTGATAGCATATAGATAATGTATCGCACTAGAATAAAAATGAAGTCTATAGCTACATCAAAGTTCAGACTCTTTTTTTATCTTGTGATAATGCAGTAAATTGCAAATCAAGATATTAAAGGTTCTTTATTACTACTGAAAAGTGAAGTGCACCAAGTTTCAGATGAGTAGCATTTAACTATTCAAACTGCTCTATGACTTCATTTAAATTACATTATATGATTTTTTTTTTGATTATGCAGCTGTTTTACTAGGTTCTTAATGAACTTTTAACCCCTTCAGTTGCTTGGAGTCTTTGCAGAAGCATGGACAAACACTGGTCTACACTTGAATCTGCTTCTGTTTTCTAGATACAAATAACTGGAAACAACAACATTCAGTGTTGTATTTGCAGGAACTTGTCCTATACAGTGAGTGGAATGAAAAATTAATCTCTCTGATCCATTGTTTTCATGATGCACAGCTAATTTTTATATTTTCTTAGGTTAGAAATACTCTTGAAGTCTCACTTGCCTGTGTTTTCAAAAATTTACATCACTCATACTGCTCTGTTCACTGTATTTCTTGTCCAGTTATGGTCATTTCCTGTAATTTCTTCCTTCTTTAACATATAGCAGCAAGACTCATAAATGCTTCACTGAGGGAAACATGGGATTCTCATTTCTGGTTCTATTTAGAAAATGACATCGAGATCAGATGATTCTGAAATGTTTTGATAACCCTTGACTTTGCTGAATCCACTCACATACTTACTAGTAAACATGCAAATTAGGTTCAAAAGTTAAATATGCACTGTGAGGATAGGTTGGCAATTATAACAATTACTGTGCACAAGATACATTGCAAATGAAAATATATTTTCCCACTTCTTTCCTTTTTCACGGTTCACTCTAGGAAAGGGAAATGAAAGGATATGACTCTGTTATTATTTACAATCTTCATTTTTTGTCTTAGTTGGTAGCTAATACATGACCTACCCTGGTCTCTGACTGAATCTTATTTCTGTGATGAAATGAGACAGAGATATCAGCAATACCTTGTAAAGGAAAGATCAGTCTCTTTCTCTTCCTTATGGTCAGCCTATTCGACTTATTGAGTGCTACTGATATAGCATGCAGTTTGTGCTCACTTAAATATAAATTAATTTATAAGATTCCAGCTTTGGAAGAAGAGATATGGCTCTGCTTATCATGTTAAATGAGTACTGTATCCTTTGCCTGACAGAGACAGATAAGATTTAATTCATTCATTTATTTAACTAATTACTTCTTAAATGCTCTGAAGTGAATGATATAGTGTGAGAGAAAAGGCATGCTGATAGTCATAATTATTACTTTTCTATGATAATTGGGAGATGCAGTGGGAAGGTACAGTGTCAGAATGGTTAAAGTTCTTCTATACATAATCCTGCAGCAGTGTTTAGCCTATATTCACATTAAAAGCTGCAATCCAGTTGTAAATGAATGCCTTAGCCTCCAGATTGAGGAAGGCAGTTAAACAGAAGCTATGTTTGGCTCTAGGGTCTTAACCATGCTTCCCATTAAAGTCACACAAACTTGAATCACATCAAAGGTACACATGTAGAATGTGAAACAAATTCTATTGATGGTCAGAAAGTGACAGAGACTGAGTTTAAGTCATCTGTGGCAATCTTGTGTTTCTTCCCCTCCATTCTTGTAACATTTACCCTGCACTTCCTGTCAGAGGCCTGACACAAATAGTTTTTCCTCATTGCAGATGAAATGCGGTACAGCATGAGATTTGCAACACCACATCCTATGTATACCAAATAATGATGATAATTCACTTGTGAAAATAGTCAAGTGGAAACTCTCAGGTGGCACCATGCAAACAGACATTGTTGAAAACCATCTATGACACACAGGATCAGATGTAAGAACAGAGTACTCAACACTTATGAGCCAGGTAGTCTGCTTGGGGTCAAGCTTTACATGCATTAGATTTTTCTCTAACTTTTCAACTATTTTGCTATAAATTACTTCAGGGAGATTCAGTTATCTCAGTTTGTTCACTCAGGACTTTTAATACAAGACAAAAGTTTTGGCCCAAGAAATACTTGAGCTTCTTAGTGCTGAACTTTAGAAGTGTACTTTAAGGAAGTACTATAAAAATTCTCCATTATTCTGCTTATCGGTCTAGCTGCCCTTTCATGCTCACTCTTAGAGCCAAAAAATTTTAGAAGACTTTTTTGTCCCTAACCTAGAGACACATGAATTTGATAGATAGACTGCTCAGTAGAAAAGAAAAATTAGTTGAATGATTGAACTCAAAGACTTGCAGAAAATGGCTCAATGCCCCAAGTAGAGGGCAATGATGCATGGCATTAGTCAGGGTTGGTATTGGAACCAGAACTTTTTACCATCTCTGTCAGTGACATGAACAGTGGGACCAAGTGCCTCCTGATTAAGTTCGCTGAGGACACAAAGTTCTGTGGTGCAGTCGATACACTGGAGAGAAGACATGCCATCTAAAGGGACCTTGACAGTCTTGAGAGGTGTGTCTGTGCAAAAGACATGATGTTCAACAATGCAGAGTGCAACATCCTGCACCTGGATCAGGGCAATTCCAAGCACAAGTACAGACCAGGTAGAGAATGGATTGGAGGAGAGAAGGCTCCAGGGAGACCTCGGTGCAGCCTTCCCATGTCAAAAGGTGACTTAAGGCTGGGGAGAGGCTTTACATAGGCACATGTAGTGATATGAGAAAGAGGAATGGCCATAAAATGAAGGAGGGTAGGTTTAGATTAGATATTAGGAAGGAATTCTTTACTATAAGGGTGATGAGGCACTGGAACAAGCTGCCCAGAGAAGTTGTAGATTCCTCACCCCTGGTGGTGTTCAAGACCAGCCTGCATGTAGCTCTGAGATACCTGATCTAGGGAGTAGCACCTCTAACCACAGTGAAATTGGAACTAGATGGTCTTTAAGGTCCCTTCCAACCCAAACCATTCTGTGATTCTGTATAATATGATTTAGTCTTGCACGGTAGGCTGTTCTTACACTATATTTGGCAAGTCAGTAATTCCATTTTGGCTTGTAAACTTTCAAAAATTGCCCACCCAGGAACTGGCCTTATGCAGATCAACACTTAAGCAGTGCTGCAGTAGCTGGACACATCCAGCTCCATTCAGACGGACCATGCACATAAATCATTTGTGAAACCTTAGACACAATATATACAACATATCCCAAAAAGCCAGACCCTCAGTTTATACTCTACGTATAATATCTATGTCCAAGAAAATCGAGATACTGCGGCACTACAACAGACTTACACAATTCTGTCCAACATGATTAGATTACTATTTCAAACTGCAGTGAAAGAGGTATCCCATGGAAAATGCTGAAAACTAATCCTGGATTTATAATCCTAGAGAATGAACTCTTCTTAAAAACCACAATGCTTGTGATCATCATAGGAGGGCATTTCCACATCAGCCTGTACATGTCACCTCATCTGGTTTTGAGGTAGTACCTCAAAACTACTGAGGAAGCTGTTTGTTTTCAGAAACACTAAATTAAATTAGTTCTTCAAGTATGGTGAGACCAGTCAAAACTGGTTGCAATGATTTTTGATACATGTTGAGCTGGAAATTCCATTATGTTTATAACTAAAATATCCCTATTTTCACCACAGATAGTTAAGAACAAAATTATCAAAATGAAGTAAGGGAAATTTAAATTAAATATTTGGAAAAATACTGTATTAACACTATGTTGCAGTCCAATCAGAAACAGTAACACTGTTCTTTTAACTAATTACTCAGAAGACTAGTCTAAGGCATGCCTCTCCTGATGTTAAGTCTCAAACATCAGATACTTGCTTTATTTTTACAATAATTAATGGGGGGAAATGCAGGGGAGAGAGAGAGGTAGGGAAGGTACAGTGTATTACCACCACCAGTGGGAGGGGTCTCTGAGGGCCTCAGCCAAAGCATTGACAGTAGCTGACAAGGGACGAGGCAGACAGGAGAAGAGCAAGCACGGCAAGGATGAGGAGAAGTGATGAGAATGAGGAGAGGCCAGTAGGACTGAGAGACAAGAAGTGGGTTCAAGAGTTGGGCTTATACCCTGCGTAAACCCGAGCTGGAAGGGCCACTGGGTACCTCTGGACATGGTCTTAAATTCCTTCTGGTGAGGCTTGTTGGCCAGTGTGGCTCCAGGCAGACCTTTCCATGATGTTGGTGGGTTGAGCTGGTATCCAGGTAGGCTGGCTCAGCCAAAGCAGGAAAATATCCAGTTTTGCTATCAATTTTGCATCAAGGGCTCCCCAGGATGTCAACCAGCAGCCCAAAATGGCTCCTTGGTTTGTGAAGACAGCCCTACAAAGAGCTGAAGTCAGTGTCCGCCACTGTGTTCAGTCCCTGGCCTTGGTGGGGTCTCCTAGAAGCTGCAAAATGTCCATTTGGCATGCCTCGGCTATGGAAACAGCTGATTGCTGCTTGTGTGGAGTTAAACAGTTTCAAAGTAGCTTTCCCTAGGGCACCTAATTACCCCTTTAACACTTATCATGCATTGATGAGAGCAACTAATTACATTATGAAAACTGCCCCAGTCAATGTAAAAACATATTATCAAGTTAAAAACAGAATAGTCTCTTACACACTAAGAACTCTGAAGGAAATTTATTTGCATAATTGTACAACTTACTGAGTTTTAAGCATGTAAGGGCTATCTGAAATTGTTTATATTGTTGATTCTGCCACAGGTAGGAGGAGTAGATCTCCTCCAAAGTTCCTTACAGCAATATTTTCTATGATTTGACTAATCATGTACTGAATCCATAGAAAATGCAGGGCAATTAGTTGCAGGCATAACTTCCAGTTATTAGCAACTGGCTCAAAATCAAACCAGTAATATGCAGAGATTCTATTAACATTACCCAGAGCCATTCAGTTGCACCCTTGCCTCCTCACTTACATAAGTGTATAACAGTGCTTAACAGGAAAGAAAAATAAGTAGTTATTTTTTTTTCTAAATAAAAGGAATTAGAGTGACCAAAAGCAGCCCAAGAAAAAGTTTTTTCAACAGGGCACAAACTCTTCCAGGGAACATCAGCAAGATGGTATCTGGTCCCATCTTACTAACCATTATAGAGAGATGCAGTCTGGGTCTGACTCAAGCTTCCATTGCACGCTAATTGCAGGAAACAAGACTGACAAGAGAAATTAAAATATGCAAAGCTCAGTATCCACCTCCCTTTGACATTCAGTAACTTACACCAAAAAAAGAAAGATAATTTTCATAGATTATTGCAATATTTGTCAGTGGTTCTTGCAAGAATAATGCCACAGTGAATAAACCTCTCCATGAACCCACTCCTCCTCAAAATCTATGTCCTAATATCAGTTAACTTATGGATACTGTCCAAGAAACATTACTTATTTCAGTTTTAACTAGCAGCACTATAAATTAAACAGTAAATAAAATCACAAAATGGTTTGGGTTAGAAAAGACCTTAAAGATCAACTAGTTCCAACCAACCTCTCAAGCGCAGGGACACCTCCCACTAGGACTAGGGTGATCAACGTCCCTTCCAACCTGGCCTTAAACAATTCCAGAGCTAGGGCATCCACAACTACTCAGGGTAACCTGTTCCAGTGCCTCACCATCCTCACAGGGAAGAATTTCTTCCACAAATGTGCCATATTTAATGCAAGTTTTTGATCTGATGGCATCTTATAATTTATAGTGTTAATTTCATGTTTATTTTCTTACATTCATTTTTAAAGAAAGTGTGGTAGTTGATAAAATGGTATACTGACCCTTCATTAGTTACAGCCCTTTATTTATTCTGGAGACAGCTCAATGACCCAGTTTTTTCTTCTCACACTCTGTATTCAGCATAACTAAAATACAAGGAGAACAGTGGAAAATCTTTCTTCCAGTCAATTGTAGCACTAATAGATATTGATATATCATAAAATACATCATATGTAGCACATTCTAAATGCCATTTCATTTAATTCAGTCCATGTTAATGTATATACAATGGAATAGTATTTTTACCCAGCAGTTACAAATAACACACACTAGCGCAGAGACTTGTAGCCTTGGTAGTTTCCTGCCAAACTCATTCGATGGATTTTATTTCTTTAGACCCATAGGAGCACCAGTGTTTCTTCTACAACATAAGTAGAAAGTTCGCTTAATCGGCAACCTTCAAAGATAATACACATCTCTAAAGTTCACAACTCTTAACGATTCCATCTGACAAAGTCTTGTACCTCAAAGCCACTAAGAGAGGTATTCTCATTTCTCTGTATATTTAGCAGCTATCAGTCTGATATCCATAGCAAAAGTAAAATTGTTAGATACAGCTACTACTGTTATAAAAACTCAATTGTTTTAGGTGCAAAACAATAGAAGACACATTAATGATCCAGTATGCTTAGAACTCCCTTGTCTAATATGTTGGAATATGACAGAGAACAATAAGTAGATGAGAATGTCATCATCAAAGTATTGTGATGCATACTTCTTAAACATACTATGAAGGATGGGCTTATGGTCCTTATTGAAGAGGTACAGTTCAGTGAGTGATTTATTAGAAAATAAAGTAGAAACTATACCAATTTTCATTCAGACTACTTTGTTTTCCTTAGTCCAAAGGAAGGAATGTGAACAAAACCTTTGTGGACATACTGAAGGTAGAAGTAGCAACCAGAGCTAATGTCATGATACCAGTAAGTCATGCAAGACCTGTGAGGGAAGGTCGCAATGGAACCCCCTTCTTTATGTGTGGGCAAAGAGAGAAAAACAATGAATGGCTGCCAAGCTCAGTGATAGAAGAATGATTTGAGAGCCATATCCTTAATACTCATAATAAGGACTCAGTGCAGCTGCCATCTGAGCTAAACAGCAGTAAGACATAATCCTTGCAGTATGTGACCATGATGGTCTTTCCAGAATAAGGCACATCTTTCTTACTGAAAAGGTTAAGGAAGGAATTAGAAGTAAATTGATATATACACATTTGGAAGATAGTATCTAAACAAGGCTTCATTATTTTAATTTAGAAAACAAAGTCAGTGAGAAAAACATGGTAATTGTGCAAATACCATTGTGCTTTAGAAGAAAATACTAAATTTGTTTCAGAGAAATAACATGACATGAACTCTTGCCAATGCACTTTAATGACCAACATAAATGCTCAGTGTTGTTGAGGAGTGGCAGGATCAGCTGTGTCAACTAAGACTTGCAAGAAGGGGAGGGGGATACATCTAGGGCCACACAAAACTCGTTGAAAATGTTTTACCTCTATCTACTTATTTTAGCAAATTGTTAGCTCAAAACTATAATACATGAGAATAAAAAGGATCGTATCAACATTGTAGACCAAAATTAGAGCCTTAATCCTTACTCATAGGTATGCTCTGAATGCAGCAAGGTGATTCAAGCAGTTTTATCAATAGGGGATCACTTCAAGAAGCTGCTAGGCTGGGACAGGCATCATAACACAAAAGCAACAGAAAAATTCAAACGTGATTACACATGGAAATACAGCAGCGGTAATAAGAAGTATTGGAAAGAATGAGTCAAATAAACTTTGCAGAACCTCACAGCAAAGTTTCAGTTTAACTTTTGGACAATTCCTGAGCTTTAGAGAGAAGTTCAAGTTTTCTTCAAAATCAGTCCTCCAAACAAGTTACTATTGGGTTCTAAATATTAAATTAAATGTGATTTTTGTTTGTTTCAGTCCCCCACAGATTGTCCACATTGTAAACATTTTACTGGGAACATTATTGTGTTTTATGTAAATATGGAGAATTTTCTTAACCTGAGCCAGATCACATTTTAAACAAGATCCATGTAACAAGGATGGCCCTAATTAAACAGAGGACTGCTGGCAGTACTATTGCAGTACATAGAAATCTTGTGCCGTTTCCTGTCTTTTTTTTATTGAGCATGAAATCCACAACAGATTTCCTGCCACCTAGGTAGAACTGAACAAGACATACTCTCAATTCTACTTTTCCCTGCAAATGCATAAACCTGTACAAAGCCACAGCATTGGCTGTGGGCATATGCAGCAGTGTGTAATTATCTGGCTAAGTGATACAGAGCCTGTGTCAACCCAGTCACTTCTACAGGGGACATTGAGACAGTTTAGCACCCACAGTAAACTAGATCTCTATCACTGAACATGCTTTAGAAAATCCATTAGGGAAGAAGTTCTTCACTTTGGCAGGTGTTCTGTTGCCTCAGAGTATCAGACAACGTTTTGCAGAAACAGCAACTTTAAGCCATAATGGAAGTAGTTAACATGGTGTGAAAAGGCCAAATGGAGCTCATGTAGTCAGTGTTTCATATGTTCAGATAAGGAACCACTGCTCTAAATATTGTTTCCTAGGAAGACCAATAAAAGCAAGAGGAGAGTAAAGATTAAAAACAAATAATGGAAGTCAAGATCAAAGAAGAGTTGAAGTAGAAAATGCAGGAAGCTGACTGTACAGTGGACTGGCAGACATGGTTTAGTGCAATTATCTGTACTTTAACATACTGTCTGCTGTGATCATGAGACCAAGAAACAATCTAATAATTCACTGCAAACACTTCACGCTGTTTAATGAACCACTGCTTCCACAGTGCCATGTCTGTTGTGCCTTTGATCATGAGTAATTATTTGAACAGTAGTTTTTTATACATATTCAGTTATATAAATTTTTTGTAATTGCACTTGCAAAAAAGGCAATCATCTTGTTCGTTTTTCTTCATGTACCCAAAAGGCAAGAAACTAGGAAGAAATCTCTCTTCACAAATTTTTCTGTTGTGGCTATATTTCCTCACTCAGCTTGTAAATTACTATGGCCTAATTTGTGTTCAACTAAAGTATGTTGTCTTGAAAATTATCTTATCTCGACAGGAATATCTGAAAGGAGCATGAGTCCAGTTCTGTCTCAGTTACTGCTTTATGTAAAATTTGTGGGTTTCTGGATTAATGCCAACCTAGTTTCAGTTTTACTCTTTCTTCCACTATAGCTAAAACACAGAGATAGCTAGTGTTTTACTCTCTGTAAAGGACCAAAATCAAGACACCCTTAATGTTTGAGAATAGAAAAAATTCTTCCAGTTTCTCACTCATGGAAAATTCATTCAGTTGCTCACATTTCTCCTCCTCTGATCATGTTTGACACTTTTTTCTTTTGTGGCAGCATCTGTATTATCTTGAGTATCTTACTAGGCAGAATCAAATAAAAGATTTCTAGTCTTTTCATCCGTAGTTAAAAGTCTGAGCATGAGATTAGTTCATCTTCTGCCACATAATGTTTTTTTATGAAGGTAGTTCATACAGATATATAAGAAATTGATGTTTTTGTCTAGGGCAGTGATTAAAATCCTGAATGACATCAGGTCTAATAGAGAACTCCTGTCTGTTCAGTTGGTTTTTTTCTGATTACTACTTTTTGCCAATCAGTATATCATTTAACATGTGTTTTACTGCTACTTCATAATGTTGATTTTTTTTATCTGCAATATGATATGATGCCTAATGGAAAGTTTATAAAATATAGTGCATCTGCACAGTTACTTTTATCTATCAAACTTGTTATCTTATTAGAGAAAATCTAATTTACTTCATAAAGTCTGAATTTCCTTTGAGGCCTATTAGCTATTACAATGCTTTCATTCTCTGGTTCACCAGAGAAATTGTTATACCAGAAATTATGTAATACTGGCTGGTTTTTGTACCACAGGGTTGTCCCACATGCCTTTCTGATGGTAATTGCAGTTTTGTACGCTCTGTATCAGGGATATGGCTTAATTCAATAATTTTGAATATAGAGTGTGTAGATCGTTCAGAAAGAATCCAAAGCATTAAGAAAAACAAACCTATCATCAATATGCCTAGTTTGCTGAATAAAAGTTCTTGTCCTTATTTCCATTGAACCTGCAAATGGACTGAAAATTAGTCATCTAACCATGAAGACCATAGTTTACTGCAGGAATATAGCAAATAAGACAATCCATGATGGTTTTGTTCCTTATAAATCATTAACTATGAGTGACATACAAAATTTGACAGCTTATTCAATAAAACATCCAAGAAATTAATTTCTGAATCTCTCTGAAAATTTTCTGTTTGCCTAGTACTTATTACTACTACATCACTTTATCAGTAAGCTGGAGATATAAAACTGATGATTCTCTATTCTGGACCTTTTGTCTAAGGTATGATCCATTATCTAGACCATCTCTGACAGAAATTCATCCAACAGTTTCAACCTGTTTATGGAAATTCTGCTGCTTTTTCAGGTAGTCTGCTTGGGTGTTGAACTGGCCTTTTGATATGAAATTTGTTCTTAATATCTAATATAAATGACCCTTGCTATCAATTAATCTAACTAATTCACATTCTACCTATTACAGAGATGAAAACATTTGGTCACCATCCTCTTTGCCATAATCTTTTGTGTATGTGAAACCTGTTATCATAGCCCTTCTTCTTTTTTCTCTTTACCAGACTAAACAAATTAAACTCTTTCATACCTGTCTTAGAACTCATGTTTTCTAAACTGTTTATCATCTGTAATATGTATTAAAAGTTATCTCTAATTTCTCTTCTTTCAGAAAAAGTGTACCCTCCCCTACAAGTGCTCACCAGTACAATCAGTAGCATGAAATAAACACATTCTAAATCTAACAAGAGACATGGTCTTAAATAACATTCTGGAGTGGTATTTTTCTCTTTTATAAATGACATTCAATTGCATATATGTCTCCAGCTTCTTTCCTGCATTTTCCAAGCCAGTCCTTGCCCATTTCCAATTCATGTAGTCGGTTAATAATTGGTAAGATAATTTTCAACCACCAGTGACCTCAATTTATCTTAGTTTCACTGACACTATAAGTCCACAGCTTATCACGGACTGCATGGAAAGCATCTAACCAGTACCAATAAATACTAACTTAGACCCAGAGCCAAAATTTGTATGAACTAAGGCTTTTCTCTCTCTGCCCTCCAACCTTACTCTTCACAGACATCTAGGCATCTATCTACTTCCTATCCTACTCTTGCTCTAACAATTTAGTTATTTTTACTTCTTGAGATCCAGAATATAACAGTCAAGCTAAATTGGCTCAGTTTTCATATAAACCTCATATAGACAAGTGTTTAATTTAGTTATTTTACTCTAACATGTAACACATGTAACATGTTTATGTTGCTCTAACACTTGCCAAGCCTCAATGTCTGACAGCTAACCGTATCTATAACAGTCTAGAGCTATTTTACATATCCAAGGTATTGTGTTTTAAATATCTCTGAGTAAGTAGTTAGCCTGTCTGTTGTAACTGGTCATTTTCTGAACAGTACTCCTAATATTAGAGAATAAAGAAAAATCAAGAATATTGGTCTTGCTTATGAGCAGGTAGTTAATTAAGTTTAGCATTAGAAAGCTTATAAGGTGTTTGCATTTGTGCCTCAGGACAGAAGTGATGGAGCATGTTGCTGAAACGCTCCCTCTAAAGCTCGTCAGCATGCCCATGTTTTTTCTGGTGTTTATTAAGAAATCAGAAATCACAGGAGTCAAAATTCCAGCAATAGTACTATACTGATCTCATGAAAGAAACAGAAATTTCATGATGAAAGAGAATAAAATAAGGACAAAGAAATGCCTGTACATGCTCAAACTACACATTTCTTTCTTAGAAAGAATGGTGCATCATAACATACAGCTATTGTATATTAATAAAATACTTAATTCATAGGTTTTTCATATAGGCACCGCATTTTCTCTACCATATCCATATTATTCTCATACATTCTTGTTGGGTTTGGGGGTTTTTTATCTACTAATCCTACTTGCTAGTATAGCTGTATCAATTTGCCTTGCATGGCTCTTCTTTCACATATCACATACAAGAGAAAATATCTAGAGACAAGTCAGCATAAAATATATATTGATAAGTACTTAAGACATTTTCAGCCAGGACATTTTCAGAAAGAATCACCTAAGCAGGTTCTGCCTGACCAACCTGGTCTTCTTCTACAAGATTATCCACTCAGTAAATGAAAGGGTGTGGATATTGTCTTACCAGACTTTAGTAAATTCTTTGCACCATTTCCTGGAGAAACTGGCTGCTCAGGACATGGATGGGTGACCACTTCACTGGGTAAAAGACTGCCTGGATGGCTGGTCCCTGAGAGTGGTGGTGGATGGAGCCTCCTCCAGCTTGTACTTGGTCATTACTGGTGTTTCCCAGGGCTCTGTTTTGGGGCAATTCTGTTTTAATGTCTTTATGAATGATGAGGACAACACCAAGCTAGGTGGGAGTGTTGAACTGTTGGAGAGCAGGAGGGCTCTGCAGAAAGAATATGAACAGACTGGATCAATGAGCTGAGGCCAATGGAATGAGTTTGAACACCTAGCTTATTTACCTATTTTTCAGAACTGGTCATTACGTGGTGTTGTAGTTTGAGGATGTTAAAGAAAAATTCTCTCCCTGCCACTGCAGAACTCAAAGACTAAATGCCTAATTCCCCATGCCATTAGTTAACAAGAGAAATGGTCAACTGCTACAAATTCCTGTTTGATGGTTTTGGGTGGCGAGCATACTGGGGGAAGGTCTGGCAGGGAACAGGCTTGCACAGTCTCTTTTGGTTTTTTGGAGACATCCACAGCTCTGGCTGAATGCTGCAGCTGTGTGTGCTGCTGTCAGAGAGAGGCAGTTCTCCTGCTCATAACAGCTGCTGTTTAGTGAGCTGGTTTTTCTTGCCATTGCTGTCCTCCTGGTTCAGCACTGCAGGCCTGGTCACCGCTCCAGCTTCACCGTCGCCCACAGCATTGTGGCCCACCCACCCACCCCGCCACAGCAGGGACCAGAGGGAGAGAGAGAGAGAGAGAGAGAGAGAGAGAGGAGTCACAGCTGCTTTTGGGACATGCTGCAGACCTTTCCTTCCTGGGAACTATCACCATCTCTCCACTCCCAGCTTTTCCTTCTTCATTTGGGACAAAGGACAAGGAGTGAGAGAGAGAGAGAGTCCATGTGAGTGTTCACCTCTTGTCTCTGCCTTGCTGAGAAAAGACTGAGGATTCACCTCACAGCCAGCTGAGGTGTGACACAGACACTGTCCATAAATATAACTTCTCCAGGAGGAACCTACCATTTGGGGGTTCTTCTCTTTTATTTTTACTTTTGGTGCTGGGGGAGTAGTTTGCTCTGGTCTGTTTACAGTTATATCTACATATATATGTCTATATATAGTAGTTTAGAGCAGTTATCCTTCTTATATGCATTTTCTAATTAAATTTCCTTTTTCTTAAATTTAATAAGGAGTCACATGATTATTTTGGAGGAATCCTCTCCTCTGCTTTTTGGTAAACATTTTGGTTTTTCCCTCAAACTAAGAGAGTAGCTAGTAAGTAGGTTTTATAAGTGATGTTATATTTGGCTGTTTTTACTTTAAGCTCACACCCCACACACTTCTACCCTTGCATCCTTCAGTGTAATCCACACATGAAGAGACAGACCATCATTATCTATTCACCTTATTCACAGAAACAAACAAAAGAAATACTATTTCAGACAAAAAACATTTTCTTAATTTTCTGGGTTTTACTGATAGACTATTCTTTTTCACTCTAAAAAGATATCTAGGAGATTTCTTTAACCTACTGAATAAAAGCAGGAAGTCCTCAGTTGAAAGGTCTTTAACTTTTTGCAAGATTTATAATTAAAAAGAAGGCAACTTTCATTTTTGCAAGACATTTTAGAAAACATTGTAAATACACCTGCTTACATTTCCACTGCATGAAGTTTGGAATTCTCTTTATGCCACTCTTCCAATAAAACAAAAGGTTAAAATACTCATGATACAGTTTGGAAGGGATTGGAAGTGAGACAGATCTTTAAAACACAGTGGATTTGGTTTGGGTGATAAATGAGCAGTATGAAGACCAGCTTATCTTTAGACTAGAAATCTGCAGAGGCTACAGAGGCTCTGATGTTTTGGTGTGTGCTAAGAGCAGGCTAGTGAATATAAACAGTGCCTTATTGAAACCTGCTTGATGCTGTAACTGTGACGTCAAGTCTGGTGCCCTCATGTGATTTAAATCTGTCTTTGACTACAAAATAACTCTTTAGGTTTTTAATTATTTAATATTGAAATTAGAGACTCAGGAAACCCCAGTTTTTCAACTGTATTTCAGCATTTTCTTAGTCATGTGAGCACTGAAACATTGAGGAACCTCCTATGATGGAAGGAGGTTAAACAATGTCAAAGTTCTATTTTATTTGGTTTTGGCAGAAAGAAACTCTCTTTCTAGCCTAAGCTGGAGAGAGCAGGGGAAATGCTATATTAAATATATTATTACAACCTTACACTCCCATTCTGAAGGGCAATTGTTAAGTGCCAGATCCTTGTGTCATCTCAAACCAAAAGCTGTACCTCTTTGAAATACTTACTGTAGAAGACAGGAAATCTGTTTGCAATCTTAACCACAGACCAAACTTTTCAAAAGATGTATCTACTGTCTAAGCTTGAAGATAATCTTGTGGATAAGGCACTGGACTGGAATTCTGACCTCAAATCTCAGCTGCCAGAGTGGTTGTATAGAACCTTGGGAAAATATGTAGAGCTAGATTTAAATAGAAATGTCTATAAAAATATACAAGACATATCTGTGGCAGATGATAGGTGACCTCATTATTTGGTTACTGCTCAAATTCAATAGGCACTTTTCTCTTTCTGCTCAGGATTACCACCATGGTATGTGTTGCACCTCTTACTGTTATCCATGTCACTCTCAAGCTGCCTCCTAAGCATACTTTTCTTCTGTGTGAGGAACTCATAAGAGCTGAGGATTTGGGCAGCTAATCTTACATCAGCAAAACCAAATCAACAAAATAATGTCTGACATCTTCCCAGTCACACCTTGACTGGCAGAGTTGTTTTCCTTATCTGTCACTCAGAACAGTGTTCTCAGAACTTTTTGTAAGCATGACCTTTTCAGGGATTCATCCACCCTTGTGGGAAAAACCTCCACTGTCTGTCACATCATAATTGCAAAGAAACAACTAAACGGTAATTTAACTGGTTAAATTTAAAAAGTAACAATTGGCTGTAAATTTTTTCTTCTGGTACTTCAAAATAGTTAGTTGTCCCTGACTAGTGTCAAAATTCTTCAGTGCTCTTGACCCACCTTGTAGTTTTGAAATGATGTAAATTCTCTCCCTGCCACTAATTCCCTGTGCTATTAGTTAACAAAAGAAGTAGTTAACTGCTTGATCGTTTGGGTGGGGGGCAGGCTGAGGTAAGGTGTGGCAAGAAACGGGTTTTGCACTGTCTGTTTTGTTCTTGGAGGCAACACACAGCTCTGGGGAAACGTTGGAGCAACATGAGCTGGCTGTCCGAGAGAAACCTTTCTTTCCTGCTCCTCGCTGCTGCTGCTTTTTAGTGAGGTGGTTCCTTTTTTTTGTCTTTGCCACTGCTGTTTCTCCTGGTTTTCGGCATTGGAGCCCCAGCCTCTCCCTTCGGCCTCTCCGTCGCAGGTGGTGCCACGGCTGCCCACCACACCGCAGCAGCGACCCGGGAGAGAGGAGTCAGTCACAGCTGCTTTCTGGGACATGCTGCGGCTTTCCATTCCCAGCTGTCCTTCTTCGTTTGGGACAAAACACAGAGAGAGAGAGACAGAATTCATCTGAGTGCTCAACGCTTGTCTGCCTCACTGGAAAAAATGACTGAGAACTCACCCTGCAGCTTGCCAAGGTGTGACACTGACTCTGTCCATAAATACAGCTTTTCTCCAGGAGGAACCTACCGGTTTGGGGGTTGTTCTCTTTTGTTGTATTTTTTTTTACTTGTGGTGTTGTGGAAGCAGTTTGCTCTGGTCTGTTTACCGTTATATCTATACCTACATATATATATATATATATATATATATATATATATATATATATATATACACATATACATACACATATATATATAAGTTAAGAATGATTATCCTTCTTATATTCACTTTCTAATTAAATTTCCTTTTCTTAAATTTAATAAAGAGTGACGGGATTGTTGTGGAGGAATCCTCTCCTCTGCTTTGTGGTAAATATTTTGGTTTTTTCCCCTCACACCAAGACACACCTATAGCCCATTTGATCATTAACTTGCTGCACAAACTAAACTACAGATAGTTTCATCTGCCAAGGAGGTATAAAATCTGTGTTCAAATCTGTTCTGTTTTATTGTTCTGTGCATCAAAAAAGACTGGCATTTCTTATAGAATCATCTACTAGGCTGTAAAGATTTCCTTTGAAATTGTAGAGTTAAACCGTCTAAGAAGTTTAAGTCTTTCTTACTAATCTGTTCTTCCCATGTTGCAACATGTTCTTCCTGTGACAGGCAGAATCATCAAGAATGTAGCCAAGGCTCCTAAGAATAAATATCCATGAAGTTACCTCTGTACAGGTTAACACTGAGATTTGCAGAATGTCCTCTCAGCCTAAAATATGTGTCTTGAAGAAGTCAGCTGTCTCCCCAGTGGGCACCAGAGGAGCCTGGGTAT
This sequence comes from Pithys albifrons albifrons, assembly GCF_047495875.1. Lineage (NCBI taxonomy): Eukaryota > Metazoa > Chordata > Aves > Passeriformes > Thamnophilidae > Pithys > Pithys albifrons. The sequence continues at coordinate 15,909,504 of NC_092497.1, read as the reverse complement.
CAGCTTGGACTAGATACTAACTTTTATAAGGCTAAATCTTGACAGAACTGTCTGCAGACTTTAATCTCTTCAGGAAAGGTACAGTCTTTATTATGTGCTACTTCCTTACACAAAAAGTCCATAATCTTCATAGGAACTTATGTGGTGACAAATACCAGTTAAAGTGTTGTTACTAAAAATTATGACTTCTCTTGGATTAGACACTATTTTAAGCAATTGGTTTTAATATCAAAAGGACTAATGGATATTTTCTGCTCTTTGCCCTCTACCAAAAGAAAGTAGTTGCTCATTTTTTATTTCCTTGGTCCAGCTCGACTCACTGGTATGAATTAAGTCCTCAGATCAAGATGTGATTAATCTAACTAAAGGCAGTTCAACATATTTCATGAATCTCATACCAAAGTTCTAAAGTGCAGCTCCTCCATTCTGACCCCAAGGAGATCTGTGTGGGGTTTATAAGTTTTTGTGTTTTACAAGCCCTTCTTCAAATAGTTTGTTTGATACTGTTGTTTAGTGCTTAGGATGAGAACGTTGTTACGGGATGTTCATCCCATTTCAAAATACCACGGCATTAAACATTTTCAGCCGAACATAACATCTAGAGAATGTTCCACATGTTTGGCCGACAGAGAACAGCTTATAACACTATTGCAATTACATCCTCTACAGATGGCACATGCTGTATGGATTACAATGTTGCTTGTTCTGTTGCTGTGGACTCAGTTAGAATTGTCTGTGAAACATTTGAACCATAAATCAATTCTTCTCCCTCTCAAAGAAAAAGAAAAAAGTATTTCAAAGGTAATTTTGCACAAAATAGCAAGGGTCATGGGGGTCTTGGTAACCTTTCACTTTGTATCGAGGACTGGAGTCCTGTTGAATAAAACAAAGGGAAGCCGCCTAAATAAAACAAATTTTTTCTCTGACCTCGTACATCAGAAAGAAACTCTTCATTAGAACAAACTATACTGGAAAGCAGGCTGCGCTCAACCATGTCTTATATAGATCTTCAAGGCTGGCAATTGTTCTCAAGAACAACTTTTTCAACATTGGTGGAAGACTGAGATGAATTCCTATCTAATACCAAAAGCCAAAATGTTCATGGCTCAAAGAATTGTAAAACATTATAACAGAATTGTTTTCAAGTTGAGTGTTGAGCCAGATGACAAAGTAATGTCATGGCTTCATCAAGCCTAACTGTCAATTACTCTCACTCACATTTATCTTTAAACATGAACTGATCATTAGAATTACTGTATTTAAAGAAATCCTTTTGACAAAAATGTCAAATTATTTTTGCAAAATTTTATCTTTTAATCTTGATCTTGTGTTGCAATTATTCACAGAACTTATTGTGGTTTCCTGCACAAAATTATATCCTTAAGCATACCAGTCCAGCATTTAATACAGACACAGGGTCAACATCAGGAGACAATATGTTTTATATGTGCAGTTAACTTTACACAGTGCTGGAAAATATTGGCAAGTGGTGCTTAATTATGGTACCCCTGGATTCTTACAATGTATCAAAAAGAACACAAAGGCACAAAGCACTTATTTACTGTAGTTTGTTTTAGAAACCTTTTTTTTCAGAGATATAGACTTTACATATTAAAGTACAATTTAAATATGTTCTAATTTTGCTAATACAATTACTATTTCTTGCTTTCAGTCTTTGTATACTTTTCAATAATTTCCAGTTCATAATTCTATAAAAAGTGGTTTCATTTGAGACATCTGAGAAAAACTCCAGACATATTTAATTACAGTATTTTACCATGTTGGCTCTGGGTCTGTGAGTTTCAAACAACACCAGAGGTAGAGGATTTTCTGCTCCACTACATAATACCTAGATCTGGAAATAGGATCAATGATGGAAAGGATGCTATAAAACAAAAGGTAGGCTGCAGATATACCAGCAGGAGGACATTTAAGTTTGTGGCCTATTGAGGCTACACCCTAATGCGAAACTGCTGAAAATGCTGGGCTAAAAAGATTTCAGAAAAAAAAAAAAAAGAGGAAATGATCTGATGGTCAAGTCTTCCTCTTTTCTACTTGGCATGCAGATTCCAATGATTTATGCCCATTTTAGCTAGCATTGACCAAATTTATATGCAGAAACCATATAATTTATTTTATGTCCTGATAAAATTTTCTAACAAGAAATTAAACTAGCTTAGCACAGTCATATATCTAACTTAACGTGATGAGAGTAAACACCATCTGACACTAATTGTCTGATTTAGTAACTTGTGCAAGCATAATTTTATGTGTTAAAATAAAGTATTTGAGACAATAAACACCCTCTGAAAATTGTAACTACTGCCTACACTGTAGCATGCCAGTGTATCATGTAATCCCACACTGAAAAAGACTAGTTCAAGATCTGACTCAAAGGTCTCTGCAGAAATTAAGGGAAATTCTGGAAATATTTGATCAGAAATTTTCAGGTTCAGATGAACATGGCAAAGAGAGATAGCTAAAAATATTTTAGTTCATTAAAAATCCTTGCCACCTACCAAAAAATCCTCTAGAGGAATTGACTTCCTTTTTCGTTAATTCTAGTTTGACCTTTCTTTAGTTTTATGACTGTATTTTATTAGGAAAGTAAATCAATAATATGTTAATGCCACAGAACTTGACAATGCTGTAGTTTCACCAGTGTGAAAGTATCTTAACAAATACTGCCTTTACTTTCACTCAGTGCTACAGACACAGCATAAATGTGTTTAATTAACAGTCATTTTTATTGCCACTCTGGCAGAAGTGTTCTATTGAGTTATTGTTAGATTCAATACTGTTAACCTTTGAGTCACACATTTTTTTCTTATTAGGCCCATATTTTGAGTTTATAGACAACATTTTACTTTTGCCAAGCTGATTTTAAAATAATGACGATTGTCTTATTGCAAAATCTTCAGAAAAACAGCCATTTCTACCATTCTCTTTTTAATCTTCTTATTACTACCAGGACTACACATAACCACAAAATTGCTGTTGGCAAGTTGTAAGCACATATGGGGATGTGGAGTGTGCATGACATAATGCCATGTAAATGGGTCTACAGTTCTGTTAACCCTTCCTGCTGAATCCTTTTTGACAAGCAGAATAAAAATTGCTGGGATTACTTTTGTATTTGGATAGTTTGTCGTAAATTTACATTTGGTTTCAGTTCTAAAGGAAACTACAGAGAAACGAACCTTTGTCTAGACCCCTCTCTGACATGAGGTACTGTTCCACTCACGTTTGTGGTGTCAGTGCTGCCTTATACCTGTTTAGGATCTGTTTCAGCATGTCTGTGTTAAGTCCAAGGTAGAACCTGAATCTGTGTTGAGCTATCCTGCACAAAGAAAGCTGCAAAATGAGCAAAACAAAGACCTTGCAATGTGAGAAACTGATGTGTGTTTTGCCTTCTAGACTCAAGAAAAAATGACTCTTGCCTTTGAACACAGGAAAGTGCTTTCAAAGTTCAAAATGCAATCCATGGAAAGTAAAGATACCACATATATAAAGTTATATAAACCAAACAACTTTTATAATGTTTAGGTTCATCATCCAAAAAAAATACCAGAAAGTTCTTTTCTACATTCTTGGAAGAAAAGAAAGGAATTCTGCCCTGTATCAGCCTGCTAGGAACCTCTCATTGTGTACCTGTACTCCCAGAGAGAGAGAGAAAGAGAGAGAATTATGCCAATGGACATTCCCTGCCCTCATAAAGTAAATAGTGCATTGGTTCAGAATTTGCAGTTAGGCTGACAGCCCAAACTGAATCCTTTTTTCCCAGAAATTACTTTAGTAGATTTGGGCACATTAAAATAAATATTTTATTTTCTCTATGCTCTGCTAAAATTGGTTACAATATAAGAACACATGCATACTTCAGGCATTTCGGAGTACCATTGCAAAGTAGCAAGATAGTGTAATTTCACACTACAGGAAAAGCAGGATGCAAATATTGATCCTTACCATATAAACTGATATTATCTTGACTAGCATTTGCTTATGACAACTGGCAGATGCTGCCCTTCTTTGTACAAATGGTACTGTAATGCTGTGGGTTTATCTTGTTTTAATTATGGTGGACACTCTGTCAAACCACAAAGATGTAAATAATTAAACTTCACTTTGATCCTCTAACATGGCTCTATCTCATTAAGTAGATATATTTTCAGTTTCCACTTCCTCTTCAGAGCTGACATATCTTTATTTTTCCTACATTTTACTTGAATGAAAAGTGTGCTAGATAGGAAACTCTTTCCTGAAGTAAACTTTTCAACCTTCTAATTCAGAGGTTATAAGTAATTTTACAGATATATGTTTGTCTGATTTATCTTTAGCCATCTAAAGAGCAACAAGGACCCTTCTTTATTAAATGTAAAAAGTTATATTTTAGGATGGTGTTATCACTCTTCAGAGGTAACAACCCCATTGACCATCAGAGGGAGTCACTCAGACTAAGAGAATCAGTGAGAAAAATCTCGCCATCAGTTTTTCAGCAGAATGAAATACGTACTTTCAGTTATACCAACAGGCATTCTTTGGACACAAGCCACTTTGCAGTTATGGAAAAAAAAAGTCAAAAAAAGAAAAATAACACACTAAAATCAAGTGATGTGTAATTTTATACCTTACGGTTTCTGTGGGAAGCATCTCCACAAAATCTACTTTTTCTTAACTGAGCATAAACAGAATGAATATGGGAGGATATAAAGTACCTCTGATATGACTACACTTTAGATACTCCCATGGAAGTAAATTTTAAGCACATATCTACTCTGAAAACAAAAGTCTTGCTCCTAATACTTCTTATGTACCATTTCAAGAATGGGAAACCTGAGACTTGTTCTCCTCTGCCCATGAAAAGGCACAGAACATTTGAACAAACTGAGAATTTTTAGCAAGCTGAATCTACTGAAGCATTTGTGGCCCTTTATGTTAAGTTTTTAAGATTTTTAAGTAAAGTAGTTTTAAATCTACCATATACTGACATTAGGCATTCAGTTATTATAACGGTGAGCATTAACAGGTAGTTAAATTTACAGAAGCTAAAGCTGAAGCAGATATCTTCAATACTCCAAATTGGCTGGGGTTTTGTTTGTTTTGGGTTTTTTTAATATTAGATGTCTTAAACTACTCCTGAATGAACAAGTCAGCTTTATGCGATAATAAGAATTCAATATAAAGGGAGAGAATGAGACAAGAAAGCAGAGCAGAAAAATTTCAAAAATTAGAGAGTATATTGAAAATCACGGATCTTTTTTCACTTATTCTGTTACTAGTCTTTATTGTTCATAGTGAAAAGACACAGTGTGTTGAATATACAAGGATGTTTTAGTCACACAGGGTCAAGGTTTTTACTGCTCCTCACCCCTCTACACCAGTGAGGTGGCTGGAGGTGCACAAGAATTTGGGAGAGGACATAGCCAAGATAGCTGTCCTCAGCTGACCACAGGGATATTCCATGCCATGTGACATCAAGTTCAGACTGTAAAGCTCAGGAAAGAAGCAGCAAGGAGGGGGCGCTCACACTGATAGTGTTTCTCTTCCCAAGTCACCATTATGTGTGGTGGATACTGCTTTCCTGGGAGTGTCTGAACACCTCCTTGCCCATGGGAAATGATAAATTATTTTTTTTCTTTCCTTATGGGCACAGCTTTTTCTTTCCCTATTAAACTGTCTCTACGCCAACCCACAATTTTTCTCACATTTACTCGTCCAGTTCTGTTCCCCTTTCCTCCATGGCAGAGAGTGAGTGAGTGGTTGTGTGGGGCTTAATTGCGAGGTGGAGTTAAATCATGCCAGCTATTAACCCACTTCTGAAGATACTGAAGTCTCTCAGTCTTTGGTCCCCAGACTAACATCACATCCAAGGACTATACAAGCAAACTGCTAATGTGCACCCTTTTGCACATGTCTCAGTGCAGCTTCCACATGTTCCAGTTTTAAAACTGTCTGACATTTCTATTTGAGTAGATTGTGGCTAAAGATGTGGAGGAGCAATTTTTCCAAAATTATGAATTTAGTTATTCTAAAATGTTTATTTCCCTAAGTAGCCAAAAGTACAAGTCCGCAACCACTACAAGGTGGACTGGAAGGGCTTGCAAAGTTACATTAAAAAAACAATGCAATGCTTGAGATAGAGAAGTGTGGAAGAACATCTGAAAACAGTAACCTCCTTTTTCTTTTAGTTTTATTTATGTTTATTCATTTGCACTACTGTAATCTGAAAATGGGTTTTTCAAATATTATGAAAACAAATGTGCTACTGGATTTAATACCCAAGCATCAGGACAGGAAAACTGTTTTACAACCACATTATAATTCCCTGAAAGATATCAAATGTCTTGTTACTGAGTGGGCAATAACTCAGGTTTTAAAGAAGTTCTTTTCAGCTTTGCATTGTTACTTTCATGCCTAGAGCTTCTGCACTGTTTGAGTGTACAAAAGGGCAAATGCATTAGAATGCCATCATTGTTTGTGAAAGTCTTGTGATCTGAATGGAAAAGTCTCTTTGACTTTGACAGTTTTCTTTAATACTCCTATCATGCTTGTAGTTTTGTTTAGCACTTTGAGAATAGAATGTTCAAGGGTTTTGTTTGTCATATTTTTCTGCTTGTCTTACCTTTTCCTTGTTTTTACCACTCATTTAGGCCTCTCCTATTCAAAGACTCTCTTTCTATTAGAAAAAAACCAGAACTGATTAACAGCCAAAAATAACCCCTACAAAATATCTCTCCATTGATTTCTCAATAGCTTACAATACTCTCAAGGTACTCTATACAGGATGATTAAAATTGGAAGTATATTATTTTGAATAAAAGTATAAAATCACTCTACCTTTTATTTTTCAAAATACAGGAAAATGTAAAAACATATTTAACAGAACATAATCAGCTTATAATTATCACTCCATATCCTCCCTCTCACTGTAGGGAGAAAATAAACAGACCAAGAATAAAAAATGTTTTGTGGAGATTTCACCCCCAAAACAATGAAGCCTGAATGGGAATCAAAAAGGTTATGATGCAGAGAAATCAGATGATTTTAAGGTCCCTTCCAATCTAAATAATTCTATGATTCTATGAAATTCCTTTTTGCCAGTTCTCTTTTGTGCAGGAAATAAGTTTGTGGTGGATGAAACCTGTCGGTTTGATCCCAAACAGCTATCGCAAAACTCTCAGGTTTTTAATTTAAATGTAAGACACCTTTCTTTGACCTCTATGTTTCTGGTGCCAACACAGATATTTGTGCTTGTGCAGCATAGGATGATACCCACAGATTCCACTGCATTTACAGCTCAGCTAGATGATGACAGGAGAACAGACATGAGAGCATTAATTATGTTTCTCTGTCCAGCCTGGTGTTGAACACTGCCAGGTAGGGGGCACCCACAACTTCTCTGGGCCACCTGTTCCAGTGCCTCATCACCCTCACGGTAAAGCATGTCTTCCTAATATCTAATCAAAACTTACCATCTTTCACTTTAAAGCCATTCCCTATTCTCCTTTCACTAAATGATCTTTTAAACAGTCTCTCTACATCTTTCTTGTAGGCTTCCTTCAGAATTATTTCTAAATTTTTAATAACTCTGAATATTTCAGAATTATTTAATAATTATTTATTAAAATTATGTACAAATATGTCAATCAGGATCTTCATCCTGGGGTTTTCGAGGTCACTAACTACCCTAGTCCAGACAAGCATAACCTGACAGCTAGAAAAGGACAGAGACCACTATTCAGTGTCATGTTGTAGGTCTCCATCTTTTCTGGGGGAAGGGGGTTAAGATAACTCACTGTTACAGACAGGATTCACATCATGCTGCTTGGAAACAGTCTCAATGCCTAGAAAACATTACATTAATTGGCAGGGTGTGGGGGAAGTTGCTTCTTTTCAATTATTGTTACATATATCTACAAAATATTACAGTAACATAAAAACAATTACAAACCTATATATATACCTATATTTATCTATATCAATATTAATATAGATTTAGATATAATGCATTCACTCCCCTGAAAATAGCACCTCAGATCAGATAAAACATCAGTAGATCCAAGTTACCACTTACTTATGCAAATCTTCAGAATTTTGGGTGACAAGCTTGATAATCTGTTTCTTATTCTTGTATATTTAGAAAATTCATTTCCTTCTTAGGTCTCATTCAAAAAGTCACATGAAGAGAGGTGCTCTCCAAAAGTTTAGCGTGTCTTTGACTCTGGACAGACAGACAAAATTAACTTACTTTCTTGTGATCTATTAACACGTCTGATTTTAATAATTTTCCAGTTCAGTTATGGCTTAAATCATAAAATAAAAATATTTCAGAATGCACAAACGCTTCTCTTATTTTAGGTATTCATTCTGTTCTAATTATTATGGTATCCCAGGTGCTTTCAACACTAAGTATATCCCTCAAATAATCTAAACACAAAAATGTCTGCCTTTTGCCCTTGACAACAAGAAAAGCGGGTGGATACACTTCATAAAGGTAAGGTAAAATGCAAGTGAACATAGTGCTTTTGTTCTGTCAAAGAGTGTCATGAAATAGCCTCCTGCAATACTACAGCTGTTTTTTCTTTTTCTGTCATGTGTGGCCAATAATCTGAGATGTTCTGACTCCCAGACCAGTGCTATAATCATGCCTGTAACAACTTACTCTCAGATAGTGTGTTCATATACATATATATATGTAGTCTCTCTGTGCATAATACACATATCCATCTCAAAACACATTGATATGCCACTTCTAGTTCACTTGTCAGATACTTAAAAAATTAACAGTTCAGAAAAAAAGTTATGGGATTTACATTTTAATGACCTTAGATATCAACTGGAATAAGTCAGCATTTCATTGATAAGTCAGAATGTCATGGTCTTATATTGGCCAAAGTCACCTCTAAATGGTTGTAAAATGTACTCTATATGCAGACCAACCTTATAGAACCATATAAATATAGAATCATTTTAATTGGGAAAGACCATGTCCACAGGTGCCATATACATACTTTTTAATACTTCCAGGGACGCTGATTCCACCAGTTGTCTGGGCAGCCTGTTCCACAGCTTGACCACGCTTTCAATGAAAACATTTTCCTAATACCTAATATAAACCTCTCCTGAAATACCTTGATGCTGTTTCCTCTTGTCCTATCGCCAGTTGCCAATGAGAAGAGGCCAATCCCCACTTGGCTTCAACCTCCTTTCAGTTAGTTATAGAGACCAATAAGGTCTCCCCTGAGACTCCTTTGCTCCAGACTAAACACCACCAACTCCCTCCTCATCAGATTTATTCTCCAGACCATTCCCCAGCTCCATTGTTCTTCTCTATGTACACTCCAGCATCCCAACATCTTTCTTTAAGCAGATAGCTCTATTCAGAACCTAGAATTTGAGGTCTGGCCTCACCTGTACCCAGTACAGGGAGAGGATAACTTCCCTGGTTCTGCTGGCCACACTAATTCTGCTACAAGCTAAGATGCCATTGGCCTTCTTGGCCACCTGGGCACATGTTGGCTCATGTTCAGCCTGTGGTGACCAGCACCCACAGGTTCTTTTCCTCTGGCAACTTGCTAGCCACTCTACCTCCAGTCTCTAGGGAGATTCATGGGGTTGTTGTGGTCAAAGCATGGGACTCAGCACTTGGCGTTGTTGAACCTCATATCACTGGCCCATTGATCCATCCTGTCCAGAACCATCTTCAGAGCTTTCCTACTCTCCAGGAGATAAGCATATTTCATCAATGAACTTTACAGTAATTTCTACTGCAAGAAGTCTTTTTATTGTAAGTAATCATCTCACTATAAGAAAAAGCAATGAAGAGGCATTATACTTACATGTATGCTATCTAAATTCTAGATCTAAAAAATATGTACTGTCAGTAGACCACTAATCAATTAATACCAATGAAGTCTGCAAACAGGGTGAGCTCTGACAGCTGCAGGAATCACACCATATGCCTAGGAGTATTGTCAAAGCACTTCTTGGACTCTGGTAGGCTTGGTGCTGTGACCTCTTCCCCACAGAGCCTGTTCTAGGAACTGATCATCCTGTGAGTGAAAATCCTTTCTCTAATGTATAACATAAACCTGCCCTGGCACACCTTCAGGCCGTTCCTTTGGATTCTGTCACTGGTCACCATAGAGTAAGAGATCAATGTCTGCCCCTTCACTCTTTCCTCATGAGGAAATTGTAACTGTGATGAAGTTTCCCCTCAGTCTTCTCTTTTCCAGGCTGTACAGACTAAGCCACTTCAGGTACTCCTGGTATGGCTTCCCTTCTAGAACCTTCACCATTGTTGTAGCCCTCCTTTGAACATTCTCTGATAGCTTTATATCTCTTACATGTTATGGTGTCAGAGTACACTGATGAATCTTACTCAACTTACCATCCATCAGGACCCCCACGTTCCTTTCCACAGTGCTGCTTTCTACCCTCTCACTCCCTGGTCTGTCCTTACATCTGGTGTTGCCCCATCCCAGATGCAGAATCCACCACTTGTCTTTGTTAAACTGCATATGGTTGGTGATTGCTCAGCCCTCTAATTTGTCAAGGCCTCTCTGTAGGGTCTTTCTGCCCTGGAGGGAGTCAATAGCTCCTCCCAGGTTATTATTGTCTACAAACATACTTAGCATGCCTTTAAGTCCTGCATCCAAGTCATTAATGAAATGTTGAAGTGCACAGGGACTAAGATGGAGCCCTGCAGAACCCCACTAGTGACGATCACCAGCCTGATATGCGCTCATTCGCTATAACACTTTGTGCCTTACCTATGAGCCAATTACTCACCCACAACCCAGTGCATTTACCCAGCTGTGCTGGACATTCCATTCAGAAGGATCCTGTGAGACACTGCATCAAAAACTTTATTGTAATCCAAAAAGATGACATCAGCTGGCTTTCCTTGATCAACTAGGTGGGTTATTTTGTCATAAAAGGAAACTGGACTTGACCAGTGAGATTTTCCCCTCATGAAGTCATGACTGCATTTCCTCCAGGTATTTTTCAATACCTCCCAGATTAATCTTCGTTATTTTACCAGTCACTGGACTAAGACTAGGAGGCCAGCAGTTTCTGGGGTCCTCCTTCTTGCCTTTTTTGAAAACTGGGACAACTTTAGACAGCATCCAGTCAGGTTGGACCCATCCAGATTCCCAAGACTATTCAAAAATCATCAAGAGAGCCTCGAGATGACATCAGCCAGGCCCTTGATTATTCTCAAATGAATTTCATCAGGCCCTATAAATTTATAGGGATCTAACTTGAGCACCTTTCAGTAAACAACAAAACTGAAAAGAATAAAATAGGAAAGATGATTTTCCTGCATTCTGTCACTTGCATGACCTGAACACAATTTCTAACTTAGACTTTCTATGCAACCAGAACTAATTATCTCACAACAGTCTCTGCCTTAATTTTCACAAAAAAAATAAGGCAATACCTTCAAATTTAATAGAAGCTTCTAGAATAAAATTCATTCATGTGAAACATCTGTTCTTGCAAAATGAACAGAAGTGTATCTCTTTTTTTTTTGCCGTTGAAGTGAAGTGATGTAAAGGTCATTTTTTTGCAAGAGTCTGAAACAGTAGTTGTCAATAGTACATTGGCATGTCATGATGACAGACCATTTTTTCTTTATTGCTCTTGTAAAGCAAAAGTGGCTAAAGTAACTGTCTCTAAAGTGATTCCTATGACTTTTGTCTTAAGAAAGAAACAAAGAACCCCACAAAAACCAAACAAGCAAGCAACCCCCATCTTGCAAAAACAACCAAAAAACTATGACAAGTATGATCCTGTTAGAGCACAGCAAAGCCTCTTAAGAGCCTGAATCCTCTTGTAGCCTGCAAATTAAGTCAGCTTACTTACATACTCCAGTAAGAAAGATCAGGTCTTGTTGAAAAGCTCAGAGGAGGATCATAACACTTTCTTTTAATGCTTTGGATAATTTTGTTTGGAGTATTTTGACTTAATGACTAAGCATAAATAAAGTTTTGTCCTCCTAATTTTCTAGACAAAATGTACAACCTATTCTAAATCAAAATAAAATAGGTTAAACCAGCATGGGTTTAGAGCTCTTCACTATTTGTTTTTTTAGGTTACTTCCTCTCCCTTGCTCTTACTCTATATCAAAAGATAAAATGAGCTATGCAAACTTCAAGACTGCTCCATGTGTCAGAGAGTCTCCAAAACCAGCAGAAATCTGCCCTGTGTCTGTGTCAGCAGGCATGGGATTGGAAAGACAAATGTTGTCATAACCTCCACCCACTGGAATCTAGTTGTTGGTTTAGTTAACACATCCTCTGGCTATTTGAACTGGTCACCCGAGAAGTCAACAGTAAGTCAAGTTGTCATGCATTGCTTATTAGTCATTTCCTCCCACAGCTGGATCTTCTGCTTTCATGTTTACAAATCAGCTGAAATCTTGTTTGTGTTTTGAGGGTGAACTGAAGATATTAGAGGAGTATGAAATGAAGACATTAGAGGAGTATCTACTGTTAAACTTTGCAAACTAAGTAGGTTTAGGTTCCCCCATGAAAGCAAACTCCACCAATTTTCTGTTTGCCAGCTGTCTTGCTACTGCTGAATTACATGAGTTTTACAGTATCTGGGATTTTTTTTTGGTGGGTTTGGTTTTTTTATTTGTTTGTTTGTTTGCCTTTCTTTTTGGCGGAGGAAGGGGCAAGGGGGCACACAGGCAACACATCCTCTGAGCCCTTCTAGGTAAGTTTCCAGGCAAGAACTTCTGCTATTTTCAGTGAAGGAAATGCTTGAGTTATATAGTTTTCACTTGACATGATAGCACTAAGCAGTTATGTTTGTTCATAGAATGAAAGATGTGCATATAATTACTTTTTTTTTTTCACTTAATGAAACAGATGTTTCTGGACAATATTTCGAGCTAACTGGGTAATTGTTGAGACCGTGGGTCAACATAACTGCTTACTTTAATTTAGTTTCAGAAAGAGTATGAAAGCTCTACCTTTAAGAAATTCTTCGGTTTTACTGAATGCAGAACAAGCAGTGTATGAAAAAAAAAAGAAAAAATAAGCATGATATGAAGGGGGAATCTAGAAAATTTGTAGCCAAATACAGCTCATTTTCAAGGATATTTCTCTTGACCTTCTTAATTTCTTGTCAAAATTATTCTTACTCTTCCCTCTAAAGAATTACCTGAAACATACCCTCATCCTGCCATATCTGACTAGTATATCAGTCTTTTCTTCAAAGATTAAACACAGAAGACTCAATCTTTTCTCCTTCCCCTCCCCCTCCCCAAAAAAATTAGCTGTATTAAGAGTTGCCTTTTTATAAATATGCCCCTTACATATTTAAAGTCATTTTTTAGAATTAACTACTACTTAATCGTCAACTTTGTGGAGAAGTGCTTGTATCCTACATTTATTTTTATGACATCTCATTCCCTAGAAATTAATAAATAGAATATATGAGCTGTGAAGGTCAAAGAGATTTACTGAGATGGACCAGCTTCATCTAAGACTCACAGCTTTCTCCCTAAAGCCCACCCCCCACCAAAACCAATCCCATCATTCACTGATAATAGATTTACCAGTAACAGGTTCTATAAGCAAACTAAGGGGTGCACGCTAGCTTGCAACACTGCCCTACTACTATGTCTCTCCATGGTCAGAAACCAACCACCACTAAAACAAAGTTAAGGTTTCTCTATCATTGGGAAGTTTCTTTGACTGCCTGTCATTAAAAATAAACAGTGACATTTCATATTATTACTTTGTCCTAAAGTTCCATAAAAGTGTCTTCCACAAGATGCTAAAGTGCTTTTAATTTTACAGGAGAACAGTTTGACTTTTATGGGCCATAGAGATGAAAAGTCTTTCATGGAAGTTTCCTAAGGTAGTGGAGCCTTACACAATGTTTAATGCATTTTTGCCAGGCCTCTTGAGTCATTTGCAATGAATAAGAGTTTTGATGCAAAACAATTCTATTATTTGTATTGACAGAGTTGCAGCAAAATAAATGCCAGTTTCATTTGTATTATGAAGACATAAGTACATTTTGCAAAAGCATCTTTTTTTTTCATAAGAACTTTTTTAGTCAGATTTCATCTCACAACAGCTATTTTCTTAGTCCAGATAAGATTTGTCTTGAAGTAATCAAATATACATTATACAGCTATTACTCCACCTATATGAGGACAGATCAACTGCTTGAATGCTTTCTTGTGTGCTTTTGGTCAGTAACTAAATCTCACAGCAGAAAAATATGTCTATCGATGTTAAGAAAATTTTTACCTTGATAATAAAGAGTTACACTCACGGGACTGATTTCATTCAAATTCACATTTGTGCTAATAGTTCTCAACTGCAGCTGTTGTTTCCACTGCTCTGCTTAAGCAGTTACCTTTCTTGTGGTCCACTGTATTATAGGGCTTATTTCCAGGAACTGAAACAAACTGAGTCGTGGGATCATCTATTTGGCCAGCAGATGAAAACAAGCAGAAGGAGGAGGGATATGGTCTCCAGTGCTTTGTTTATGAGAACATCCTTCCTGTCATCAATATCCGCATTCCATTAACGTATGGTTTCAATTCTGCCTTTGCAATGTGGTTCAGGCACTATAGTCAAAGCATTTATGCTCCAGTCAAGCACATTTCGCTTTTTAAATCAAGTAAGAAAGGATACTACAGCAGTTCCTGTGAAAGCTCTAGCTGTTTCATAACCTGCCGCTTCTAATCATTTTCAATGGTACTGCAAAACTTTTCCATTACATAAGAGCAAATTCAACCTCTGATAAAATATTATGGATAATATCCATGAAAAATAAGATGCACTCCAAAATGGTTATTGTTTTAATTATTTAACTAGTTTCTTAAAATCTACATTATTTAAACTACCACACTGTCAAAAAGTTATTTGAAAGTGTAAGAAATGAGAAAAGAAGCCTGAAAAGAACAACTAATCATTAATAAATAAAAACCTCTATATGTGTTCCTTCATTTTCATAGCATGTACACTGTATCCAGGTTCATGGCCTGAGAATAGCTTTAGGAAAATGTTTGGAATGTGAACTGATATTGTAAAGGAACCAGGGAATCTATTAAGAAGTTATTTGAAGGTATATAAGCTATACTTTGGCATGAATTCCTAGGGTCAGCTAGGGTATGCTCTAGGTTAGTTAGAGCCCCACTGGCTGTGATGCAAGTGCAAGCACAACTGACATGCAGACACCATGAACCACCTAAATTTAGGTGTCTCAATCTGAAAGATGAATTTCACATTAAAGATCTGAAGACCCAGCTTTATTTCCCCTGGAGAGACATCAAATAGATGTCTTTACTTATGTCAACAAACTGCTGCCTCTGTAATCCTAGATATATTTACATAACCCATTAAGAATACTGGCATCATTACTGCTTATATTGATTTTCCAACATTAAGAAGTCATAGATAATTTTACAGAGCATTGCACTGCCACATGCATATATAACTCTGACTGCAAATATGTGCTGAATCAGATCCAAGGATGGGATCTGCCAGATTTTTTTTTCTGTGCCTTGAGTTTTTGACATCAGTACAACCTGTGGCCAAGGAAATAAAATCACCTTGACCTACAGCTCAAGTATCTTTTCTAAGAATTAGACACATTTGACTAATATATAAAATTTCAGTAGACAGTTGATCATAATTGGTATTATAACTGATAGAGTGATTTCTCAACATAACACCAAATCTGTAACTATGTGTGAATCCATTAGGCTACCACAAACCAGTCTCTAGCAACAGATAACATAGGTTGCTCTGGGGCAAAAAGGCTTGATTTCGTTTGAACAACAATTTCTCTTATGATGAAGGCAATTATTGAAAACAGAACAATTTAGATATTGGGAAAAATAGTAGCATAGCACCTGTCCATCTTTAATTTCTGTCATCTTTTCTGAAGCTTCCTATGACTTCTGGAAAATTTCTTTCTTGCTAGAAGGATATAAAACAGAGCCAGTATTGCAGAACCAGTATTTGTAATGTTGTGCCTGAATTCTGCAGTGGCAGTTTTCTCATTTGCAGCTGGTGCCTTGCCTAACTTAAATTTCTTATGAGAATCATGGTGTCATAGAATATTTTATATGTTTGTTAAAATGGCTTCTCTGGTCAATATATATGTTAGATCTATTTATCCTTCTTTAGAAATTAATAGAACCAAGATAAAATCATTGGCTTCATAATTCCAGTCAAACCTCCCCCCGTGCAGCTGTGAACCATTCCCACACGTATGTCACTACATACCAGTGAGAAGAGCTCATCACCTCCCTCTCCATTTCCCTCCTCATGAAGCTTCAGAGAGCAGTGAGGTCACTCCACAGCCTCCTTTTCTCCAAACTGGAAAGTCCAGACTCCTCAGCCACTCTCTAGAACAGTTCTTCCAGCCTTCTCATGAACTTTGTTGCCTGCCTTTGAACACTTTCAAAGACCTTTGAAACCATTTCCCACTGTGTGGCCCAGAACTGCCAACAGCACTCAAGGTGAGGACACATCAAGGCTGAGCATGGTGGGTCATCCTCTCTTCAGGCTGGCTGGCTGTGCTGTGTTTGATGCACCCTGGAACAAGATTTGCCCCCTCGGCTGCTCAGGCACACTGCTTACGCACACGGAGCCCAGTGCCAGGCAGACTCCTCTCTCTGCAGGGCTGGTGCCTAGACGGTGCTTTCCTAATTAAATCTGGTACCCAGCTTTACTCTCTCCAATGTGCAGAATCCAGCATTTGGAGTAGTTAAATTTCATTCCATTAATGATTGTACAAAGTTCCAGTCTATCTAGATCCCTCTGCAAGGCCTCTGGTCTCTCCAGAGACTCAACAACAGCTCTGAGTTTGGTATCAGCAGACTTGGTAATGATGCATCCACCTCCTACATCCAAGTCATTGATAAACACATTGAATGGAACTGGCCATGGAGTGGGGTCCTGAGGAAGACCATTGGTGTGACCAGTCACCAGCCAGGTGTAGCCTCTTTCACAACAACCCTTTGGGATCAGTTTCATAGTCAGTTCTTCACCCAGCGCTCCATGAACCTGCTTATCCCACAGATGGACAACTTATCCAGAAGGATGCTGTAAGTATTGTTGAGGACCACACTGGTGCAGGCAACTCAATGTGCAGCTGCAAAGAGTAAGCTATGGGTGGTGGGACCCCCAGGCAAGAGGCTATGAACTGGCGACCGTTTGCATAGCAAAGGGCATGGGAAACTGTACTGCCATCCAGGGGACTGGACATGCAGAGGCACAGCAGAAACTAGGACCCCATATTTTGCACACTTAGACTGGGACAGTATAAAAGTCCAGGGTTTCCTTTTTTCAGGGTCTCTCCTTGGACACACCCAGCATGAGCTGTTATTTTGTTATTTAGTTATTGCACCAAGATGAAATTATTTTAAGATCAAAATGTCCAACACTCTACTGTAGAAAACATGGGCTGGAGTTGGTAAGGAGAGCTTGTCTGACTATGGGTGTGTCCTTTGTATGTTTAGGAAGTAAAGCAGGGTACTTAGCAGCTCACTTAAGCTGCCTGCTGCCAAGGGTCTTCATCCCAGCTCAGGTGGTGCAAATGTGACTGCCAGAGTAGCTTCTGGGTGGTTGGACAGGAAAATTTCCTTAACAGTATCAAAAGCCTTAGTAAACTCCAGAAAAACTACATCCACTTCATCCACTAAGATGGATCTTATCATAGAATGATAGCAAAATTTTTAAACAGGAACCCATGTGAACTCATGTTGACTGTGCCTGATGATGGCATTGCTCATTAAATGCCTTTTAATAGTTCCCAGTATAATCTTCTCCATAATGTTTCCACGAGCTGAGGTTAGACCAACAAACAAGTCTATAATTCTGTCCTGGTTTCTGCCAGGATGGGGTTAATTTTTTCAGTAGCCAGGAGGGGGAATGGCTAGGATCCAGGAATTATTCACCTGCATCATTGCTGGGGACAACAGGAAAGGAGTCTGTTTCCAGAAGGAAGGGCTCTTTTCCAGTTTGAGCAACATGGTGGCAGTCAGGTTGTGGGCTCTGCCATGAGTATTTTGGAATGTGACTCACACTCTCTTTTGCACATTTTTGTTGTTAATATTGTTGTTGTTACTAAATATTTTTTTATCTCATTGTTGTTTGCAGTAAATTGTTCTTAGCTCAAGCTGTGAACTTTACCTTTTGTGCCTCCAATTCTCCTTTCCACCATGTCACAAGGCAGGGAAAGCAAGGGAGTAAGTGAGCAACATGTGGTTTTGAGAGCCTCAGTGGGAACTCTGAACAGAAGAGCACCATTCCTAAAACACAGCAAGTTCCTTGGTCCTTCCTTCCCTTTAGGAAACTGGAATAGCACTAGCTATCTTCCAATCTGCAGGGACTTCGAAGACCTTTAACAGATGATCAAGAGGAGTCCTGCCACAACATTCACTAGCTCCCTCAGTACTCTTGAATGAATCCCACCAGGTCTCCTGGACTTGAGAAAATTCAGCTGATACAGTGAGTCCCTTACAATTTCAGTGTCCACAAATGGAAACCACGTTTCCACACTTGGTGGTCCCCTGACTCAGGGCACTGGGCAGCCTCATATATATCAGTATTAGTAAAGATAGAGGGAAAAAGCCACACTGGATGCCTTCACCTTTTTCATCCATATCAGTCAGGACCAATTAATATTGGTCCAATTATTTTTAGACCTCCTCTTGTTATTATCATACTATAAAAAAACCCTTTCTTGTTGTCTGACACAACATCAGCCAGTTTCAACTCTAATTCAGCTTTGGCTTTTCATGTCTTCTCACTTCCACAGGTCATGTAATTTTCTTTTCTTCTTAAGCTCCATGAGGAGTCCCCTGTTCAGCCAAGGTAGTCATCTGCCTGCTTGATTGACTGACTACAAAATGGGATTGCCTGCTCCTGTGCGCCTAAAATGGTGGTTCTTATAGACGGACTAGCCCTGATGGAATCCTAAGCCCCGGAAGTCCAGTTGGCAACTCTACAGCCCATTTTTCTTATTACACTGAACACACTAAACTCAATCTGTGGCCAAGACAGACACCTACCATCACAGCCCCAACAGGTTTCTTCTCTATTCACAAATAGCAAGCCTAGAAGTGGAACCTTCCTATTTTCCTCACTTAGTGCCTATGACAAGAAGCTATCTCCTGCAACCTTCAAGAATTTGAATAAACAGACATAAAAAGAGAGGGGAGAAATTATGTTCCCATGTACTAAGTTCATTAGTTGAAGAGAATCAAGTATTCTGGAATATAAACAAAACTGTTTTCAATAAGCATGTAATCTGAAAGTTTCTTGTGGGCAAAATAACTATCCTGGAGTGGAGCCTAACTTCACTCTAATAGAAGTGACTCCAACACTGTGAGAAAGAACTGGAGACTGGAAATTGAAACAAAAAAAGGACCCAAACATTTGATCACATTTCAATCTTGTGGTTCAGGAAGTGATGGGAAGACATGAAATTACATGAAATCCTGCCAAAGCTTGCAGAGGAGCTGTCAGTTCCTAAAGAACAGGGTGTGCCTCAAAACCACTGCATGGTTTCTTGTAGTCATCAAACAATGAACTTCATTTATATGAGCTAGGTATTCAGGAGAATGGGGTGCTATTTCCACAGCTCAGCTTCCTGGGATTATAGCAACTGACCTCTAAACAAAATGTTCCAGCAACATGCGTCACAACTAAGAATTTTTAATTGATACTATATTTGAAGATGCATCATTTTCTATTAATTCTTACGCTTCTTTCTACATGCAGCTGAAAACATATTTTTCTGCAGGAATTTGGATGCTATGATTCAAACAACAAAGACAACACAAAGAAACCACATTCCCAAGTTTTTTCTATTACTTTGAATATTGATTATGTTCCAAGTGATAGGAGCAGTTACAGTGCCTCAAAACAGGTCTTAGCTTATATTCATAAGTAAAAGTGAGCTTCAACAAGCTCATATTACTTTTACTGGAACAAATCTTGCTTCTAACACTGTGAAATCTCCCTGACAGCACTTGAGTTGATGTAAGTTCATTTCATCAGAGCAGCGGGTTACAGGCACTGGGATACAGATGTCAGGACACAGAAATTAGGAGTGCACAGATCAGAGTTTGTAGAGGACCAGGCAGTGAATCACAGAGTTATGCATAATACCCATCATTAAAACCAGGGCAGGAAAAACAGCTGTTGGAATGCCTACAGCTTCAGGGTTTGTTTTCACAGAGCCTATTAGTTGGAAAGAATTAATTTGAGATAATAGAGTGCAACTGGCCTCTGAGGGATTTTTTAAGTTTGTAAATGATTGGGTTTTTTCATATCCATAACTAAAGCCCTTACTGTGTGTAGTACAGCAGGCTAACTGAGAAAACCATACAGTAAGCAAGGCAAGTTAAAGTGGACACAACCTTTGCTCCATTTCTTGCACTACAAGAGAACTATGGAATGAAAGGTTGAACCTGAACAAATGCTCATTCCCACTAAAGATTTTCTGTTGTTCTGAAATCGTAAGTCAGAAAGAAAAGATATGAACGCTGAAGGCACGGGTGAAAGAAAGATGGCAAAAATGCTACTAGGAGAAAAACACAACCATTCATAAGAAACTTCTGGAGAGCAACATGAAACCCAACTAGTCAAAAGGGGTCAGTCTAGTACCCATAACAGCTAGCCAAAAGAACCCAGAGCTGGATATTGCATGAATAGGGATTTGACTAAAGAAGACCACACTAATGTTTCTACAACTGATAGTGAAAATACGAAAGGGGACACTAATAAATTATTCCTCAGTAACCCTTTCAGTCTTCTTACTGAAAGAAAGAGTAGCCTAATTCAGTTCAAAAGATACAGATGACACAATAGCTTTATACAGAAATTTATAAATAAATAATACAGTGAAAGAACTTATGTTTTCAAGGACATTATGAAATTATGTTTTCAAGGACAGACTCAACCCAAAATCTAGAACTATAACACATCTCTTTGTTCATACTAAGTGATTGACATCTCATTACAAATATTGAACAATGAACTGTCAGTTTCCACTCAAAATTTCTTTAATTAGCAGAGACATGGATATTACCTGTAGTTACGCAGGTCTATTGACACTGGTCAGAGAACAGAATTGCATTGAAAACTTTGTTAGCAGTAATATTCTTCTTTGCCACCTGCTACCTGGGTAATGATTCTTACTACTCCCACGGTTTTCTGCCCTTCCTTGGGCAATACGCTGATGGACAGAGTCTATCTTTCAGTTAGACTCAGAGGGGTACTCTGAAAGCTGGCCATGCACTAAGCCATCCCCCACTTATGGAAAAAACCCAGCAACATTTTCAGCTGGACAAATGGCTTCATCAGGAAAGTACCTAACTAAGAATCTGAAATTCTATGTAGAACTCACAAGTCAATATGGGAATTATGAGGAGATTAATTAAATATAAACCATGGTTTTTATCCTAAATAGGTGTTTATTTTTCCAAGAGGCAACTCTGAAAGTCATTATTTGGAACATACATGGTGCCAATGTAAAACAGATGCATCATCCTCACCAGGTACCTTCTGTCAATTCTGCTTATTTTTTCCAAAAATATTACTTAACTGTTCTACATTTATAAGAGCAATCTAAAAATCACAAAATTGTTTTTGGACAGTCAAGACCGCCTATATCCTCAAAGGCTTTGAGGAACTCTCATGCAATTGATTTCCATGAGAAATTTATCTATCTGCAAACAAACCTCCCAGTCAAGCAGAAGCTATTACTCAAAAGTGTAGCTAAACTACTCAGATGAAGCAACATGCTCATTGTTTTTGCCTCGTCACATGTAGCCAAGGGGGTAATGTGCAGTGATGTTACAGTTACAGTTACTTGTTATACACACCATAAATTAAAAAAGTCTCGATGAAACATATATTGTTTCTAATTTCTGAAAAAAGAAACCCACTTTATCTGAAATTCACAGGTGCAACTGAAAGCCAGGTGAAACCAATAGGATTTAGAATAGAAAATTCAGCTCTGTAAAAAACCTATAGTCTTACAAAGAACAATGCTTATTGAAAATTACTCATCTTTTTTCTAGTATATCTAGATATGTAATATGTAGGGAAGTACATCTCCAGTCTTTCACCAGATTCCTCTCACATCCCATAACTATACTAGTCAACTACTAATCCCGAATTATTGACTTCTAAGTCATAGAGAGTAAACATTTAGGTTCTTTCTCTGGTCAATATAGAGTGATAAAATATCAGTAATGATGTGCATTAACAAATATGCAAGCTTGAGTTGCACTCAATTACTTGAGTACATTTGTATCCTTCTGAGAGTGTTTGAAAATCACCCTCATTAGAAAAAGTCATGGTACTTCACTGTCTCTGAGGGAAGCCTCGGTGTGTCCATCATTAAATTGGGCACATTAATTCAGCCCTAAATTCCACTAATAAATAAAAGTCTATTTATTAGGTATTTAGATATTTTTATGCTTAATTTTATTTAAACTAGGACTCTTAAAGCCTAGGGTTCATGCTACTTGCTTACTTCAAGTACAAGATTCTCCCTACTGTGGAGTCTTCTAATCTAATCCCTAATGCTCAAGGGAAAACTGGGCTCCTCTGAGAAAAGGTGATTAACCTCATATATTTAATTTTGAACTTGTTTTTCCCTTTAACAGATGGTGACCTTCTCTAACTGCCAGGAATCCTCATGCATGTGTTGACCTGTAACTCATCATTTATTCCAGGGAAAGTGTGCAATAGTTTTACTCTCCACTTTATACTGGCTGACCTACAAGGTTTTTCCTAATATTTCTACTCACAGCAAACTGGACTTTTCACCATATGACAGTGACCTCAGAAGCCAACTGCATATGCTTTTAGATAAACAATATGTTTTCAAGATAAACATTATGGTGGATCAAAGAATGAGCTTTTCCAAAAAGGGGCATGTTAACTTCATTAGTTATTGTGCAATTATCCTGCATTTGTTGCATCACTGATTTTCTTTCCTTTGTGTACTAGTTTTCATCTATTTTATACATTCACTAAAATTCACATTATATTCACTTCAGTAGAGGTTAAATGTCTAAAAGATGGATTTAAGTGCACAATTTTCCCTATTTCTATATAATTACATTGCCTTCTATGTTGCAGTACAGGTGTCAAAACAACTTCTCAGTTCCCCGCAATCAAAACTCTCAAGCTAGTTCAGGCTCCAGGAGTTCAGCCTACAGAGGACTCAAACTAAACAGACTCTGGCCCGATGAAAATTAAGCACTTTCCCAAAAGGTGGCAATGGATAGACACCAGATGGCCGATGAAGGGTAAAACAAAGCTTCCCATGTATGCCAAAAAAAAAGATAAAAAAGTGTTGAGAAAACAACAACAGCAAACAAACAAACAAAAAAAAAGAAAGCAGAAGAGGATTTAAAGATTGGCATCAAAGTGAAATAGTAAAATGCAATTAAATCCAAGTCAAGGGTGCTGCCTGGCAGATAGAACAAGCCAGAGGCAGAGGTGAAGGACAGCAGGATGCAGGAGTTCAGGAGAACAGAGTCAGGTTTCAGAGGTGGTATGCAGCCCAGCACACACCTGAGAAGAGAAGCATAAAATGCCCTGGTGGCCATGCACTGATGGCAGAGATTCCAGGCTGCTGGAACTTTCCAGAAGGAGTAGCCATGTTAGAGTTACTGGGCAGCCTGGCTAGGCAGCACCTGTAAACATCCTGTGGGGTGGCTGGTGAGCAGGAGCAGGTGCAAAGCCCAAAGGTCCTTTCCCAGGGGCTCCAGGCAGGCTGGGTGGAAGCACTGCAGATGTCTGAACCAGGAACAAGATGGCAGCGAGCCATCCATCGCCCTTACCCTGCCACGCTACCACTGCACCGGTGGAAAAGCATTATCCAACCTCTCCCAGCACAGCTGTGATTTTAAAAGTTTGCTGTTCCGCATTTTTTAAATTGTAGTGGTTTCAGTTTAAAACACAATTTTGGAGTTTGAAAGGTTCCATTGGTGTTTGTTATAAGAGAAATGTGACATGAGCTACCTCAGAGTTCTACTTGACAGGGATTTCATCAGGGAAGAGAAGCAGCATCACCTGAGGACAACACAACACTAGTTCAATGAACCAGATTGTTGGAAATGTACCCTTGGATTCACTTGAAAATACTCTGCCAGTATCACAAAAAAAAAAAAAAAAAAAAAAAAAGAAAAAATTAAAAAAAAAAACCAAAAACAAACAAACAAAAAACCAAAACCATGGGCTGAGAACTCACCCACTGCAGCTACAGGTTGGAATCTGTGGTATCTCTGCAAAAGCAAATTATGTTCACTCCCACTTTAAATGTTCAGAAAAGTAAATGGAGTATCTGCAGAGCTGGGGGAATTCATCATCCTACAACATAACTGACTTTACAATGATTTAAAGCTCTGAACAAGATGTACAGCTGCAGACGCCTCTGCTGATTTGAAAATCAAATTCTGCAAATGACTAGAAGGTCAAGAAAAGGCTGCAGATGAGCACAAGCCATTTCATATTTCACAGAGGATCCTCCTACTTTCATTAGGATTTAAGAATTTTAATAGTTAGAGGATTTTTAAAAGGAAAGGTAGATTTGTCCAGTATTTCTCATTAGAGGTTTTTAAATTTTGAGACTAGAAACTGTACATTCCATGCACATTGGCTACCACCATAAACGAAGAAGGCTGTAAGTTTTCAAGACTTCAGGCTACCCTAAAAATTCATAACAGCCTTGTTCATTTAAATCAGTCAGTTTATAATCTCAATATGATTAGACGTCAGAATTGAAAGGTGCCAAAATAAAAAATTTCCACAGCTGTAAACAGTAAATACCTGAAGTGAGAAGAGTAAGAAAGCACAAAACTTCCAGTTGAGTGTGTTTTGCATTAATGTGTACAAATCAAATGTTTTGTGAACAATTTAAGTGGATGAAGCGTTAGGAATGTAGCTATATAATCCAGCAAAGTAAAGCATTCATACCCTGAGGCAGAAGTGGTTTTAGGTTTTTTGTCATAGCACAGCATTTTGTTGTGTGTTTGCAATGAAGTGGGGAACATTCAAAACAAGGAGCTGATTAAAAAAATCTAGAAGGTCTTTGCAGAGTTAAAACCCAAACATTTTGAAGAAGTTCTACATTGCCTCACAGAAGTTTTCACTTGCTTCTCCTTTCTAACCAGTAAACTATTTCCCTACCTTTTCCTGTATGCAAATATAATGCAGATTGCAGGCAGCATATACTTGCAGCAATGCTTGTTTATTTTTTTACTGCCACACTCAAGAATCCATTTTCATCTGGAACTACATTTTTATTCATTCTCTTTTTCTCTAGCTCTTATCTAAATTATTTAGAAATGGGGCTGCAGTGTTCCCAGGGCTGGGAGTTATACAGACATCTAGTCTTGTCCTTCCCTAGCAGGTAGTCCAGTGAGAATCCAAACGCACTGAAGATGTTTTGGGTTTTTTTACCCTTTGGAAGGTCATACTTCATTAAAGAGAGACAAAAATGCCTCTGTAGACAACCTGCCACCCACTGACTGAGTTCTGTAGAGTTCAGGCATTTGCTGTAAAGTGTTATCTTCAGAAGAACTACTTTTAATTAAATGTTTAGTTCTTGTCTTTGTCCTTTGAATTACATATCCATGTATTCATTCTTTACACAAATCATCTTTGTGTTTCATTTCAGATTCATGCATAGTCAATCACTCTAATTACCAGTAGTAAAATAAGCAGCTTGAGTTATGCCATTTTGAGGGAATTTGTAAGGGAATTAAAATATTCAGAAGAAGGGTGTCTTGGTTTGAGATAAGCAACTGCCAACCCCCCCCCAAGCACAGAGAGAAAAGCCTCCCTCCTAACACCAGGGAAAGGGAGGAAAAGAGAGGGGAAAGAAAAAAAACCACTTCAAACCACATTCATACTAAAACTACATATATTTCTACAGAAAGGAAGAGACAATTAGAAGAGAGTACAAATATACACTCACACAAGTCTGCAATACACAACAAATTCCTCACTTCTTAACGAACACACAAACTTTACTGTCTTAACTACACATTACTTAAGAAGAAGCTTATTCCCCAGGGAGACAAACTCAGGCAGAAAGGAGAGACCCAGAACAACACATTTTACTTTCCTGAGGTACCCTGTGAGCCAGTGGTGGGCCTGGTCCTCTCCATCCCCCCTGGGACAGCATCGTGCATCCTCCCAAGAGGAGGGCTGAGAAGCGACTGCCTTAACCACTCCCACACTGGTTCCTACTTCCCTGGAGATGATGTCATAATGTGGTATGGAATACAAAATTACTGGCTACAAGAGGTCAGCTGTCAGTTCAGCCCAGCTCAAGTCAGCTGACAGCTTCGGCCCAGTCCAAACTCCAGAGCCCAAATCTAGGCCCACCTAGGTGAACCCATAACCAAGGGTAAGGCTGACCCTTTCCAAAACCTGGCTTGGGATGGTCACCTCTGCACTAAAAACTTGTACTTCATGTGTTGTGTCTTGATGCAAAACAGTCTCCCATTTCAATAGAGAAGTGTGTGTTCATTACATTTCTTGTAGATTTTTTTTAAGTTGTTTTGAGAGTATATTATCAGGAACCAGCAGCTGCACAAAGATCACATCTCAAATACTTAATTTCATAAAATTAAACATGAAGTAGTCCAGTGGGAGAAGAATCTATGTCTGTATATGCAGTGAATTTTTCAAAAGGCAGAGGCTCATTACTCTTATGCTTTAGGTTTCCAACATCACACAATTTAACCATGACATTTCAGACCTGTCACAATATTATGTCATGTCTTATGGGCCAATAAGTGATTGCAAGCCTGGAAACAATTTTTCCACATTTTGCAAGGAGCTGGATAGAACCCTATGTGTATCATCTTGCAGCATCAGTTTCAGCTGTACTACTCAGCACTGGGCTCCCCAAAAGGTAATCCAGGTG
The DNA here is from genome assembly GCF_047495875.1 of Pithys albifrons albifrons. Taxonomy (NCBI): domain Eukaryota; kingdom Metazoa; phylum Chordata; class Aves; order Passeriformes; family Thamnophilidae; genus Pithys; species Pithys albifrons. Next base: position 15,882,561 of record NC_092497.1, on the reverse strand, counting down.
TTATGGCATGTGCTTTGCTGGTCAATGTGCAGCACTTTCCATGCCACCATGATGCTTTTCACACTGCAGTGTGACTCTGCTGAAAGCCTGTTGTCTTTGATCTCTCACAGCTCTGCCTTCCAATGGTGTATATTTTTAGATACAGTGGAAGTAAGCCATTGGCTTTTTTTCTCCTTTTTTGATGAAGTCTTCTCACATGTTGTTTACTCTCTCACAGAGCTTTAGTGAGTGTTTCTTCTCCACTGAGAGGAACATACTGTTCACGTGCACTCTTTCTCCTGCTCATGTTTGTGTTGCCTGGAAAAGTCCACTTTTCCCTAACTGCATCATGCCATGCACTATAAATCACATTTGTGTCCCATTTAAAATATAAACCACAACACACACAGAAGAACAAAAGGAACCACACACCCAGCTTTTCTTGACAAAACTCCCACACATTGATAATTAGAAGCACATAAACCCATACATAGGCTAAGAGAGCTTGAGTGGCTGTCATGCCTCATGCTGTCTGTCTCAGGCTCCTCCACTTTCAATTCTGCCACAAAATTGCCTGGAACAGTAAAAAAGGGCAGGAGAAAATTAACATAAACAATCTGTGAAACAATGGAGATTAAAATTATAGTAGATTGACTGACAAGTGTTCTTTTATGAGACTCTGGGAAATCTTTAATTAATTATCTAAATTTGTCCAAGGAATATCTGAAGCACTTAAACACTGAAAGGAGGACAATGTGTTTTAAAAGACATCTGTAACACAAATAATTTTTGAAAACTTTTTAAGTAACTTAGTGCATAGACAATGTGGATAGAGGTTCCTGGATGCATGTTTATTTTTTATTTTGCAATCAGACTTACTAGCCCTAGAGACTTGAGCTGTAATCCTGTAAGCTCACATGTATAAACACATTTCCACTAGACTGAACAGAGCTATCTGAAGGACTGGATTGTCTGGTTTGTTATGTATATACTTATATACTAAATGTAATTTATAGCACTCACTACATTCACTAACACTGTTGCTGCTGTTGCAAGGCTCCATGCATTTGTGCTTAAGCTATGTAAGTGTGCTGGTTTAAAGGTGAACCAGCAGGGGAAATGAACTCACCACGAGAGAGATTATAAGTCAGACCAAAAATTTAATAATAATATTACAATAACAACACTGACACACAAGGGAGATTGCTTTCAACTCACAAAACCCCAGCAGTATAACCCAGTGTCCTGGGGCACAAACCCAAGGGGGTTTGTTTGCCCTTGTGCTGAGACCCCTGTGGTTCCCCCAAGTCCAGAGCAAAAGGAAAAGAAAAACCTGTTGGTGCAGGCAAGGGCTGTGGTCTGGGTGAGAGTGGGGATCTCCTCCTGTCAAGGTCCTGCTGCTGCTCTGGATCTGACGAGAGGTTCCCAAGGTCTTCTTACCCACCACTTATGTAGCCTCAGGGAGCTCTCAGTCCCTCCCCTTGGGTGGGGACTCACACAATGGGTGATTAACTCTGGGAGCCAGGGGGTGTTGAGCTGTTGATGGCCCATTAGCAGCTCCGCCCCCCTCAGGCTGGGTGTGAAGGTGATAATGGCTCCCTGGGCAGCTGCTGCTAATGGCCCATTGACCTTGGGGAATGATAGAGGGGGTAGAATACACAGCTTTGATCACCCCCACACAGGGTTAGCTGGTCACTTCTGCTGAACTAGGACAGTAAGGTATGGTCAATCTGCATGCCTCATGCACCCATTACCCTTTTAAGAGTTTAAACCCGTAAGAAGGAACTGAGCAAGTTAGCAAGGTGTGGAAAGAGAAATAATGGTTTGAAGGGAAAATGAATTTTACCCAAGGAAGTTTAACAGATCAAAGGCAAAATTCAGTAGGAAAAGTAGATCTCTTCATTCCCCACACAGTATCACATACTACATAGCAGTGTGTACTTCATACTAGGATTTTACACGGTATGTTACACCAGGTGTTACACATGGCAAAGAGGGGAAGAAGAACCTCACTGGTAACAGCAATGTAATGACAAAGATTTTATTAGTCTAAAAAATAATCAGCACTGAGCAGTTTTATTTATCAACTTAGGTAATTCTGGCACCAATTTTTTCACTGAAATATGTTTATCTTCCATTAATTTCACCCTTTAATTCAAATGAATAATGATTGGTAGAACATAACCATCCTTAAAATAAAACGTCATTTTGTAAAAGTCAATCCTTCATATTCTTTTACTTATTTTTTTCATTTGCTGTTAAGTTTCTCCCATACAGATATTTGCTACTAATCCTCTGTGCCAGTATGTTATAGGTGTTTCACACAAAGCAATGGAGATGCACTCGGGAAACCTACACAAAGTCTCATGAACTTCATGCCCCCAGGTCATCCCACCACATATTCTATCATGCTTGGCCATTTAGAGCAGTGCCAACATTAAGGAGACCATGATTTCTCCAAAAATACAGGAGTACCTACTGAAGGGAAATGTATGGCCCTGAGTCTAGTGGAAACAGTGATTATTCCTGGGGCAAAATTATTTCTCTTACATGTTTAGGGAGAAGCAATCAACAAGAACACTCTATACCACATTTTAAGGTGGTACCAAGGAGAGAATCTTGTGACAAATTTAAACTGCTTCACATAAGCCATTTTCAAAGTTCAGCAGTGTTTTAGTATTTTATTCCACATTTGTGTAAAAACATTCTCTCTAGTTAAGTAGATGTTGATGAAGATAGCTGGCTTCAAAATCACTGCAAATGATGCAAGTTTTCTCAGTTTCTTGAAGAAATAATTTCACTTGCAATTGACAAAAACTACCTTTTTCAAATCATTATTATTCTTGCATATGTGAACCAAGGAAATCATAAATGTTTTTTCTGTGGGGGCTTAATCAGGACTCTCAGAGTTTATACTTGGGATCTTCCCATATGCTAAAAAGGAAACTTAAAGTAGCCCTCCAGTAATTCCTGAATCTCTCAGTAATTCTTATTCATAAAACTTCATGTGAACAAATTTTTTCATGGAATTGGCTCTTTCAATGTTTTGTTTAACTCAGAATGAGGCAAAAAATCCTGGCCCAAGAAACAGTCACTTATAGGTTCCTCATTTTGTGGTCAGTCACTGGTTTATGGAAATAGAATTGAACTATCTTAATTAGCTATATACTAGACACTTCAACCCACTAAAACCATTCACTGAGAACACACAAATGCAATTGAAATTCTAAAAATTTGCTGTATTCAACCCAGAATCTTGGACGAAATTAATGATGTGATATTGTTTGTATCTTTCCATTCAAATTTATAGGAAGCTATGCTATGATATTTGGAACTCTATATTTTTTTGGAATTGTTTCTCAGACAGAAGGCAGAGGAAACTTTGCAATTTTTATTTAAAAATACTGGGAAAGGGGGGAATTAGAAAGTCTAAGGAAGTGGAGGTTATTTACACTTAAAAAGCAGTACCATTCATGTAGTTCAGCTTATATCTAGGACGAAAATTCTAGTGTGACATCTTGAAGCCTTTAAAATCATAATGCTTAACTTTGAGGAATTCTTATATTATCCATACAAAAAAACCAAGCAACCAACTAACCAACATCAACAAAAAAGAAAAAGAAAAAAAACCACCACCAAGCTGCATAGATCCTTTTTCTCCATAGTTTTTTTCAGATCACAGTTAACACATATTATACATACTTATAGGTGTTATTTTCAGGTCAGATTCCCTGGTACTGTATTCTCAGTACTGTATGTGCAGGTCATGAAGAGTTCAATAATATACCTACACTGCTGTTCTGCTGCATGGATAGAAAGTGTCTTTCACAAGCTTTTTATTCACAGAAACAACATTTTAAAGGGCTGTTTGTTTGTTCTGGCTTCTTGGAATTTTTTATTTTTGATTTGTAACACTACCCTTAGAAAGGTTTGCGTTGTCCCCACTTAGTTTGCTCTCTTTTGTAAGTCAAGAAGGCATGTTGGCTATGAAGTATTTAGCAAAATATCCCAACTCCAAAGTAGTTGACCCTTGGAAACTAAGTTAAAAATGCTTGTCCAGCAGAGAATCCACACATCAGGACTGTTTCAGTTTGTTTCTCACCCTTTGCAAGCACCAGGACCACATGAGGCGATGGAAACCCTTTGCACATGTTTCATAGGCTTGCCAAATTATTTAACTAAACCTGGTAATTACATGTAACTATTTTTGGCCTTTTAAGCAGAGGCCTCATGCAAACACATTTTATAGGTCTTCAGCTGAGATGATTGTTAGTGACACACACTCTTCACTGGAATTTTCCTTCTCTGTACTGTGTCTTATACTCTTTGGCAAGATAAAGCATCCTTCTCACAGCTTCTTACATAAAAATTTTCATGGCTATATGGCCCAAATATGCACCTTGGAGCTGCATTCTGCTGCCTGCCTATGTTGTCTGTATATTTTGTTCACCAGTGTTAAAACTAGATTGATTAGATTGATCGCCTTCGGCTGAGGGATGGATTAGGAAAAGCATTAACTGCTCGATTTCAAGTGCCATGTTTGCTGTAAGCAGCTCAATCGTTCCATCTAGTCAGGATTAAAAGCCAATCACAAGTAAGCCAAGCAAATGGTAGCCAAAGCACAAATCATCATTACATACTGGCAGCTGGCTGCAGCTACATGACAAATATTCACAAACAGGATGCTTGATGCCCTTTTATGTGGATCTTGTGTTCTTTGCACATGTTTGTTCCACATGAATTGTTCTCTTGGAAATACAGGGAGAGAACTAAGGTGATGAGAGAACAATGAAATATCTCATTGTCTCCTGCTGCCTTTTATTCTTGGACAAAGGACCCTTTTATTCATGGACACATTAAGATCTGCCAAACTCATCTGGAGATAAGCAAAACCTGCAATATGTCCCTTATATACGATACACAAAGCATATATGTTCTTGACTGTTTGCCTCCAACATAAACTGATTTACGAAGATATAATAACTGCAGACCATTCACCAAAGTTTCCATCCAGCCACAGCACTAGTACCTCTTCATTACTACTTGGGATTCTCCAGCTACATGGTATGTCTGCCCCATGATGTGGTCTCTTTAGTCAGAGAAAATTAAAAATGTTAACACAGAGTTTCTTTCTTGGAGTGATCCCAGCAGTATTATCACATGGGTGAAGATCACCTCTCCTTAAGGTGAGATGATTAAACTAACATATTTAAATTACTCAATTTTTAAAAGTCTGTTTGGAATTCAATATGACTGAGTGGCTTGGGTGACTGGATGTTTTTTCTATATTTTTTTACTGCCTTTTCACTACTTTTAATTGTTTTTCATAAAGAAGTCAAGGATACACACATTTCAGTGACACAGACACATAAATTTATGCAGTTATATCCTTAAGAAAAAGGAAGAGATAAGTCTATTAACTTGGAGAATATATATTTTTTTCTTCATAATCAAAATAAAGTTTTATGGCATGACTCCATCCTAAATGTTATTCCTCATGGTATTATGTCATTAGCAGAATACAAACATCCCATATCCATAATGAATATTCCTAATAAAAGGAGTTAGAACAATCTCAAAAACCAACAGATTATGCAAGTAACACACTCTTTTCTTTATCTGTACATTCAAATATATTCATACCTCCCAACATGGGAAATACTTTTAGAAAACATACTCATTATAAACTTTCTTGAAGTATTTTGAACATCTGCCATTGAGTTGTTCTCCCATTACACTTCAATACCTTATCTGTGATAGTCATAAATACCAGATGTAAATACCAAAGAAAGGTGTAAGAATTTCAGCACAGGCAAGTGCTGGATAATCCTCAGTCACCTTAACTTTACTCTTGAATCCTAATCCTTGAGAATGGCTTATGCATCAAAATATTTCACTGAGTCCTTTCAAAATGTGTTAGATTTAGTAGGTCTAAATCTGAAGTTCTTACACCTCATGTAAATATCTAGTACTTTTTCAGACTTTGATAAGTGCTTCATCTCACTTTCTCTGGAATAGTGTTGCATGGGTGTTTCATGGAATTGTAAAATCAGCAAAGTAGGAAAAGACCTCTAAGTTCACCAAGTCCAAACATTAACCCAGCACCACTATCTTGTTCACCATGAAATCATGACCTCAAGTTGCATAGCCACATGTTTTTTTAACATCTTAAGGGATAATGACTCCACCACTGCCCTGAGTAACCTGTTCCTCTGGTTGACAATCCTTTCTATGAAAAAATCATCCCTAATATCTAATCCAAACCTCACCTGGTGCAACTTGAGGCCATTTCCTCTTCTCCTATTGTTTTTCACCCCGGAGAAGAGACAGAACCTCACCTTGATACAATCTCCTTTCAGGTAGTTGTAGAGAGTGATAAAATCACCCCAGAGCCTCCTTTTCTCCAGGCTAAACAACTCCAGCTCCCTGAACGGCTCTGCATAAGACTTACATCCAGACTCTTCACCAGCTTTGTTGCCACTCTTTGGAGATAATCCAGCACCTCTTGCAGCGCTCCTTCAGCTCAGTAGACTTCTTTGTTATTGCTGAAGTCTGGGAGGGATTACTAAAGTGTATTACTGTGCTGCTGTTTTGTACATAAACCCCACTAACTGGACCAGAAATATTTACACCTATCCCAGATTTTTAATTTCACAAATCTTACAGACAGCATAGATATATTCATCTCACAGAAGAAAAGTACATCCAGGAGGAAAATCAGAACCCCAGTAAAGTCTGTTTATAAACAGTGCTATGAAAAGAACTTGACATATTATGTAACCTCTTCCAAAAGTTAATGTGACTTTTCTGACTAAGACAAGAATCTGTGCAACTCTGTGAAACAGTGGTTGCTTTTCTGCTGATGAATGAACATCGCTGTTATCTTTTTTGGATTACTTCGTGAAAAAAATAAATTCCTTCCAAATAGCCTTAATTATTCAATGTGGCACTATCACATTTAATCCACATGGGTACATGAATGCCACATTAATCCACTGAATTCTTCCTGCCCAATATTTTGTTTTATCCTTTTATTTAACTGTCCAAATTTAAGTACCTGAATGCTAGATTACTCACATACATTGTCACAACTGTAAGTAGCTTCATATCCTGAAAACATATTGAGCAATATGAGAGTTGTGAATTATTCTAGTGCTGGAACACATTAAAAGTACCAGAAAGTTAAACCAGAGAAGGGTGCTTTCTATTAAATTCCCAGCGGGAATAAAAAGTCTATGAAGCTGATTAAATGACCTCATAATTTCTACTTGAAACCAAGTCCTTCTTGGTATACAAGCACATTCTAGCCTAAGATAACTTTTCAGATGAATGGGATTATTTTAACCAAAAGCTGTATTGATATCCCATTAATAGTGATCCTTTTATTTCAGTAAGCTTATCTGCCATCCTACAGGGGATAAATAAAAAAATAGCACTTTTATATCTGCATGCTTAAGCACACAGTACTAATTTTTATGTTACTGCAGGAGTATCATTAAGACAAAGTAACTTAAGCATTGGGGAAAAGCTGGCAGAGGGTCACATAATCTTCACAAAATTCTTCAGGAAAAGATAGTTTCTCCTGGCTAAGACTTAAACCCACAAGACCTTTTGAATGTGCCTAAAAGCCACTGAAGTCAAAAGGCTTTAAAACACATGCTTACTATTAGAATACACTCAAGCACCATTTCTGAATAAAAATGTTTTCCTGAATCAGGGCCACAAACAAGCTCAGAGCTTCTCTCTGTGACCCAGCATTCCATGTGGGCTGCTGTTAAGTGTTGCCCTGAGGAACTGGAACTGGATATTCCACACAATGATTCAACAATCAACATTTTTCCAATTTGCGCTGGTTCTTTATATTTCCAAGAATGGGTGGTCCCAATTGGCATTGCCCCAGTGTTAAATAAGGTAAAGGTGTGTAGAACAGCAAGTTTCAGGAAGATATTAGTATTGTAGTTCCTTGTGTGGCTTGTAAAAGTAGTTTTCTTGCCAGCAGCAAAAGCAGTAGTAAATAACTGGAATTGTTTTATTTCAGAGACTAATGGTAAATGCAAATAAAGGCTTTTTTGCTCAGAAAGCAACAGCCCTCTGAGTTAACAGAAAACAGAATAACCGGTAGCTTTCCCTGTAAGTAGCAAATCCGGCTAAACAACTATCCACATGTATGTCACAAAGAAAATCTTTCTGCTAAATATTTCTCCCTAGCTCAGTTACTGTCTATGGGGTCACTACCTTAGGTCTGCTAATTAGAACTGTTTCAGCATCTTAAAGTAAAAGCTATAGATTGCATAGAAGAAGTAGGTTAGCAGCTCCACTGAATCTGAGCATAATTGTTTCCTTCAATTGTAAGTGCACTGTTTTATAACAAGAGTTTTAATCACAGCCTTTCCTCCACCATAGAACAAGCAACAGGGCTTAGCTGCTGATGCACTTTTTCTGTGGCTGAAGAATAGGCCAAGAAACTATTGCAAAATACATTTTAAAGTTAAGATTTGAAGCCTCCTTGAAGCTGAGAACCTATTTTTTGTGCATCATTTTTTGGTGTCTACTCTGCTTCCTACTGGCACTAGTCTTTGTGATCCTTTCACTCTAAAGTAGAATGAATTTATTTTCTGTAAGATTCTTGTCACAAGGCTGTAGTAAGAAAATATTTCCATCTGTTTTGGGAGAGAAATGATTAAAGATTTGCCAGCAATGCAAGTGAGTATGGATACATCACAACCCGACCCACTCCCCAAGCTTAATACCTATATTCAGAGAGGCAATCAACAGAAAAGACGACAAAACACAAAGTAAAAGTTTAGACATAAATGATTCAGAACTAAGGAACTGTTGAGCTAAAATATCATTCCAAAATTAGTGACTTGATCTCATCCTAATGTGAACTAAGACTGGGTCCATGACTGCATTGACTTGCTAAATGGGAACAGAATTGTGCCACAGCCCTGTGTCTGGTTTGAGAATAAGAACATTCATTGTTGCTGTCTCGATAACTTAAATATTAAATGCAGATTGAGCTAGTAAATTCAGGCTCTCAGTTCTGAGCAATATGGGAGGTGTATTAATCTAACACTGAGTCAGGCCTCAGGCTCTCTGGCTGTTAATCCAAAATTGTACATTGGCCTGTGCGCATTTCCAAATTCTGTACATAATGGTTCTCTCTCTCCGCATATTCCTTGTTCTGAAAAACCTTCTTCCCACCAGCTTCTCATTCTTTCCATCTTCTTCTTATTCCTTGAATTGTTTTCTTATTTTTCTCCTGTTGTTTTGGATTTTTTCTTCTCTTCTGTGCTTTGATTTACACTTTTTCTTATGATCTCTTTACTGCTCATTCTTTTTTACTCTTGACTATTTTACTCTTTCTTTACATTGATTGGCTACCATTACTGTGTGGAAAATGACTGGGAATATTCAACAATCTAGCAAATGACATAAAATGAGTGAATAATTTTTTTCTGAAGCATAAAAGATCCCTGCATTTCCTTCTACATTCTTGACAAAAGAGGTGCTCAGTGGCTAGGAATCAGTCAGAGGTTTCTCCTCTACACCCTGGACTCAACCCACCTCACAATAGGTGCTAATGATGATAGCAATGGAAAAGGTAAACAAAAACTAGGTCTGGATGAAACCTAAAGCAAAGAAAGCAGGTCCCACACCTTACACAGTGAACTTATGGATGTAGACTTTCATGGAATAAGGTAACATATGTCAAAGTCATTAGAGATGCGAACATAATACACTGAATATCTGTTACACACATGCAGATCTAAAGGTGGAAACAGTGAAACCTCTAAATTATATTTTTAGGAGCATATTCACAGGAAAAAAACCATAGACAATGATCTTATTCTCTTAATGCAGAAGTTGTTTTCCATAAATCTCTATGTTGTGTTACAGAACAACAAAAAAAAAACTTTTCCAAAGCTTTCATATGAAGTCTTTAGTTCTTAATGCAGTGCTCAGGTGTGGTGCGACTTTGAAAAGGAAATGTATATGACATTGCATTTTCTCACACTGATTTTTGCATAAGTTGTCAGTATTTTAGAACAACGAATCAAGAATTTTAAGCATCCTGAACCACCCATAATGTTTTTTCCCCTCAGACTGCCCCTTGGAGGCAATGAAGCTAACAGCATCACTTTATTTTTATTTCTCATTGTCTATGAAAATATTGTATAATGTTTGGTTTTCTGGAGCATCCACTCACACATTTTGTTGCTTATTTAGACTTCCAATAGACTTTGCATATTGGCTTTAGATTTGTATGGTTTTTTTTCTAAGTCAGGTGAACTGAGATGTAACTGAGATGTATTCTCAACACATGTAGATGGATATGTGTCATATGCATGTACATGGCACAGACAGTCCTATAGCAAAGTTTGCAAGGGTGAAATTGAGATGAACAAGGTCCTCCAGACGTACTCTGATGACTCAAGACCTCTGATATATTACCTTTTGCTTGTATCTCAAGCCAATTCCCCCAAGCACATGAATTTCCTTACCAGCCTCAGATTCTCCCAGACTCTCCAGTGCTGCAAGGCACAGTTATACCACAGTAGGCTCCTGGGATTCAAATCCATCCTAGCATTACTTTCCCAGGAGGACTTGAAAGACAATTCTCAAAGACATCTTTCAAGAAGACTACCATAGTGTTTGCATGATGGGAAACGAGTCTCTCAAGGGCACCTTTAAAGAAGCTAGACCACCAGTGAGATCCTGAGACATAGTTTTCTGCCGAATGTCTAAAGCATTAAATCACACATGCTATTTTCCCATCAACAGCTTATAATTAACTTGTTTCACTGCTTATTCGAAAAACTTCAAGGTACCATCTCACCTCTGACTTGTTCCTGTGTACACTTAACATTTTTACTTTCCTTTTTCTAAAGAAAACATAAGGAGAACTGTCAATTTCCTACAGTCACATAAAGTGATATGTCATCGGCATCTTCCAACTGAAGCTCCAGTGAGCTTAAAATATCAAAGTGCGAGAAGGCTTGGCTGCTAACCTAGACAGTATGAAAAGGCTCTAAGAATGTCCATATTGGATGTTTCACTGGAAAACTGTAAAAATCGCATTCCATATGGCTTCCAAAAAAATCCCACAGTTGCTACCAATGGGAAAATTGGGAGGCTTTTACAAATCAACCTCAAAATTCTTCCATCGTCTGTCTCCCTGGAAATTGCGTTCCAAGATTAGCTCTAGAAACTGAAACAAACAAACTTTAAATAACTTGACACAAATAGAATTAATATATAAACTGCTACCATACAAGAAGATTTTTTTAAATCATATTTTTTCATAGATTTATGAAAAGCACAGTGTGCTAGTGCTTGTGCATTTAGATCAGAGTAATGGATTTGTAACTAGGAATGGTGAAATTATGCACTTGAAAATTTGGTCTTTGGAAAGGCCAGGACATCATAGCTGTAGGAGGGTCTCAAGGTCAGAGTGTTTTCACAGACAGGCATGCTCCCCTAACTGGTCCTTTCTTGCTACAAGATAGTCAATAGCTTATCCTAAAAATAGGTTGTAATGGCAAAGGCAGTTTCAGCAGTGGAGTGAGGCTGTGTCTAGACTGCATGAATATGATGTGATTTCTCTGACCTGTGTGGCTGGTTTTCCGTCTTATACAATACAATGCATGACAGAAATAAGTATGCCTGGTCTTCAGGCTGAGTGCAAGCTACCCAGAAGAAACCGTATGGATGCAAGATGTCAGTCTCTGGGACATTCTGAAATCTGAAGTGTTACTGAGAATACTCTAGCACACATTTTTTTGTGAGAATTTTATTCCTCTTGGTTATCACTTTCTAAACTTCCACTGCTAGCTTTGGCTTTTGCATTGCTTGTATAGATGTGCAAATTTTCTATATTATCCAGGATATCAGGACTGAGAAAAAGAATTAAGATTATTATTTACCCTGGGTCATGATGAGCCATATGCTTAATTATAGTTATCATTCTTGATAATTGTGTGTATACAGTATTGGACCACAAAGGAAATGTAATTCTTCTTCACTGATGAAAAAATAGTGCTGGTATACCTCAAAGTATGATTTCTAAATTCTGGAAATCATACAGCTATTATATCTCCAATAGGCTCTATGACAACTTAAATTCACTGAACAACCAGTTGCACTTAACCCTAGTGCAAATTCACAGAAACTGATCTTCTGCAGTTCTGCTCACAATATAGAAAAATAGAAAATTTAACCAAGTACCTAAAACATGACAATGCAACATGTCCTCCAGTATATCTATATACCCATGCCTAGGAAAACATGAAAAGATCAAAATCAAGGCACATTCATCCCAAAAAGAACATATTTCAGACACAAACACTAATAGAGCCACAAAATCTTCTAATTCAAATAAACTAGCACCTTTTGTAATGTATAATATCACTGGTATGAACACATGTTAAAACTAAATACAGATGAACATACTACAATAATTTTTTCCAAGTGTAACTTTTGGAATCGTGTAAGTCGCTGTGGTTTCCAAGAAGACAAATGACCTGGAAAATGAAAAATAAATTAGTTCTGTGACTAATTGCAGTCAGACATTGAAGGTCAGACTTGGTTCTGCAGTTGGCCTTGGTGACCAGTAAAAGTCCAGCTTGGCTCTTAGTACAACTTTCTGTATTTAAGAGTTGTTTACAATAGAGAAACACTGAAAGTGTACATTAGAAAACTTCCTCAAACAAATCTAAAACACATGCCAGTTCATAGGCAAATAATAAACTTATAAAGGGTCATGTTGACAGTTTCAAAACCTTTTCATAGGACCCTGCAGTTTAAGATTGGAAACATTCTAATAAACTTCCCTGCTTTTATACTTTGCTGCTTATCCTAGGATACCTGAAAAAATGTATCAGCTTCTTGAAGAGTTTCATCTCCCTTGGTCTTTCTCATCACATAAGAAAATTATCACTCAACTTTGAGTATATATTGCTTATCTATGAATCTCATCCAATTCTCTTCAGTCAAAAGAGTTAAACTAGTAAAAAAAAATGAAATGTTACTTTATAATCAGGCCTTTTATGTATCACTCAATATGTTACTAATTTAGCAAATTGGCCTGGACTTACAATGCTTGATGCTTTCATTGTAGTGCTTAAAGTATTGTGCTACCTTCGAAAGTGTTAAAACTGTTTCTAAAATGCACCTGTTTCCTTGCATCATGTAATCAATGATCATAAACTCTGTTTATGAAGCATTACACACATAACAGGTTATACAATTTCCCAAAGCTCTGATGAGCATGAGACTCACCAATTTAAGAAAAGTTAAGCTCTTATGCACAAGCATATTACTTCTTGAATATACTTGTAGCCAGTGGAAAAATTCAATACAGTTGAACCTTCCACTACTTCCTGAAGTCCCAAGTAAGCACATAATAGAGTAGATGGAGGAGTTGACTGGAAGAGAGAAATCTGACTTAAGAATTGGGGTAGGAGCAGGTGCATCTCTGACTGTGTATTAGGGAGAGAGGAAGCTGCATGGTCACCAAGATCACATCACCTAGCATCTACAAGGTGATGTAGATAATAAGGCAGACATGTCCTTGTCTTGACTGGCAATGCTTGTAATTTTAGGCCTCACCTGGCCTATAGCATTTACTTACTCTACACCTTATCTAAACTTTTTGCACATGCCTGCTACTCCTATGCCAGATGCAAGAGAAAGCAGAGCACTGCCTGTTTTCTAAGTCTGCAGAACAGAAGGCAACCCCAGTAACTCCCAAGTAGCAGGGTATTTCAGAAAGTGCTATTTACACATTATTCCTATTCACAATACTGATCTGCAACAGTTTGGATGCATTTGCTGGTCTTGCCTCCAGATAATTCTCAAAGCATTGTAGATTCCAGTTTAAAGTCAATCATATCACAAAAATAGCCTTCCTGAAACTGTCTCCTCAAGAGCTGGAAGCTGGGATTTTTCCATGACTAATAAATTCCATGTCTGTTTAATCTATTTTAATTACAATGATGCATCTATTTTTCCCCTTCCATTGTTAAGCACACTGCTACCAGAGCTTAAATGAGTTACTTCTGTCCTTGTTTGCCTCTAGTTTGGGAATGCCAAGGGTACAGACTCTTTACTTTCACTGTTTGCTCATAGGGTAAAGTATTCACTGACCTCCACTGTCTTATCCAGCAAACAATTCAGAAGTCATTAAAAACAGAAATATTTTCAGCATAAAATATAATTTCTTGCACACTACTATGGGCAGATGACTTCTTTTTAAATTTATGGCAGTATATCAACTGATAATAAAAATTCCTTGTACTACATAAGTTAGGAACATAATTTATCTAAACCAGTATTCTGAGAAATAATGAGCCCAGAGAGTCTGACTTTGGTGGTTTGCTGTTTTTTTTTTTTTAAGACAGTGACATGGAGGATGCAGAAAGGCTTGCAGAATCAATATAAGCCAAGTATTTATGGATCACAGATAGTCCAGTCCTCACAAGTCAAAAAAGATTCTTGCATCCAAGTCCCCAACCAAAACCCAAGGTCTGTCTATTTGGGAAACCTGTGAGAAACCTATCAAACCATACTATATTGGTAACCCAGTAACACCATGGGAAGAAATAATATGTATTGACTGTCAAATAGTTCTTAAGGTCATTGGTAAGTTCACAGACAAATGGTACGTGTTGGCCATTGCCAAAATTTTCCACTTTCATAGAAGCAACGCAAAAGCATGTGCCAAATTCTAGTTGTATGTCAGAGAGGAGACAAATAGGAGCTGACATGGTACTGAAGTGGCACTTGCAATTTTTTTAACCCATCTGTACCATTCTTATCTATGCCAGCAGGTGAAGCAGACACAGAATGGAAATAATCTTAATCTCAGGTGTAGTGAATGAGACTGATGTGCTATGGTAGCTATGTGAATGTTCAGCTTGAATGATCACAGGACAGGGCTGATGACTTCAAAATACTGCCAAAATTCCAAAGCCCCTGTCAGTTCTCAGGCCTTTGTACTGTCTCATCTGGTCTCATCTGCAGATCTCCCTCCACCATGCAGAGTAGAGGAGATGGTCATCCCAGTGAAGAACTGAAACAGCAATTCCCCCAACAAACAAGTCTGCTGTTCATTCACCCCAGGAAGCACACAGCAGCTAGCCAGCTTGAACTTGAGAAGCAAAACCAAAATGTTTATGGGATATTCAATAAATGGTTCAGCATTTTGTAAGTCCCCGAAGAATAATATTTAATAAGAAATTTCTTTTCTTTTCCTGCATCCTTCTTGAATCTCTATTAGAAGACTTAACTCTCTCCAGAGGTGTTACCACCTCACCATTGAAAAATATTGATTTAAAGGTGGTCCCTCAGCTAACTCAGACAAATTCTACTCCTGGAGATTAATAGGTCTCTCAGACAATTTATAGAACATACTGCTTTGGATTAAATTAAACCAGAATCTTCCTTTAATAATAAGAAGAAATCAAAAAACTAGAGTTTTGCATGCAAATGAGAAAAGTGTAAGATATCTTATTGTACCCACCTTAGGTGACAATATTAAAACACTAGATTTATCTTACCACTAGTAAAATAATGTTCCTGTCATCAGATATTCTCCACTTACATTTTATTAATATTATAAAATACTTTTTGACCGGCAGTTGATGAGATGTGAAAGGAAAATCCTCTACAAATACACCACATGAAAAGAGTTCAACTTACACACTGTTATTTTTTCCTGGTTATTAAAACTAAAATTTCCATGTAAAAATGTTCCAGAGCACAGGCTTCCAGTCTCAATTAATTGTTAATAAAAACAAGTAATTAAAATACTTTGCCAGTGAATTGTGCAATGTTAATACAAGCATGGAAAGTTACAGAAACTGTGAGAAGTAATATAACAGAAGGAAAATGGGTAAGACTACATGCATGAAATCTGTAGCTTTTCTGTTTTGTACTGTGAGCTCATCAGAGGTCATAAGCAAAGTCCTGGACTTAAGCCAAATTAAAATTCAGATAAGAGAGCCTGGGAGTTACTGAAAAGTGTATTTTCCTTCCTTGGTTAATGTCAACGTATTGCCAGAAGTAGAAATACCTGGAATGCTGGAAGCACCCACTGTATTTCAACAGTCATGTATTGCACACATAATGCTTATTTGTGGCATAAAAAAATGTTGTGCCACCATTTGGACTTAAAATACACATTAGTCCTACTTTGTTTGTCAGATTCTCTACAAAGATAAACACATTTTTCCTAGACAAAAGATATTTCTTTTTTTTTTTTTTTTTTTGGAATTTAAGTATGTCCTCTTTGATTATAATTATCTTCATAACAATAAAAAGTGTATATGCCTTCATGAAATGAAAAGCAAGTGACCCTTGGAACATCCCTTGATTTGTGATTATTTAGCCTAAACTAGAAACAAATATTATTCAGAGTTCTGCATAATCAAAAATGTGTTTGATGTGTTTGCTGGTTAGTAAATCCATGTCCTCATTCCCACAGGGGTGGATATTACCAGGACAAAGGCAGAATCAAGAGTTAATATCATTAAAAGTCAGGAGCTGCATTCTAATTATGGTTTCCTGTGTTATCTGAGCCTCTCATAAATTCTCCAGACTTTGCTTTTCTGCTCTGTAACACGGCGGTCATGTGGGAAGCTGAAATTTTTAATACATATTTGCGAGTCACTTGGTACCACAGAAGAGTCTTTAGACCAGCAGTCAGCAAAGAATTTTAGCTTGCAGTTAACTTCAAGCTTTCTAACTTGAATTATCATATGATTCTGTGCAGAAAACCCACTGAAAGAGGAATTAAGACTTGTCAGCTAGAAATAATCATTGTTATTTCACTGTATTCATTGCCTACAGAAGTTTTCAGTCACAAGCGACATAAAGGAAAGAGTTGGATGAATGGACAGGTGATGCCAAGAGCTGTGCAGTGAATCCTATCAAAAAATTAATTTCTGTGAAACACCTGTCAATGAGATTCAGTTGTCAAGATGGCTTTAGGATTTGCATCACTGTATCAACCAGTTAAAACAGGAATGGTGAGACTTGACCACAACACTGAAATTCCCAGACTAAACAAGGAGCTAAAAAATGCAGAGAAAGGCATTTTTAAGCTTCATGTTCCTCACAACACTACACATTTAACCTCATAACCTGACCACATGTTCTTAGAAATTACCTGTTTCCTGGTGTTAGGAAGTTTTAATCAGAGAAGGCTTTAATTCTCCACTTAGGCACAAGGGCATCAGATATGCTCAAGCATCCTCTCCAAGCCATTCTGCTGTTCCACTTGGGAAGGTATTTCAGTGTTGGGTCTCTGCATCACCCTTGTAAATGGAGTCAACATGACACTTTTTCTGGCCCAATTCTCATGTTACTCCAGGGAAGTAAAGCATCTTCACCATGAGAGTCTAAGCATGTTTTTTTGGTTCATAGACACAGACAAACCACCTCTTAAAGTATTGAAGGTCCATATTCAAAATTTGTCTTCCAAGTCAGAGAAAGTATTTGAATTAATATCAACAATATCATGGATGTGTGATAGATGAGTTATATCTCATGGGCTACTTCAGCAGTCACAGCAGTAGCAGATTCTTCAATTTGCATAGCAAAATATATTCCAACATAGTGTTAATTATCTGAAAATTTTTGCTGAAAATAAAATACTTCTGGGATTAATAGCAACTGTCAAAGTGAAAAACAGGATTAAAACATATTGGAAAGGAATAATTTTTATTGTTGAATTATACCCTCTTGTAATGGTTTGATTTGTTGTTTGGTTTAAGTAGAATTGATATGATGCCTCATGAAAGCCTGGGAAATTACTGACCTGTACATTTTTTTAATTCTTTACATTTTTCCCATACATATTATGAATTATTATAACTGAAACCTTGAGAGCACACTAAAGTCTATTGTCCCCAATACAGTACTCCCAAATGTATTTGCCAGAGACAGGTATCTCAAATCAGAGTCTTACCACAGGTTCACATAACATTTAAAATACAGTGAAGGGGATTTTTTAATAGAACAGAAAGGACACAGTATTCACTCATATATCACTCACAGGATTCAAACTATCAGACAGTTTTTGGCTAATATTCACTGTTGCATTGAGTCTCCTTGTTGAGCATCAACCAGTTTGGCATGTAGTGTCCTGTGCAGAACAGGTATGTGATTGCACGTGGTCTGCATTTGGAGTGGGACTGCATCTTCCCATTTCCCTCATTCCTGATAGTTGTTGTTCAGATTTCTAGTGTTCTTTTCATGGGAAAATGCCTACTTTGTTTATGCTGTGAAACTACCTTCAACATGGAAACTATTAGTCCATTCAAATTTGGAATTTAGAAGCTGGAAAAAGTCAGTCATAAATTAATAGTTTGTTTGACAATGAGATTAATACTTATACTATGAGTGTATAACTTACGAAGACAGTTCTCACAGGCTCTTATTCTGATTCTCTCAGTCTGATTCTTCTGATATGGACAAATTGATTTTTTCAGATATCAGCTAGGAACAGAAGAGTTAAAAATCTGAATTTCTGTTAAAAGATTGATATTATCCAGGTGTTCAGCTATCTTGGGAAAAGGCATTTGAGATATACCCTGTCTGCTGTAAATATCATTAGATAGTGTTATACAAAACTTCAGTAAAACAGAGGGATAATGAAAAAACCATTGTTCAAGTTCAGTGAAATAAATTGTCAACCATATGACGTGCAGAGTGCTGGAGTGTCCATATCACAAGCAGCAGGCTTGTAACATATCATGGAGAGGCAATTTTGGAGTCTTCTGCCATAGGCACACTGGAAACAAATTTGATGCTATAAACAATTTTGTGTTAGTCACATAAGAACTGTATTTCACTTTCTGCTGGAAGGTATAGAGTCCTTACCTGTAGCTTGATAATTTTATTCAGGTTACAAGATCTAAGTGTTAACCCTAACTCATTACATGACATAATTCTGATGCAGAAAATGAAGGTAATCAGAGGTCTCCACTGGAAATCCCTAAAGTTCTGACCCTTGGGAGCAAGCTGCCATGCATCCAGCCAGTTTGGTTTATGTAATATAACTACTAAGCTGTTAAAAAAAAAAAACACAAAACAAAACAACAAACATTTAAAAAACCCACTACTTTTGGTGACCTGTTAGGAGAAAATATATCTTTAGGGTTAAAAGCTGCAAGGATTCACAGGTGAAATTGTCTGGGGAAGTATACATTTTCACAGGGGAATTTACATAGGGTCAATAGCTGCCACCACAATACAATTTGAGTGGGAGAAGGAGTTTTTTAACAGAGCAGTAAAATAACTGTGTCTGTTTGTAGTTATTCAGCTGTTGTGCTTTTTGTTTAGTAGGTCAACACAATGTTGTCTTACTAATTTGTGTCTGGGCCTATTACACAAAGACTTTCCTTCACAAAGGGTTTCAATCATAGTCAAACGAGCAGAGTGGGATGTCCTAGCCAGAATTACTTTTTCAACCCCTTTGAACTGTTGCTTTTTCAATCAGTCTTTGCAGATTTCATTATTAGGTACTTTTTTATAGCATGCACATTTCTCATGACATAACAGTTTTATGTAAGTCAAGTATATGGCCACTCACAGAGGAAACCAGGATACAAAACACTGCTAGTAAAAGAAATAGCCTTAACCAAGTCACACGTCATGTGACAAAAGTAGCTGGTGTACTTCTACTACAGTCTTTTTCTTTTCTTATTTTATTCCTTGTAATGATATTCTATACCAAGTACAATAACCCTCCTGACCTCTCAGAGAATGAACTGTGTGGAAAAATGAGATTTCAATTCCCTCATCAAACCAGACAAAATAATTCAAAGTAAATTCAAAGCTGTCCAAAATAGAAAAGAAGTTTTCTTCTTCCTAAAATCCCTTTCTGAGAAAGAAACAGAACATTTATTCTGTGTTTCTACCTTTAAAATGTTACAAGCATATTTCAAAATAAAATGTTTCACTGAAGAAAGACAGTAAGATGTTTCACTTGGAGAACGTTGAAATGAAACATGTAGCTTTTAGAGCAATGAAATAATTAAACATTGTAACAAACTTTCAACCAAAATTATTCCCTAACTGTTGCACGGATTCTCAAGAACTTCTGGCTGAAACTGTATCTATGGTTTTTGGTGAACTAAGAAACCATCAAAACTCTTTTTCCCAGCTGCTTCTTTTAATTTTCCACACTGGTTATTCCAGGTGGACTCTTCTCTTCTCAGCAACCTTTTATAGACAATCCTCCCTAGATTTGGACATTTTATATAACTGTTTATTTAACCAAAGTCAAACTTATTCCTGCAAAAATAAAAGACTTCCTTTCAACTAAATAAGGATGACTGCATTTTTAAAATATTGTTAACAACCAACTTTTAAATCCTTAAGAAAGCAAGTCTGTATGTGTATATGTCAGCCTGAAGAAGGAGCCAGAACACCAAGATGGTTGGAGATAAATAAACTTGCTTCTAATACTATTTTCTGCTAAGGTGTTTTTTCAGTTGTTAACTTAGTAACTCATTATTGAATCTTAAAAACTCAGGAGGACATACTGATGAGACATATTTTGACCTTGCTGTGTGATTTTGCATCTCACAAAATACAATCTTGATTTTGCTTGAAATCATAACAGGTTTCTATTTCAGTATCCATACTGAAAATAAGCCACTAAATGAGTGAATTATTCTGTGTAGCTATGGATTGTGGAATATATTGAATGCATTATATTTATTTGTAAGGGAAGTAATTATGCTATTCATATATAAGGTGCAAGGGAGTTTTACTATTTTCACTTATATATAAAAATTTCACCTTGGGCAGTAAAGCTCACATTGTATTCCTATACATATGCAGTTCTGTGATGTACTCCAGGCCATGCATGATTTAGACATCAGTCCTTGATGACTGATGAAGAATGTGGATGTGGACTACAACTGTACTGTCAGTAGCGGTAACAGACTATTTAGGAAATTCCAAATCTGTCTGGTTTCCTCCAGTTCATGTCAACAAGCAGTCCAAAGGCACCAGTATGACCGGAAGTGGAGCTGCATTACATCATCTTAGTTTTTAGCTACTGTGGTTACATTTAATGATGTTGCCCTTGGTTGCAAGTTACTTAGCAGCTGTGGTGCCTTCTCAATTTAGCACAAAGAATTACTGCGTCAGCTATGTTTTTTGTTTGCCAAGAAAGTAGAATCCTGCTGTGGTCTGTATCTTGGGATTTCTTCTTGTCTGGATTGCTATCACTGCAAAGTTTGCTTTAATGTGAAGTTTCAGAATTTAACCTCACTCTGTCAGTTCACTACTGCTGGATTAACTTGAATATATGTTTAATGATGATGGATCATATTTAGTAGTTTCAAAAGTACATACAGGAGTTAAACACTTCTTTGATTATGGGGGATTTTTATTGTTTCCTGAAGGGATGACCACTCTAATTTCTTGTGTCTTGTCTCAAGTCAGAGGAGTTCTACTATAACCATTTCTGGTCACAGTAGAAAAAGAGATTTCTGCAATAAGGTGCTCAGCCTCAAACCTTCTGAATATTTAGCTCTCTAGACTGGAGTTTTCATGCAGATTTAAGAAGTTGCCACTTATTTTTTAAATATTTTTCAGCGATGCTGACAACAAATAGTCAGCAGCCGCATCACTCTGAAGGGCAGAACCAAAGAGATACATTGAGACAGACACACCTCTAAGACCTGAGTTATGACAGGGTGTAATTTGCTAGTTACTAATTTAGAGATACATTCTGACCATTTTCCCTTATAGATACTTAAGGAGGACAAGGGTGGCCACATCAAGGGTGATCACAGAGGAATGCTTTTCAAAAGCAGAACTTTCTGTCAAAGTGATGGTCATACAATTACATAGTTTCCTCACTTACTAGATATTTTCTTTACTTAGTCTTTGATTTCATGTTAGAAACTTATACCTTATAAAAGAGCCTGCATCTGTGCTTCATTAAACTAGATTCAGGGGAAGGGGGAAGGGACAAGAAAAAATCTGGTTTTTCTCCAAACTTCTCTGGATTCTCCCAGTGGGACTGGCAGATGCAGAAGGCAAAAGACAGAAATTAAAAACTTAAAAGAGCATCTCAAAGAATGGGCAAATGAAAACACAAAGTATGAGATCTATGACAGAAAACTGCTACAGTTACTCTTGAATTTTCACTTTGGAAAGCATATTTTTCATTTTAAAAATTATAACTGCTTTCTTAAGTAGATAAATGAGATTTAAAAACAAAAGAAAAAATAAAGATAAATTAAAGATGAAATATGAGGATTGTTAATCAATAATGTAGCTGTTCCTATTACACTAGGACCATACTGTACCATAAGTATACTTTTTTTTTTTTGACACTGTTCTGCGCAACATCTCTGTCTCCAAATAGGAGAGACATGGATTTGATGGATGGAACATTTGGTGGATAAAGAATTGACAGGATAGCCACATAAAGAGTTATGGTCAAAGACTCATTCTCCAGGTAGAGACGAGTAGTGAGTGGTGTCCCTTAGGGTTCGGTACTGGGGCTGATACTGTTCAACATATGCATTGCTGATAATGGACAGTAGGATCAGGTGCACTCTCAGGAAATTTGCTAATGACACCAAGCTGTATGGTACAGTCAACATGCTGGAGGGAAGGGATGCCATCCAGAGGCACCTTGACAGGCTGGAGAGGTGAGCCAATATAAATGTCATGAAATTAAACAAACTCAAGTGCAAGGTCCTACACATGGGTGATGACCATTCCAGACACCCCCAAAGGTTGGGTAGAGAACTGATTGAGAGCTGCCCTGTAGAAAAGGACTTGGGTGTGATGGTTGATGAAAACTCAACATAAGCCAGTAGTGTGTGCTTGCAACCCTGAAAGCCAATGAAATCCTGAGCTGCATCAAAAGGAGTGTGGCCAGCAAGTCAAGGGAGGGGTTTCTCACCCTCTCCTTTGCTTTTGTGAGACCCTCAGCTGGAGTATTCCATACAGTTCTGGTGTTCCCAGCATAAGAAGGGCATGGAACTGTTGCAGTACGTCCAGAAGAGGTCCACAAAGTTGATGAAGGGACTGGAGCACCTCCCTTACAAAGACAGGCTGAGAAAA
This sequence comes from Pithys albifrons albifrons, assembly GCF_047495875.1. Classification (NCBI taxonomy): domain Eukaryota; kingdom Metazoa; phylum Chordata; class Aves; order Passeriformes; family Thamnophilidae; genus Pithys; species Pithys albifrons. The sequence goes on along the minus strand of NC_092497.1, from coordinate 15,859,482 downwards.
CTGGGGTTGTTCAGCCTGGGGAATAGAAGGTTGCATGAAGATCACAGGCTATACCAGTGTGTCACAGGCTATACCAGTGTGCCGAAAGGCTAGCTGGCAGGGAAGAAGGCCGGCTTGGTTAAATAGGGAGATTCTGAAGGAAATCACGGATAAAAAGAAAATTTACTGACTGGAAAAAAGGGCTGGCTACTTATTAAGAATTTATGGAAATAACTAGGTCATACTGAAAAAAAATTAGGGAAAGAAAAGTGCAATTTGAAGTAAATTTGGCTAATTCAGTTAGGGATAACAAAAAGTCCTTTTATAAATACATTAATAACAAAAGGAGGGGCAAGGAAAACCTCCATTCTCTGTTGGACTTGGAGGGAAATATAGTTAACAAAGATGAGGAGAAGACTGAGGTACTTAACACCTACTTTGCCTCAGTTTTTACCAGTAGGACAGGTGGCCCTCAAGACAACTGGCCTCTGGAGCTGGTAGACAGGGAGAGGGAGCTGAATAGCTCTCCTGTATTCCAGGAGGATATAGTTAGTGACTTACTGAGCCAGCTGGATCCTAACAAGTCTATAGGACCAGACAGGATCCATCCCCAGGTGATAAGGGAGCTGGCAGAGGAGCTTGCCAAGCCGCTCTCCATCATCTTCCAACAGTCCTGGCTCTCTGGGGAGGTCCCAGATGATTGGAAGTTGGCGAATGTCACCCCAATCCACAAAAAGGGCTGCAAGCAGGACCCTGGCAACTACAGGCCTGTCAGCCTGACCTCCGTGCCTGGCAGGGTTATGGAACAGATCATTCTGAGTGCAATCACACAGCACCTTCATGGTGGACAAGAGATTAAACCCAGCCAGCATGGATTTAGGAGGGGCAGGTCCTGTCTGACCAACTTGATCTCCTTTTACGATCAAGTGACCCACCTGGTGGATGAGGGGAAGGCTGTGGATGTGGTCTATCTGGACTTCAGCAAGGCCTTTGACACTGTCTCCCATAATATACTCCTGGAAAAGTTGATAGCCCATGGCTTGGACAAGTGTACCCTCTCCTGGATTAAGAGCTGGCTGGAGGGCCGGGCCCAGAGAGTGCTGGTGAATGGAGCTGCATCCAGCTGGCAGATGGTCACTAGTGGTGTTCCCCAGAAGTAAGTCTTGGATCCAGTGCTGTTTAACATCTTTATTGATGATTTAGATGAGGGGATTGAGTCCATCATCAGCAAATTTGCTGATGACACCAAACTGGAAGGGAGTGTTGACTTGCTGGAAGGCAGGAGGGCTCTGCAGAGGGACCTGGATAGACTTGACAGATGGGCTGATTCCAATGGGATGAAGTTCAACAAGGCCAAGTGCCTGGTCCTGCAATTTGGTCACAACGACCCCATGCAGTGCTTGGGTACAGAGTGGCTGGAGAGCAGCCAGGCAGAAAGGGACCTGGGGGTACTAATTGACAGGAAGCTCAACAGGAGCTAACAGTGTGCCCAGGTGGCCAAGAAGGCCAATGGCATCCTGTCCTGTATCAAAAATAGCGTGGCCAGCAGGACCAGGAAAGTGATCCTTCCCCTCTACTCTGTGTTGGTGAGACCATACCTTGAGTATTGTGTTCAGTTCTGGGCCTCTCAGTTCAGAAAGGATATTGAGGTGCTGGAGCAGGTCCAGAGAGAGCAACAAGGCTGGTGAAGGGACTGGAGCACAAGTCCTATGGGGAGAGGCTGAGGGAGCTGGGGTTGTTTAGCCTGGAGAAGAGGAGGCTTAGAGGTGACCTCATCACTGTCTAGAACTGCCTGAAGGGAAGTTCTAGCCAGGTGGGGGCTGGTCTCTTCTCCCAGGCACTCAGCAATAGGACAAGGGGGCAAGGGCTCAAGCTCTGCCAGGGAAAATTGAAGTTGGAGATCAGAAAAGAATTCTTTCCAGCGAGGGTAATCAGGCATTGGAATGGGCTGCCCAGAGAGGTGATGGTTTCACCATCCCTGAAGGTTTTTAAACTGAGATTGGACATGGGACTGAGTGCCATGATCTGGTAAACGGACTGGAGTGGACCAAGGCTTGGACTTGATGATCTCAGAGGTCTTTCCTGACCCAACTGATTCTATGATTCTATGACTGTGTAATTCCCTGCACGGGGGGAGGTACTGGGTGGTCCCAGCTGGACCTGAAGGGATATAATCATGGGGGGTTTGGGACTTGAAAAACCACTCGTCAGATCCAGAGGAGAACCAGAACTTTGACAGGAGGAGACCACCACTCTCGATCAGACTGCAAACACCACTCTTCACCAAACTACATCTGTCAGCTGCAGTAACAGGTTTTTGACCTTGTTTTGCTTCAGACTTGGGGGAACCACGTGAGGCTCTGCACAGGGGTTAACAAACCCCTTTGTGTTTGTGCCCCAGGGAGGTGGGTTATACTATTGGATTTTGTGGGTTAAAAGCAATTTCTCTTTGTGTCATTTTATTTATTGTAATATTTTTATTAAATTGTAACTCTGACTTACAATCTCTCCTGAGATGGGTTCATATCTGCTGCCAGTTTACCTTTAAACTGGTACAATGCCCCATCTCTGGCAGTGCTCAGAGTCAGGCTGGATAAGGCCTTGAGCAGCCTGGTCTAGGGGAGGTGTTCCATGACAGGAGGAGTTGGGACTAGGGGATCTTTAAGGTCTATTCCAATCTCTTGGCATTCTATGATTTTAATTTTTCTCTTCTTCCTAGTTCAGTCCTCTATCTCTCAGAGACACACCATTTACCCCTTCAGTTCCTTTCTGTCTGTTCTACCAAACACCTTCCTACTCCTCTGAGTCTAATTTCTGACAACTGCTTCATACTACATGTCCTTGCTTTTCCTCCACCAGGATTCATATTTGCCAAATGTCCTATTTTTTTCCCTCTCAGCATATTGCTGGCCCACTTTTCTCAGCTGGCACTGATTCTGTGTCCTCTTCCTTTTTATGCACTTACTTATTCCATGTTGCCTTATGCTTCTCGTTTTTTAAGTTTAATATTGGTTTATGAAATCACCACCACATGTCTTAGCACTTTCTTAATGTTTTCTGCTAAGAATAAGAATCAAAGTTTGTTTTTACAAAATGTAAAAATGATTAGTATGTTTAAAATTGACCACTTGCCTCTTTTTAAGAATATGTTCTAAATGTCTATTTCATTTATGCTTCAGTTGCAAAATGAGGAACACAATATTTAAAAACAAAAAAGTTCAATTAGCTCTAACATACTAAGTCAGTTTTCATTTACAATTTTAAATAAATTCACTGCAAAAGTTTATTTGTAACTTTTTCTTCTGGTTGTTTGAGAAATTTACTGCAATAAACAAGCCTGTCCTCTGCCTCTATTAACATAAATGCTGCTTTACAAAGCTCTTCACTGTTGGAACAGTAAACAAAAAGCAGTACATTCTGACACTACTATTGGCAGTGCCTCTGCCATGAAAATTCACTGTTCATCCTCCTCACAGAGAAATAACATTTTTTTATATATAGTTAGTATTTATATATGAGAAATGGCAAGTGCCTAGAGAGTACATTCAACATGCAGAAAGGTTGCCAATGTACATGATCCTACATAGGACTCTTTGACAACCCACTTCAATGAAACCTTGTCTTGTGCAGATAAGATTAGAAAAAAGTGTGCAGCATTCAATTTGATTACAATGTATGAATAAAAATTAATCAGAACAGCAAACAAGAGAGGAAGATATAGCCAGATTATAGATATATGAATTTCATCCTCAAAAACAAAATGTGTTTTTGGCTTCTTCAGTTCAGACATGAAGCCCACCAGGCATTCATTTTAATAAAGGTCATTAGCTCTACTCACGAATTAATGGCCTTCTCTAGTCAAAGGTCATAATTCAGCCAAAGATCTGTCATCCATCCTGGGTATTTGCTCATCCAAAAGTGGTACCTTGTGAATAGAGGCTGCAGAAAAGAGTCTAATTCATAAGGTTGGATAAGGCCTTTAGCAACCTGGTCTAGGGGAGGTGTCCCATGACAGCTACAGTCCAGCTACAGTCTTTAAGATGCCTTGTGTCACTCTCTGTAACTTCAGGTCTAGCATGACAAAGGTATGCACTGATTTCTCCTCCCCAACTTATGAATGAAAAGAAGAAGAGAGGTACAATCTCCCCAAACTGGAGTTATGTTAGCTCTCTGCCAGACACCAGCCTGGGCTTCTCTGATGTGAGTTCGCTAGATTATGACAAAAGCATGCACAGATCTCAGTCACAGAATCATGGAATTATTTATTTTGGTAAAGACCCTTAATATCTTTGAGTCCCGAAGTGCTAGATTTACACATCTTTTACATATCTTCAAGGCTAGTGATTCAGCCACATTCCTGGGCAGCCTGTTCAAGTGCTTGACAACCTTTTACATGAAGAAATTTTTCGTAATATCTCATCTAAATCCCTCCATATGCAACTTGCCCAAAAGTTAATGATAAAGTACTTAAATATGAATCACTTAACAGCAGTGTGGCCAAGTGCTCTTGCACACAAGTCACAGTGGAGGTCTCTCTGAGCGGTTGTTACAGAACTGCCTGGTTCAGTTGTCCCAACAGTAAACTATTATCAGAATAGTCAGCTGCAACCAAGGTATCCTCTCCAGAAGCAGGATAAGATACAATGAAATCCGTGGGGTTACTGAGATGCAAAAGGCAGCTCTGCAGGTGGCTATTAAACTCTGCTGCCCCACAAACCTTTGAAGAAGCCTAAACTTGGGTTCAAGTTTAGCTAAGAGAAGTATCAAACTGGAGAAGGAAAGAGCTTTCTTAGCACACTCTTTTTAAACATGAAGTACTGGCCACTATTGGAGATAGTTTTGTTAGTCTGAATTCTGCTCTGGTCCAGTGCACCAGTTCTTGAGCTAAAGTGTGAGCAAAAGGAAAAATCTGGTCCAGCAAGGCCACAGCTTTTGGTCTTCTGACTTCAGAAGTACAGAGCAGTGATATTGTTTTCATTAACTCCAGCAATAAGCTGGCCTTCTGGGTCCAATCTAAAGCTGCTATGAAAAGAATTAATTACTTTACCAAGCTCTCAGTTTTGAGGAATGAAGATTACATAATTCCAGCCTGGCCTCCTTAATTAATTTAATACAAGAATGTTACTTGCCTGCAGCCTGTCTTTCATTGTCCAGTAATGTTACACAAACTAAAAATTAATCCTCAAAAATAAAAACTTATGTTTATTATCTAATTACCAAGAAAAGTGAAGTTTGGACTTTTCCTGTATTAAGCTGTATTGGCCCTCAAAAGTTAATCTAGATATTTATTTATTCTAGTGAATTGTTTGGTACTTCCCTTCACTGGTGCCAGAAGGTAGAAGGCAGGAGGGCACTGTTCTATTCTACAGAACCTGCCAGCCAGAGGGGATTCCTCCAGGCTGACAGAACAACTCAGAGGAAGCTTCTGCTGCTGCTCCAGTGAAAACCCCTGCTGGAGTGACAACAAGACACTGGTATGACTTGGTCAGCAGGAACACAGCCATTCCCTACACTGAACAGCAGGCAAATGCGCAGGCATGTCCTGCACATTTGTGCCAAAACTACTAAGCTGCTTAAATTCACATTGGCCTCCCCACCTGCACTGAGGCATACATGTAATTAATGCCTGCTGAGACAGTGGCTGGTTCCCATCCCCAGAAGGAATTAGATGAGACCCCTTAGTCCAGCAGCAGTCCCTGAGTCTCAATCCATTGCCTTTTGCTAAAGGGAGGCAGGATTAAACTCAGGCATAAAGCTCAGCACTGTGAGGTGGATCTGATGCTGCACTTAGGAGACAGTTTTTGCCTGCTCCATGGGCTTTTGCATGGGGCCTTCAGTCGCAATCTCCTCAAGAGCTGCTTAAAGAAACGCCACAGCATAGCTGACCCGCCCACCAGGCAGGAACAACAGCGTGGCCTCAGGCAAACATTCTTTCCTCCAAACAAGGTTATCGGGAAAATACACACATTTCTGAGCACTGTGTTTTCTTGATTTGCAGATTTCTCAATAAGAAAACAATTCTGATCCTACACAATCCACATTCCAAACAATCTGAGGAGGGAAAAGAAGTATGGAAATAATGGCATAAAAACTTTTATGTTACTAAGCCTCCAAAACAAATTTAAAACACATGTATTTTTTTAAGTAATTTTTTTCTACAAATTGGACCATATTCAAGTCATTGCTTAATTTTTGCCAAACCAGCCAAATACAGAGCTTTGACAAATGTGCAGGTGATGTCATTTCAAAAGGTCCAAGGACATTTGAAGGGGGAAAACAATTTATGATTTCGCCTCAGAATGAGAACAGTCTGCTGTTTATTCAGACTAAATGCTTAAAAACAATACTAATCTGGGCAACAGAAAATGAGATAATTTTATTTACTTCAACAAAAGAACTGTTTATACCTAAACAGAACTGTAATATTTTCTCTTTTGATATTGACTGTGAAATATGAAAATATCCTTGTAGTAATGCCCCAAAATGATCCTTTTTGAGCCATCATAGCATTCTGCTCTTTGTTGTCCTTGTAGATTACTCTTCTGTATGTGATTTCCATATTTACTGTAATGTTCCCATGTATACACAGAGACCAGAATGTCAAAATGGAAATAGGAGCATCAGAATAAAGAACAGAGGCTTGTCCTCAGGGAAATGGAAAAGGTATGAACAACACAAGAATTTGCCTGACTTTCTGTTGCCTAAGTGACCATCAGACCAAGCTTTCCTCTTTTTGGTCAGCATATAGCAGAGCATATGAAAACTATGCTAAGCCATCTCTGTTTTCCTAAAAACCCCTAATTTGCACAAACAGTGACCTGACTCTGTCACTATTTTCTCTACAGTGTAGGTAGAATATGCTGTGGGTATTTGGAAGGCTCACCCAGCCACATCATGCCTAATGTCTAGGCGTAACATCTTCCAGGTGAGCAGTAGTTTGCTCTGCCATGTCCTTCTGAGGTATTCCCTTCAACAGCCACCATCTAGTGTTGAAAGAGAAATCTAAACCCATCAGGTAGTTGTCATCATTTAATGAAAATAGTAGAGCCAGAAGCTGTCTCCATATAATTTCTTCAAACTTAAGCACTGTATCCTGCTCACACATCCAAGCACAATATATTTCCTCTCACTGACCTCATATAGCTCTAGTTTCAATGATCTCTGTATTTTCATATTTAAACAGGCTTGCACTGTTTCACCTCAGAATGTTGGAGCTTATCCTTCTTCCACCATTCTTAGTGTTCCTCCACTCTTGAATCTACAGCAACTCAACCTTTGTGGATAATCTGCCAGGTTCCCCTCACACACACTTGCAAGGCAATCATAAAGGTAGCCTGCCTGCAGCTTCCAAGATTATTCTTAGAAGTTTATGATATCTTGGAGAGCACGAAATAATCTTTGCATTTTCTCTATTTTCTTAACTACCTCTGTTTATACAAAATTAAGTTTAAGTATATGTCCCATGGGTTTCTTTATATAATGGAGACACCTTTTCTTCTTGCTGCCCATATTGTAACATTTGGCTCTATGCCAGTTATCTAAGAACAATAACACTGGAAGACATGCCAGGTCAGCAGATCTTGGCCTCTGAGATTTCTGTCAACGTATTTATATCTTTATATTCTTTAATGTAATTGCATAAGAGGATAACGAAGAAAAACATAAGAATGCCTGTACTTCAGCCAGAGCTAAGTCAATATTGTAAGCTCAAAGTGCTGGAATTTAACAGTTTTGAGTGAACTCAAGAACATACCACATACTTGAGAAAGCAGACACCAAGGAAGTATTTTAAGAATACTCTTCCACCAGTTTTCCAGGGATAGTTTCTTTAAATAGCACAATGGAATCCCAGGTAATATGACATCAAAAAGAGGGCATTTAATTTATTGATATAGGAGCATCAGCTATACCTAAATTGTATTTAAACCAAGAAGGATGTGGAGATTCTGTAAGCTCATGGAAAACAGTAGATCTGGTATATTTCTGTCTGAGACTTTCACTCAAGAGCTTACTTGTTCATGAGTCCAAAGCATGAGATTTAAGAGCCCAGAGCTTGTTTGATCTAACAGTGATTGAAAACACTGATCTCCCAGATCTGCAGTTTGCATATCAGTTCACCCAGGCATACCATGACAAAAACCCTAAAGAGTGTGTGGGGTGATAGCCTTGATAAGGTCTCGATGAGCTGAGGGAAATGTCCCAGCACCCGCCTGCCCCTCCGCCCCACCCGAGGGATGCTCCCAGAACCATAGTCAGAGGACAAAGAGCTTTCCAAAAGTGCTAAAGCCAGACTGATAAGATTAACAAAGGATGGATTATTGTAAAGATGACAAGGCCATCCTTTGTGACATCTTCTACAACTACACAGGGAGCCTTTCAGGCCTATGCTGTCTATCACCCCCAAAGTATTGACTTTAGTCACACAAACCACCTAAAGGAAAATAAAATGTATAAAAGGAAATTGGGCATAAGCCAAAACTGGAGGGAAAATGTCATCGTATCTTCAAGGGAAGCTGCGAGCAGCTTTTCCTGCCTCCTCCCACCTCTTCAGACAATGTAGGAGTGAGAAACCATGTGTTTTCTATACTTTATATCTTATACTTTCTTACAAATCTTAGTACTTTATACAGCCTATGTCATATATTATTCTTACAAGTACTTTGATTTTTACTCTATTAGCACCTTATTTTCTAACCATTTTTTGCTACTTTGATACTAATAACAGTAACTTGCTTTACACTTTACCACTTACTAAGTATATACCTTAGTTTATATTAGTTATTGTGTTCCTTTTATGTATGCAGTTCTTTTTCGACATGTGTGTTGATGAGAAGCAGCTCTGTTCTTTCCTTTTGCTTTGTGTTACAGAGAAGGTGGTGTGCAAGCTATTTTATTGCCCTATGTTAGTGAGGGGGTGCCTAAATATGTTTTTTGGGTAGTTGTGTTTCTGTTGCTAGTTTCTCTCTGTCATGAGAGTGGGATACATTGCTGTATTGAAACTTAAGTTTGGTATGCTTGTCTTTGTAAAATGTGTTTTATGCTGGTTTATTTTGATGTCTTTTTTTATCAATTAAATATAATCTTGCAGCTAAACGTTATCACCGGCAACACAAACCCCACAGTAACTGTCACACTTGTATTAATACATGTGTTTCAGGACCTGTTTCTCACTATTAAGTGTTGTCTCATAGCAGAGGTCAGAAACCCCCCCAACCTGTGTGCTGTCCTTAGTTCCATAGGCAGTGTTGGGTCCACAAGGCTCTGATTTTCTGGAGGCAGTTTTTGCTACTAAGTTCTCCCTGGCTTAAGTGTGGTCCTCATAGGAAGGTCAAAAATCTTTCCGGCCTGTGTTCTGTCCAGAATTCAACAGGCAGCGCTGGGTTCATAAAGCTTTCATTGTTCCAAGGACGCTTATACTAATAACTGTATATTAATACAGGTGGGACTAGAAGTCTTTGCATTTTCTGTCCCTCCCCTCTCTCCTCCTTCCCCCCCCCCTCTTTCATGTGACAGAGGGTAAATTTTTGATCTTCATTTTGAGGGGAAGGTGGAGATTGAAGAGGCTGGTGATGGGGAGATGAAAGGAGATTTGGTTTTGTACTATAAGTGTGCTGATGACCAACTGCATGGTTCTGTGTCTGCAATTGTGTTGACAATCCCAGGCCTGGTCTGAACTTTAAAGCCTAAATTTAGGCCTACTTTGCTAACCCCTAACATGTGTATTTGGCAGTTGAGAAAAAATTTCATTTTCATGCACCCAGCATCAGAGAAGCTTGGATATCTTTTAGAAAATTAACCAACCCAAAAGATGACATCAGGCAGCTCTTTCTGATGAAGAAACATTCGCTACCATCTTGTCATTTTGTTAGACAAACTGACTAAGTAAAACAAAACAAAAAAAAACTCTCCTCAAACTAAACAAACAGCCTAGCATTGCACCCCAGACACTGGCTCTGGCAGACTGTCAAGAACAAAAACATATATAAGCAGAGCTGCTTGGCTAAGAATGACATGCAGACAGACTTGAAGCTTTGGCCCTGCAAAACGTCTGTGGTGGAGTGAAGTAATAGAGAGGGACCTTTGAAAAACTAGGTTGAAGAGACCAGTTAAGAGTGTAAAAGTAGAACAAAACCTGATGTAAGTTTTAGCTAAAATTAAAGACTGGTGTTATAACTACTCACCTCACTTGTGAATAAGAAAGACTTTGCCTCACATATGCTTCCTGAGAAACAGGAGTTGCTAGCAGAACAGAGCACTGCAGATAAAAGGTTGAAATGGCCACAATGAAATTACCATTTAAAAAAACATAGCTTAGCGCATAGGGAGGCACAGAATGTACAAAGCTGCAGTGCAGTCCAGGAGAACCAGGAGAAGTAGTTTCTCCTGTAGGATACAGGGTGGGGGTGGGGAAGACTAGACGTTTTCCCCTTATTAATTACTGTCAATTATTTAATTTTGAAACATATGTGAATTGTTGATGCCATGTCTTTGTTTATTAAGTAATGGTCATGCTCAGAGTCTTGAAGTTACACTGCAGAATTCAGTGGGCTTGGTTGTATGACTTACACAACTTTACTATCATCATTCCTTTTGTTGCATGATCTTTAAAGAAATAAAGAGTTTTCAGAAGGGGTTTGCATATGTGACTGCATAGGTAAATCCACCACACAATGATTGATTCCCTCTTCAAAGATACTTCTGCAAATAAAGTTTGACTCAAAATTCTTGCAATAAATAGAGAAAGGGGAACGAGTCAGAGTGAGCTTTGCATCTGTAAGTCAAATAAATATTTATAAGCAATGTTCACACAGCTCTGTCCAACCATATTCACATTTCAGCAAAAGGCTTCCATGCTCTCCCAGTGCCAATAAGTCCTTCTCCATTTCTTGAAGTGCCTCTCCCATTTATTTCACTCTCTGTTTCTGTCTCAGATCAAATATAACCTGCTCAGTTTTATCGTCTTGGACAGTCCCACTTGCTAGAACTTGTTTATATCCTAGATGGTGTATTACTGTGATGGAAGATTCTACTGTTCTCACTCAGAAGAGTCTTTGCAGATACTTGATATTTCTGACTAGACTTTCAAAGAATCACAGATTCATTTAGGTTGGAAAAGACCTTTAAAATTACTGAGTCCAAATCTAAATATGACCCATGAACTTGTCAACAGTCCTGTAACTCTGGAGACCAGGCAAATAGCTCGGCTGAAGCCATGGCCCTGTGTACAAGGCTTGAGAAACATCTCTGAAGACACCCCCGCCCATTTTGCTCTGCCAAAGAGAAGCAAACGGGATGAGTCAGATATAGAAAGTTCATTCCCTCAACTTCTGCTCTTTGGAGTTATTAGATAAGCAGTCGTTCCCTTAATTTTGTCATAGCTCAACTGCCTCTGGTATTGTCCCCCTTGGGGGCTCGAGCTGTCATCCAGAGCTGATACAGTCCTAACCTGTATAATAAGCAACCTCCATGTAAAACCCCATCTTGTTGCAATGCAAATTCAGTGAAAATGGGCAGAGATCGCATGTAAACATATGAATAAATAAAATTCCTTTCTAGAACATATGATTCAAAAATCACTACATAAATCTCTCAAAACAGTAGGACAAACTCTGTTTAAATATTTTAATGTGACAGAAAAGTTTAAGGTAACATCTGATCTCTATTGTGCCAGAGTAGCTACAATGAGATGCTGTAAAATGTGGTTCAATGTAAAGAGCTGACAAGAATACAAAGCCTGGTAGCTGTTTCAGGAGAAAGATATAATGAAACTCTACCTCCATGCAACTGCTGTGTTGCAACACCCATCAGTCTCTGAGCCCAATCAGTATGTAGCCGAGGAAAAATGCTTTTCTGATTTGTTACTTTTGTTGTACTCATCTTTCCTACTTCATATAAAATTCTTGCTTTTAGAAACAAACTTGTAAATATTTACAAAATGAATCATACTAAACAGCAAAGAAGATTAGAGAAATGTTTTGGTACTAAAACAATGTGTTTCACATAGCCCGTTTGTATAACTCAATTTTATAGTAGAGGGGAGATATGTAAAATACAAACAGTGAAATATGATCTGATTTTATGAGGTTATATTTCTTATATACAGATGAAATCCAAATTAACTTCTTGTTGCTATTTTTATTTTGAGAAAAGTAAATTTCATAATTATATTAGCATCTGGAGATATTTGGTGATTTGTGAAAAACAATGTTAAAATATTCATGAATCAAGATGTTTGAGTGTGAACGAAAAACATGCATTTGAGGGTTTTGCTGCTGAGATTTATTTTATTTGATCATTCATAACACCTACTCCTTTTCACATAAACACATGCAAAACTTTTGTTAATTATTAAGAAAAAAACAGTAAAACAGTACTGCTTTTTGTTTCTTAATGGTTTATCAATACTGCAGTAATAAAAGAAGACCATAAGAAACAAGGCTGCACTGCATTTGTAGGTGGTTAATTTCTGCATAAACTGCATTTGTGATTTATTGAAAAGCACTGTGGTTTACAAACAAAAATTACTCAAACTGTGTGGCATCAAAAAAAGAGTATTGTAACACTTAAACAAAGACAACTTTGCTACTTAAAAACACATAGATATTGAAAATATATCATTTCCAGAAAGAATTTAAAGATAAGTGGGAAACAGGAAACTAAGTGCAAAGTACTTAGTACAGCTAAAGAAATTAAATATTTTATGTTGAAATAATGTAGTATTTCTTGTACTAAATCACATCAGATGCTATCACAGGTAATTCAGGAGGACAATCAGAAGAGACTAATGAAATTGTGATCTGCAGAACATTCAGCTCAATGTAACGGGAATTGTAAACATTTCCCTGCCCATGGAAATAGTGCAAAAAAAGGGGACTGGTATAGGACACCTGACTGCAGAGGAAGTCCAGCAGATGCCCAACAAAGATAAGAACAAAAGATGAGCTGTACAGAAAAATTGAGATTAAACCTCTGAGGTCTGGTATAGCAACCACTCCAGACTGCGGATCCTAACCTTTTCCAGAAATCCGGACTATTTACTAATTTGTTTCTATTTCTAAGAGAAAAATGAGCCCTGTCTCACTTCATTCATCCTAAAAATTATTTATTTCCTAGAGTTATACAGCTATATTCCTTGAGCTATTTCAAATCAAGTAAATTTGAGACAGTCAAAAAAGTTTGACTCAGGTTGCCTTGAGAGTTTACTAGCCTGTGCTACCAGCTGATGTAGAATACTACCCTGTTGTTTCTGCCGCTGTTGTTGCTGTTGTGATAGACCCAGCTGAAATTATCTTCATGTCAGTGATGATCTTCTTCATCAATATTCACAAGGCTCTTCTCTGATCCAATGCCATTAGCAGCTATAAGCGATCATGTGAACAAAGCTCAAAAGGAAATAAAAATTGAACGGCAAAGAAATGTTAATTGCAAGTAAAGTAGTCCCAACAGAAGATTGATTAGAGAAGTAATATCAACTCAAGGACAGACTCAAATTTTCTATCCTGCCTTAAGCCTTTTTGGCCAAATAGGAGCACTTTGTTTGAGTCATGCCAGTACCTTCAGACAGCTTTTTACTAAATATTGCTTGTCTGTTACCAAATTCTAAGTACAAGCCTAGGCACCTGAACAAGTGCCAAAATCCCACCTCTGACGTGTTTTTAACAAAAATCCAAGTTACTTGGTTCAGATCATGTTTTTTTCAAAATTCAAAGGGAGCAAAAATTGCTACTCTTTGGAGAAGTGTGTGGTTCACCACCTAAAGAAGTGACAGACTTTCTAGAAGAATCTAGCTTTCCCTGCAGACTGAGAGGGAAATTGTGGTAACAAGGCTTCAGGCTTAGTCATGTCCTCATGTTTTGAAAGTCTGCATCTTTTTCCTCAGCTGCAACATGGGAGTAGTCACATATTTATTGTATTTCATCGGACTCTTGTGAGGGAATTAGTTTAGATCACTTTTCAGAACACTCAGTATTTATTAAGTCTGCTCCCACCAGCAGGTATTAATTACTATTTTATTTTGTAAATATTTTGTGGAGTTCTCTTTCAGCTGCATTTAAGGTTTTCCAAAGAAAGGAGCGTGTTAGTAGCTTCAGAAATGTCTCACTAAGCCTCCAGTTATTTATGTCTGTCAAATTCTCCAAGTTGGAAAGGGAAGAGTTGCATTAAATATCCCTATTAACTTTCCAACATGTGACTCAAAGCAATAGCTCTGTCTTTGATTAGTTAGAAATACATCTGCAAAACTGAGTTTACAATACACCACATAATCTCAAATGCAGATCTTACTCTGCCATCTGGACCATACGTGTTAGTGTCAACAACAGCAATAAACAATACAAGACACAGCGCACATAAACATTTCAGAAATCGTAAGCTTAATCATTGTTCAGAAGTTGGACCAAGATATGACTAACCTCTTCAGCGGTATAAGCCCTTGGCTTACTGACTTTGAAAGGTATCCAGAAGAAAGCATATCCAAAACCTGAATCTAGAGATAAAAGGAAATTCATGTAGCATAACAATGATGTGAACAGCAATAAACAACTTCTAAAGTTGGTCAACTGTGAAACTTAAGTTGTGTTGAATTTCAAGCCTTGCTGAATGGCAATCTCCACTAGCACTGCAAACACTATTGCTCTTACAGAATAAGACTAATTCTTAATTCATTCTATTAGCTACTTTGTTTCCAGTTCACTGAAGTCTGTTGGACTGTCTATGCTGTAATCTTTGGCTTTCCAAAAGGATTCTGGCGGCAGCATTAGTGGGTAAAATTGATTAAAGTTGAACCTGGGGTTAAAAAACAAACAAACAAACAAAAAACAACAAACAAACACAAACCTGAGGCAATAATCAGTGGAAAACATTTCAGAAAGCAGAGCCTAGAAAATTATTCTTAAGATGGTCTGTGCACACAAATGTAAGGTTATCACAAACAAGTGCCCATGTGACTCACATGAGTCAGAGCCAGAGCAGTAACAGCCATGGGCCATGGTCATCCTCAGTGCTTTTCTGCTTTGCCACCTCCCTCCATCCTGTGATTTCCAATAATGAAAACCTGATTGCATTGAAAAGGAAAGAGCCATATTTTCTCCTGTCTGACAGCAGTCTAGATATGCCCTTCAACTACTCTTAGGTTTTTTGTACAAGACATGAAGAATGTTTCAGTGTTTTAGAAAACAAACTGAACTAATGAGAGGTGCTTTCTCTTTATCGCCATACATAGACGTTAGGTCAGAGATAGCTAAATTTTAACATTCCAGGTCCAGATTGAAAAGATTCTTGTATGATATTTTGGACAAAGTCCATGTAAAGCAGGTATTTCTATAGCCTGATTCCTCAGCTGTAAGTGACAGCAAAGACCTATACCCTACTAGAATCATATATGACTACATTTACTTGAAAAAATAATCTATCAGAAATTGCTGTCACTATTTAGAAAGACATGGATAAAAAATTCTTACAAAAGAGAGAAAGAAAAACTCTCTTTAGACTACTGGATATTAGTAAGCTTTCCCTTTTCCTCCTTTGGGAGTGATATAAAGGTCATTGACTCAAGCAAACTAGGAATTATTGCTAGTAGAAAAAATTCTGCTGGTTTTCCTTAAGAAAGTACTAAGTATGAATTACATAAAATAACTTTGTAATCTATAGTCTGAGTCCTAAAATTCAGTTGTACACAATCTGTTTAGTATAAGGAAGGTAGGATAACCCTCAATTATTTTGCTACCTCATCCTCAAACCAGTGCGGGTCAAACTGTCCTCCAAAATCCTTTAGACAGACTGCTATTTTGCATCAATATCCAGATAGGGGTAGATGAGCAGTTTCCCCAGGTAATTTGTTAATGCACGTCTCTACCGCCTTGAGAGATACTACACAGAAAAGCTAAAAAACAAGAGCAAAATTAGATGCCATATCTTGACTTAGATTTCAGCAATCGTGGTGTGATAGCTAACAGAAAGTCATGTGCATGGGTGTTACATTTCAGACATCTGTCATGTGAAAAGGGGGCAGAAATGCAAATATCTCTTGTTCCACCCATATTAATATGTTTTTGTTGGCTCCTCAGAATATCAAAGCCTTTTAAAGCCCAAAACAGTCCATCTACATCTAACCTAAAGAGACCCTTCACTAGACAGATTCACTGCAATGGACAGGACTTTTGATACCCAGATATGGGAACAGCACTTAACAGCAAGGGAGAACCTTCTCTGTAAAGTTTTCCTACAAGTTATATTGCTGCCAGCAGCAGAAACAAATTGGACTAATTCTAGCAGTTCCCAAAATAACTTTTATTAATACAAGTACATGACAATTACTATAGGGGTCATGTTGTCAGAGATAATATTTAACTGCATGATTGTACTTAACTAATAAGAAAAACCCCAAAACCAGAACCGCAGTCCACAAAACAGCAAAATAACCTAAGGTTGCCTACAAAACTCAAGCACCACTCCCTTTCACAACAGACCAGCTTACAAAGACTGGGAGAAAAATCTAAATATGCTCATTAACATAAAGCAAAAAGAAAGAATATACTTGCTTCCCACTAACACATAAGTTAGCTCACTAAGATAAATAACTGCACACCTGTGTTAGTTTTACTTAGGCCTCAAATTAGCAGGCTCAGAGAATCTATGCAGATCAGGAGAGACAGGTGTCACCTGACTTAAGCAACCTAAGAAATATTATATACCCGATGATGCAAACCTGAGATAGGAAGGAGGAGTTTCTCAGTTCCATCACAGCCGAAGTAGAAGCAGGACATGCAGCTGCTGTCTTGCTGTCTTGGGCCCTGCTGCTGCTGCCGCTACGTACATTTTGTTTGAGTTCAGGGAGGTAGAAACATTTTGTTGTTATACTTTCTGTTTCTTGCTGGGTGTCTTTCAGGGTGCTTAGGAATTTAGAGTGATGGAATCTGTTTTTGGTGGGAGTTAAAAAATTTTTGTTATATCTAACTTGTGTAAGTGTGTGTTATATTATCGGGTTTTTATATATAAATATATATAGTTAGTTTAAGTTTAAACCTAATTTGAGGGTTTTTTTCCCTTTCACCCTTTTCTCAGTGGGGAGGAGAAAAAGACTGACTCTGTGTTGGGCAGTTGGCATCTTGCCAGCTTAACCCAAGACAACAACTTCAAGCAAATCACTAACAACAAGTCAGCAATAAAGTATACTGTAACAAAACAAAACAAATATAAAGGAAGATATATACCCAGTAAGATACAAAGTGTAAGGCAAGGTAAAATTAGTAGCAAAGTACAATTAGTAAATAAAGTATTTATGAAATAAAGGTGAAAGACAGTATAAGGCATAAGGTATAAGGGTATAAGTTAAGGTATAAGATATAGAAAAACAGAGTAAACATTTGCTCACCCTTGCAGTGTCCAAAGGAGTGGAAGATGCAGGGTGGCTCCTTGGTTACCTCTGCAGAGATGATGGAACTTTTCTCTACCCAGTTTAGCTGATGTCCAATCTCTTTTTATAAATTTTTTCCTTAGGCAGTTTGAGTGACTGTAGTCAATAATAATTTTGGGGGTGATAGACAGATGACATAGGCCTAAGGGTTGGCTCCCTGTGTTTCCATAGGATTTTGTGAAGAAAGGCCATACTATTTCCATAACACACTCTTCTTGGGTAATCCTATCAGGCTGTTTTGAGCACTTTGGGGAAGCCACTGTGGTCTCTTTGACCTTTCTTGTGTAATCCATTATCATCTGACAATGGTTTCTGGGAACACCACCTCCAGGTGCTGAGGTGTTTCCTATAGCCCATCAGGACAATCATCATGGCCTTGAAACACCCTGCAGACATTGCTTCCACAGTCTGTTCTGCCCAATAGTCTTGCTATACCCTTGTCTAAACCTCCAGGTAGAGTCAGGGTTAACAAAGACTTATTAGCATAAGGAACTAAGTAGTTATCTATAGAGTAGCAGAAGCTACAAAATGCTTTCAGTGGCTGAAGTCAGAAAAGAACGTTGTAGGGCTTCATCCAGACCAAGATAAGGGATACAGCATAACTGAAGCTGAACTCCTAGGTACTTCTAGTTATAAAACTACAGTTTAGAACAGCAAAGATACTGAGAATACTGGAAATTTGTGAAAATAATTGATACTGCATAGCCTGTTGTCAAACTGATGATTGTGTGTGTTGGCTGCAAAAGAGAAAAAGTGATAGTTGACTGTTCTGTTGCCTTCTAATGCAGAGCAATTTCTGTTTTGTTGGGTTTTTTCTGTATTTCTGCAACTTCCACTACTGAATATTGTTAATACAGAAGTCTCCAAGAGCAGAAGAGTTCTTGAGGTACTTTTATACCTTCTCTCAGACAAGAAGCCCAAGTAAGATGAAAGGCTCAAATGCCTTTGACCATGTCTGCTGCAAAGCATAGGCATGACAGTGAAAGATACCAACCAAGAGAAAAAAACAATCATTCCATCTGACTTCGTTGAATTCCTTCCCTATGAAATGTGAAATATTCCTTAAAAACTCACATATCATTGTTTTCCTGATTAAAATTCAGAGCTTTCAATTGAATTGATGCATCAAATTAATTCAGCCAAAACTTTTCTTGGGTATGCATATCCAGGATTAACTGTCCTTTTCTTTCGTCACCAAAAATCACAAGCCTCCAGAATCTGGATGTCTGGAGTCACATGGTTATGATAAAGGTAAGAAATTAAAATAATTTCTCCAAAACTGTTGTCTATTTTGAGATTAAAGCCAAAAATTAATAATCTGTGAAGTCAACCATAACAAACAGTCGTCACTAATCAATACAAAGTCATTGTCCACATTTTTTCTGAAGGAAAATGGTTCATCATAACTACTAATCATAAGATTTTAATAAAAAATTACAGATGCCATGTTTCTATGACAGGCAATGAAGATTACAGAGACTGATTGCTCTAAACAATTTATGTTAGTGGAATGACTTGCTAATTCCTCCAAAGAAGGCTGGTTTACAGCATTTGATTCAATTTAAAATTTGGGGGGGATTGTTCCCTATCATGTTTTATGGAGAAGGTGCTATAGAATACATTCGCTATTTTAGAGTGCACTCCAAAGAAGAAATATATAAATAAAATACTGGTGTAAATTAATGGATTTGAATATACTGACTCTCTATATACACAATAGACTACAGTGGAATTAATATCTCTTTATATGTACCACTTCTTTGGAACAAAGACACAAACTTCTACATGTGATCCAAATATATTTGTATCCAAAAAACTACAGAGTTTCTCTAATTACAAACATCTACTTTAAATTCTATTACCATAATACTTAGGAGCCCCAGTCACAGACCAAAACCCTGTTTTGCTGGGAACTGTATGATTCTTGAACAAGAAAACAATTCTTGTGCCTGCAGTGTGAAACAAGAGGAGAAAAGAATGTTGAAGACATACAAATGGCAAGATTCACAGTAGTTTCAGTGTATTAGCAGTCTGGCCATCCAGAAGGCTATTTTTCCATTCTTGTTTGGCTGCTTTCCCTTTTCTTAGTATCATAACAAAACAGAATTTAAAGGTATATATATACACAGTCTAACTATGAAAAGAGATGTAATTTAAGGCAATAGCTAGTTACCATTACTAAGTCGTCTACATTTGTATAATATCAATTTAAAAATATCATGTCATAAAAGTAGCAATACCATTTTCAGACATTCAATATATGTGGCTGATGATAAAGTGCAGCTTTAACCAGTGATTCAGCATCATGAACAAAAAAAAAGACTGAGCTGAGCTAAATTTCCATACCATTAGCACATGAGGATTTCAATAAGAAGATTGTATTTTTGAGGAATACACATGAAAGTGTAAGCGTAATGTGAGAAAATATGAAGATGATAGAGAAATAATACTGCCTCAAATTTTTAAAGGGAAATTCAGAAAATTTTAAGATCTTAAAAATATCTGAAAAATAAATCGTTCATTTAATGTCATTTCTGTTTGATTTTCTTAGGTTATAAAGTACTTCAGTTTTTCTATTAATTTGATGAGGTCCATGTAGATGTGACTCATGCTGATAGCATAGAAGGTATTAATGATCATTTCAGTGTGGGTTACTTTCCAATCACAGCAGTTCAGCATTGAATGGAATCAAAATTGCAATCCAGAATTATTGATTTGTTTACTTATTTAAATCTTAAGCAGTTCTGACATCTCTACAGCTGAACACAGATTTGGTTTATCAGTCGGTTCTCAGTTACAACTACCCATCACCAGATTGTCTATGTGCTGCAGGCTCTATATAACTCCTTTTGCCAAATATTTTCTTGAAGAATGTTTACAATTTTGACAAGTACTAGAAAATATTTATGCATGAAAGCTACTGCTCATTCTCCCCAAATCATTCATTATTGTTATTGTCAGGTCCCCAAATAAAAAGCCAAATTCTTACTAACCTTTAGAGGAAAAAAAATCAGATCAGAGCAACTAAGTCCACATAGGTCTGGTATGAAAACCCATGATGCATGTTTCTTGTTGACTCTTCAGTCATCAAAGATTTATGCCTTATAACCAAGTAGCTGCTATGAAGAAGGGGATTTCAACTTCATGAGCTGGAACTGCAACAGCTCATAAGGAAAAGTCATTTCCAAACATTTTGATTTTTTTTAAAAAATCATTTGCAATAAGTTCTCTGTTCTTGACTGCACTTTGAGTCCTTTGTTACATATTTTTCTTACCGTGTCCTGAACACAGAAGAAAAGCAGATGGCTGCAACCATAATCTATCACCACAACTACTTGTTTCATGAATAACATTTACAACTTTCTCGTGACTGGTTCTCAATAAAATAGTAAAAATATTTTGCTAGGTGTAACATTCCTTCAGCTGAGAATATCCACAAGTGATGTTGTGAATTAATTTTACTGATATTTCAGATAAGATAATAAGTGCTAAATACCAAAATATTTAAAAAACACAGTAGATTTCAGTTAAAATTATTCAAACTAAACCAAGTTACTCTTTATCAATTCCTAGGGTTCAACAGCTAGGAGAGCATTTGCAGATGGCTCATATACTTAAATGCATAGACAATTTAAACCACAATCTTAGATTAAAAAATCAGGGTGGAACCAAGGGTCTGCCGATAAATAGAACAGCAATTAGCTTTCAATCCTTTCCACTACATGGCAAAGTGAAGTTGGAAACTCAGCATGACTGGCAGGCTAACAAGTGTAGTCTTCAGCAAAGCAAGGTTAAAAGGAAATCTGCCAACACAGCACCTGGCACAAAGATCTTACAACTGACTCAAAGAACCTTTCCTTGTACTGGCCCAATATGATCCTGAATCTTAGCCTTAATTTTGCATGAGGTAAAGGGTGAAAAGGAACTGACAAAGTAGAGGTGGTTAGCTATATTTCAATAAAATAGTCTCTCTTTCAGAAAACTGAACTTATGAGAACAAGGTACCACCTTCATCTAAAAAAAAACCCAACAAAAAAAACCCCAAAAAACAAAACTAAAAACAAACAAAAAAACCCCAGTAGGGGAATAGTAATAAATGTTGAAAAATCTTCTTTTGATATTTTCCTTTAAACTTGCAGTTTCTCTGTTCAGGACACAGAACAATTTCTACATTCTGATAACAATGAACAGAAAAGTCATAACATCACAGACAGGTTGAAAAGACCAGGAGGTCCCCAGCACAACAACCGGCTCAAAACAGCACCACTGAGGAAGCCTGTTCTTAAAAAACCCTGAACAATGCAAGACCATATGACCTCTCTGGGCAACCTGCTCTGCTCTGGACTATTACATGTTACGAACGTTTTTCCTTTATATATAGTCTGAACTTCTCTTGTTTCAACTTATGCCTGTTGTCTCATGTCATGCTGCTACACACTGTTGCAGAGATCCTGGCCTCCTCTTCCTGTTAACCCAACTACAAGTATGGGAAGACTGCTCTGAGCTTTCTCTGAGCTGAAGCGGCCCTTTGTCTCATGCTTCCTTCACATGCCAGGTACTCCAGTCTCTGAGAAACCTGGTGGCCCACTGCTGGGTTAACTCCCATCTGACAATGTCTACTTCAGACTGCGGAGACCAAACCAAAAGTTGCAGTGTCAGTGACAGTGTGGTCCAAGACATACCAAGTTGAGAAGAATAATCACTTCCCTCCATCTTTCGGTTGTGCCCTTGCTCATACAGCACTGAAGGTGCTGGCCTTCTCTGCCTCCAGACCCACAGGCTGCCCACTCCTGTGCAGCTCTCTGTCTCTCCCAAAGCCCTAGAAACTCACTCAACATACTGCTGCCCAGGCAGCCAGTACCCAGCCTGGACTATGGCTGCAAAGAAGGACTCTTTGCATAGCAATGCACAGCTTTGCATTTTTCTTCTGGTGTGCTATGTTTCCCCATCCCCCAAGTATAAGAAAAAAGTGTGATTGAATGATTCTGTCCATAAGACTTGCAAGATTTCCTTATTTCCTTTTCTATTTCAGGGCTGCCTCGTGGGATTTCAGCTACTAGTCTTCTTAATTAGTTTGTCTGCTACACACTTTCCTTACTCCCTTCAGATTCTTGACCTCCAATAGTTCTGGTTCCTACAGTGAAGGCTGACACTGATTATCATGTTCCCAGTTGTGCCTCTCCACTCGTTGGCCAATCCACCATCTTTATGAGTAAGTAACCATTTGTACCCTGCAGAAGTCTTCTCAACTGGTCGCAATTTGCCATGTTGCTCTTTCTGCAGATGTTAGGGAAGTTAAATACTCACCAGTAAGCTACATTTGTGATACAGAGAGTTCTTCCATTTGTTTAAAGAAGATGTGGTTGACTTTGACCCTGTCTGTGTGGAAAGACAAATTGCAAAAAATACTCTAAAATTACAGAAATATTTGGATTGATAACAGTATTTTTTTCTGACTGAATTTCTGCTTCTTAGATTTCACCCTTTCATCTTAATTCAGAGCAACAAGTTTATTTTAAAATCTTGACTACATCCTAGAAAAAACCTCCAAACAAACTAAAAAAACCCACAAAACAAAGGAAAAATAACAAAAACACCATCACAATCCACAACCAAAAACTGAATAAACATAAACCCAACAGCCAACACATATTGAAGAGCGACTCCAGGATAGTTCCCTGAAGAGAACAGAAATAAACCATGGAAAGAGCTAGGGAAATAAAAAATGGAGCTATGCCTTGAAGACACATTCCCTGAGGGTTAATTACGTTTTCTTTATTGCACTGTTCTTCACTACATAAATTACAGATTGACACTCATTCTAAGCTCAACGGGTTTTTCCTTTGTAAAGGCCAATTAGACATTAGGAAATGTCTGCTACATATTTTCCTTGCTGGGATTTCTGCTTGCCCATCAGTATGTAGGGAAAAATAAATAGCCTAAAAGAGGACTGTGAGAGCACTAGCAAGAGAATTTGGCCACAAGAGAGGAAACAACTAAACAGGCCAGGTCTGTTCTACTTATTGGTCTCTGTTCTGCAGCTGGCAAAACATTAGAAAATAAAATTGTTTCCTGATATTTTAATTTCCCATTGGAATATACTATGGTAAACTTTCCTTTTGGGTAAGATATGTTTTGTAAATCTTTCTTTGTTTAGCCAGAATAAAAGTCTGAAGAAAAAAACCCTCACACATGCAGATTGGTAAAGTTTCCCTTTCTTTGAGTTCAGATGACATGGGGAGTCCTGTCATCACTGATGGGAAGAAGTTGCATCCCTGTATAGAAAGATGTATTTACTGGATGCATTACCATCACCCTTCATACTGAACTTTGGAGAACCAAAGCAACTGTCACATACTGATAGGAACATTGATATGAATTGAAATGAAGTCTGTATGAATAATATAAAACAGATGTTTGCTCACTGTTACCCAACTAATCTCAGCCATCGCAACACCATGTGGCAAACACCTGCTAAGGCTTGTCTGTGTCTTGGATGTGCTCCTAGTCACTGAAGAAAATTTGTTGTAGCATCCTGTGTAAACTAAAGAGCAGGAAAACTTCAAATTACAAGATATTTGCCTCCAATTACATGGAGTACTCGTCTCTTCTAGTCGTAAGTTTCTTGTTTATTTTGTTGGGGTTTTTTAAAATACTACTGAAGAATCAAGCAGTGTTTAACACTTTTTGGAATGAAACTTTCTTCATACACAAAAGCTCTGAACATCACACAGGAATGCCAAGGAATGATGCATTATCCATTTGAAGGGTAAGATCTCAATCACAGTACAGCCCAGCAGCAGGATGGTAGAGAACAGAGCTTTTGAATCCAGCAGAAGTGATAACAACCTCTCTTCCTCTCACTCACTCCACTTCAACAGTAGCACTTCAGTTTTTTCTTCCCATTGTCCCTTCTGACATTTCTGCAAATGCAGAAATTATTGTTCTGAATTTATGCAACACAGACTCATTTTGCCCACTGAGGACAGCTGAGAAGCCATTACATCATCACAACATGGGTGGGGTGAGAGGATTTTTGGGTTAACTACACAGTGCCCAAAAGGGAAACAATTCTATCCCCAAGTAGCACATTTTGTGCAATAGATTAACTGTAATTACAGATGTCTTGAAAGTATAGAAAATATAATGGAGCAAGATAGAGTGTGTGAGAGAAAACATCAGACTGTTTCACACTCAGATATGATGAGAGTTACGTCTGCTAACAGGCCTGTGTTGTCTCTGCAAGACTTTCCAAGGGCTGACTGATAACATCCATTTCACCCATTTCACTGGCAAGTCTTTCAGCTTTTGTATTCAAACTTTTCTAATGGCACTACATGTCATGTACTGTTGATATTTTTATCAGAAAATTTCCTGCATTTCCATTCTAATCCTAAAAAAGAAGAAAGAAACCAACATGTGAGAGGAAATTACACGCATAAAGAGAAAGAAGAGTTGTTTGTTTTGCAAATAGTAAAACAAAAGCTGTAGAGTTTCATTTTCCTGTAAAGCATTATTTTTATGTCAATTCAAATTCATTTGCTTCAGTGAAATTTTTTCCAATTTAAATGCATGGAAGAGAAGAATCAGACAACCCCTCACTGCTTATCCTGTTATCTCCAAATATCTCTTTATGTATTTCATTTATTGAAGGACAAGCTCAAACACAAATTAAACTAATAATATATCCAAAAAAGGAACATATTTCCACATATGCCGCAAGCCACGTAAGAAAAAGATTTTATACAACTATATAGCTATGTCACATTAAAGGGAGTAGAGAGACAGAAATGTGAAGATTTCTAGTCCCACCTATATTAATATAAAGTTATTAGCTATAAGCTTCTTCAGAACTATCAAAACTTTATGAACCCAGCACTGCCTGTTGAACACGGGACAGAACACAGGCTGGAAAGGTTTTTGACCTTCCTATGAAGACCACACTTTAGCCAGGGAGAACTTATTAACTATAAGTGTCCCAGAAAGCAAAGCTTTGTGTAACCCAGATCAGCCTGTTTGCACCTCACCTGAAAGAGACAACACAGGACAGCACACTGCTTGGAAAGGTCTTTGATACTCAGCTTATGAACCACACTTAATAGCAAGAACAGCTCCTGAAATAACTTTTATTACTATAAGTCTGTGACAATGACTATATGGCTTTCTTAGTCGATGATGGATTGCTGCAGGATTGTATTTAATTGACGACAAAAAAATCCAAAAGAAACTGGCACAAAACACATTTTACAGGCAACTCCAGCAGTATATCCCTCCCACAACAAACTCAGCTAACAGAGGATTACTAATTCAAAACACAGCAGCTCAACACCACATTTAAACACACTCAGTAACCCAAAGCAAAAGCAACAGAAAAAATATAGCTGCTTCCAACGTACACGAATACACCCAGTGAATTATAACAAGTTATAATTAGTAAGGCATAGGAAAATAGAGTAAGAATTTTGTTGCTTACCCCTGCAATGTCTGATGGGGTGGGGGAGGGAGACAGGGTAGCTTGTAGGTTGCCCTCCCAGAGGTGGTGGAAGTATTGTCCCCAGTTTTTGCTTAATCCCAATCTCTTTTTACACCTTTTTTTCTCTTTAGGTAGGTTTTGTGACGATAGTCAGTACTTTGGGGGTGATAGACAGATGCCCGAGGGGTCTGTGCAGGGTGCCACAGGGTGTGCAAAGAAAGGCCATGTCATTTCCGGAACACTCCATTCTTCGGTAACCCCATCAATAAGCCCTTTCAGGGAAATACTGGAGTCTTTTTGTCCTGTCAGCATTCCTCCAGGGGGTCGAGGCATTTCCCCCAACTCATATCTATCACTCTACATGGTATTTGTTTAGAATAACAGAAACAAGAGAAATAACACTTCACATTCAAGTATTTTTCAAGTTCTATGCTGAGATTGTCACTTTTCTATATATATTGTCCTAAGTAAAGAGCTTGTCCATTCTTTAACATACATTCATGAAAGGTTTGCAACTCAGAGAACTAGCATTATTTCCCTTTTACAGATGGGAACCTAGGCAGTGACTAGAAAAAAGATTTGCCATGGCCTTTCTATGGACTTGGATGAGCTCTGGAATTCACATAGTAAACTATTATTTCCTGATTGTGAGACAGAGTGTTTTTGAAAACAGTGGGATGAAGATTCTTAAACAGAAAACATGAGTTCACAGCAAAAGGCTTGAAAGCCTAAATTATTGTAAAGAAATGCCATTTCCTACAAAGAAAATAATGTATTTGTCTAAAAACATCTCAGAAAACAGTAAGGTGAAAATCAAAAGAATCCCAAATAATAAATACTAGCCATCAATATATATTAAATCTTTAAGACTCATGAGAAATATTACAAATATTTCTGTCTGGAGTACTATGGATAATGAAGGGGTTTTCTGAGATGGTATTTAACATTGCAGTTCAAAATATATCAATAGTTTAGCTCTTTAGTGGATGCAAATGATAAAGTTATTAATGAGGATAAAGGAGAATCAACAGATGCAAATCCAGAAAATAAATAATTCTGTTCTGCATTTGGAAGGAAGCAGGTTTATATACTTACATCACAAGGGCAATGCACTTTCCACAAGTAACAAGGGGAAGTGTCAAAGACAATGTGTGTTAGAATTACATGTCTTAAAATCCACAGGCCTATAGTATCTGGGCCTGAGTCTTGTAGCAGTGCTGGCTGAGATGTTCAGAGTCAGAAATGATGCTGTCAGTACTAGAAAGGATGTGCTCCCATAGTCCAAGGGGAAACAGTCAGCAACCTGCTCAGGCACACACAGGTCTCTGAGGCTGGATGGGATCCCCTCAAAGGTACTGAGGGAGCTGGTGGAGGCACTCACCTGTTAGGGAATATATGGTAACATATGGTAACTTGCATCTATTCTCAACTCTGTCTGTGGAGTTCAGGCATTGTGACACTCACCAAGATGCTTTCCATCATTTCGCAGCAGTTCTGGCTAACCAGGGAGGTCCCAGGTGACTGGAAGTTGGCCACTATGATGTCTATCCCAAAGAAGGCCAGAAACGAGGATCCAGGGAGCTACAGGTCTGTAAATCTGTCCCTGGTGCCAGAGAAGTCACGGAGCAGATAATCTGGAGTGCCACCATGCAGCATATACAGCACAGGGCAGCAGGCCCAGCCAGCATGCATTTAGGGAAGGCAGATCCTCCTTGACCTCCTCCTGCTGTGGCAGGTGACCCACTTAGCAGGTGAAGGAAATGCTGTCAGTGTTGCCTACCTAGACTTTAGCAAAGCTTTTGACACCGTTTCCCACAACATTCTCATGGAGAAACTGTCTATTCATGGCTTGAACACATGTATTCTTTGCTGTGTAAAAACCTGTCTGGATGGCTGAGCCCAGGGAGTGGTGGCAAATGGAGTTACATCCAGCTGGTCACTAGTGGGTTTCCCCAGGGCCCAGTATTGTGGCTTGTCCTGGTTTTTAACAATTATCTGAATAAGGGGCTCAAAAGCACCCTCACTCTGTTTGCACACCAAACTGTACAGGAGTGTTCACGTGCTGTGAGATTGGAAGGGTCTGCAGAGGGATATGGACAGACTGGATCAATGGGCTGAGGACAATGGCATGAGGTTTAACAAGGTAAAGTGATGGGTCCTCCACTTGCACCACAACAACCCCAAGTAGGATGGGGAAAGAGCGACTTGAAAGCTGCCAGTGGAAAAGGACCTGAGGATGCTGATTGACAGCAGCTGAACCAGAGCTGAGCCAGCATGTGTCCAGGGGGCCAAGAAGGCTGATGGCATCCTGGTCTATCAGCACCAGCGTGTCCAGCAGGACCAGGGCAGTGACTGTCCCCCTATACTGGGCACTGGTGAGGTCACACCTTGAACACTGTATTCAATTTTGGGCCCCTCACTACAAGAAAGACATTGAGGTGCTGAAATGAGTCCAAAGAAGGGCAACAGAGCTGGTGAAGGATCTGGAACACAAGTCTGATGGGGAGCAGATGAGGCAGCTGGGAGTGTTTAGTCTGGAGAAAAGGCAGCTCAGGGAAGATCTCATCACTCTCTGAAACTACATGAAAGGAGGGTGTCGCCAAGTTGGGGTCAGTCTCTTCTCCCACCTAACAGGTAATAGCAGGAGCGGAAATGGCCTCAACTTGTATCAGGCTGGATACTAGGAACAACTTTAGGAACAACTTTAGAGAAAGGGTTCTCAAGCTTTGGAACAGGCTGCCCAGTGAAGTGGAGTCACCATTCCTAGAGTTGTTTAAAAGGTGTGTGGATGTGCTGATAAAGGACAGGGTTGGCAGTGCTAGATCAACAGCTGGACTTCATAATCTCTTTCCCCTTTCCCTTTCCCTTTCCCTTTCCCTTTCCCTTTCCCTTTCCCTTTCCCTTTCCCTTTCCCTTTCCCTTTCTCCTTCCCTTTCCCTTTCCCTTTCCCTTCCCCTTCCCCTTTCCCCTTTCCCTTTCTCTCTTCCACTCCTAGTTCTGCACAAAGTGAGCCACCAAAACTTCTGTTGTCCACTTCATCAACAGCCAGAAGGTGAAAACCCAGCTCTCGCAACTGGTGCTTCCTGAGGTTTCTTGCAGGTGTGGCATTGCAAACCCACCAAGGCCCATCATCTCTACTCCCTCCCTGAGCGCACCAGGGGAGGCTGAATTATAAATATGAATAAATAGTTCTGTAAACCATTTTGGAGGAACTTATTTGTGTTTCCTACAAAAGCCAGCTTGAACTTCAGAGAGAGGCAACACACTTCAACAGATCTCTCTCAAGTGAAAGAATCCCATTTGTTTGTAGGGGGTTTTTGTTTTGTTCTTTTTTCTTTTTTTTTTTTTTAAGAAATCATAAAGGGTCTAAGTCCCCATAAATGTGTCCTTTAGAACAGAGTTGTTTCAAATTCTTCTATCAGTTTCTTTAAATGTGGGAGTTACAGTCCAAAAAACCAACTCTTTGGAAATGTCAAATTCCTTCAAAATCTCTCTGCTTCTTGTGTGTCTTTGAGAAGTAGCTCCTGCTTTTTCTGACAAAAGGAATGTTTCACTTCTGTTAGCCTGCAAAGCCAAATACATTGCAGAACAGGGGGTTGGACTCAGGCCATCCTTGTGCATCAGCAACAGCACTGTCACCTAATTTGCAAGAACAGAACAATTATGACTGTCAAGAATAGAAGAGGCAGCCCAGCTTTTAGATTCCAGCTTGGAATGAACAATTGACAGTAGGAAAAAAATTTCATTCTTAGAAAATGTGATCTGAACATAGTTTTTTTAAAAAAACCACTCCTATATATATTTTTGTAGTAATAATATATATCAAGCAGCATATATATCAGCAGTAAATAAGACAGATTCTTTTAATAAAGAAAAAAATTCAGTTTGGAATAATTAATTAGTTCTATAACTTCAAATAACTGATCCCCTGACTGCAATTGGCAGTGTACACTTACAGAGCTATGTTCATAAACACAAAGACTATTAGAACTCAGGAAAAAAACAATAACAAACAAACAAACAAAAAATTGGCAAAGATATTAGCAAATTACAGATACAATAAAGAGATAAAAGAAACAGGAGAGTGGAAGATGAAATGCACATTTCAGAGAGGTTATAATGTTCAATGAAAATTAATATATAAATGAATAATTATGACATGTCTATTACCCTTCAAATCCAGAAATTATATTTATGCTTCTTTTTCACATCCATTCAGTGCCTACGTTTAACATTTTTAGATGGAAGATACATGTATGGACTCAAAATCTGTGTCTGCACAGACTTCATTGATGGGTTTGGTTTTTTCCTTACTCTGCAAATGTTATCTTTGTAAACAACTATGTTTGCAAAGGAAAAATCTTTTGCTATTAACAGAGGCAATTAACAGAGGGCTATAACATAAATCCGACCTTTAGAACTGCATTTTGCTCTGCTGATTTCTAAAGATGAGTAGAACAATATTTCACTATCTTAAAGAAATGTTTTTCCTTTGAGGACAGACATAACTTGTAGCCAGTTATCCCAAAGGGAAAGACAACAGGATGGGCAGCTGGATGATCATGTCAAAGACACCATTATGACTTCTGAATTCCAAAGTGGCTCAGTTCAAAAGTAATGTAGAATTAGTTTTATGCAGGTGGCCAGATTGGTCTTCAAACAGGGCTTCACTTGGTCCTCAAATGAGTCCTCCACACTGAAAAATATAACTCTCCAGTTTGAGCCAACAATTTAACTGTATCATCTGCCATTGGAGAGAGACAAGAACACAACCAAGTCATTAGCAAAGCGCCCCTGAAGTGTGCTCATGTAACAAGTGTATGAACCAACACAGTTTTTGGTTCTGCCACCTGTAACTTAGAGATCTGTAATTTTCATTCCTGCCCATTTCCAAAGAAAAAGTCGCTGCATTTTGTAGTAAATACATAACCAAAATGCCAAGTTTGTCTATTATTTTCCTTTTTATTTGCTTTAGGTATTTTTTTACTGTAAGGCAGAATTAAAATTCTTGTCAAGCCCAGACAATATTACAGCTCAGGATGAAGTTCTAAATATAAATTGTCCTAAATATAAATCCTAGTTGTCATATTCAACTCTATTTTATAGTTAAGTTAAAAACAAATGAACAATGGGCTGAAGTAATAAAGGAAATTTTACTCTGCATAGGACACAAGACCTCTCTGTAATGGTTTTTCTAAACAAAACTTATTCAGCACTGAAAAACCCTCTGTTGGCCTTTGGTTTACTTCCACATCTTACAGACATTTTTCTGGGATCCTCCCTAAGATCTCCTAGCATCGTCTCAGAAAGTTAGGACCTACAAAATCTTTTAAGGTCATAAAGAAGGCTCTTTGCTTCAGCAGATCTGCAAAGAGCCTGGTCCATGTTTGTAGATTCTGAATTAACTTTTTATGCTGGTTATGGGAACTGGTGGAAAAAGAACAGAAAATATTTGTAAGGATATTCATATATGGGAAATCTTAATCATTAAGAAAGGGGCAAACTTCTGGATGTTTTTTCCTTTTGCAAATACTTTTTCAATATTGCATTTTTCCCATTTTTTCCCCTAAAATTGCTGTCTTCATAGCTGTTTTCCCTCACACCTTACTTGTGGAATTTCTGACTTTCTCTCTATACACCACAGAAGTTAAATTTCCTTCACTGTATCCCTGGTGATACTTTGATTTTTCCTGATTAGCTTTATATTTTCATAAGACCCATACCTTGCCTTACACTGGCAGGTGACCTTTACATTGGGTATGCCAAACTCTGAGGCATTGCACTTAACCCCATTTGACATCCATACCTGCCTGCCCAGTTTCAAAACCTGCTTCTGAGATCTCTGAGTCACAACACAAAGACATAGAGCCAGTACAACCTGGGTCAATGGGACTGAGGTTCCTCACTTGCATCAGTCATGATGTGGTTCCTGTCCACATATGCGGCATGGAAACCTGCTCCTCTTCCCCCTCTAGTGCGCCCCTCAGCTGTCCTTATATGCACAAAACTTATGTCCCCAGACTTCCTACAAGCAGCTTTCAGGTTTTCTCCTTAAACATTTGCTGGTGGTAAAAAATCTCCTAAATACTTAATATTCTTCCCTCTCCAGGACACTTACCTGTATGCAGCTTAATTTTGTGAGGGAAGTTCTTGGGGCTTTCATTACTTTTACGGTTCTTCCTGCATTTGTTTTTATTAACTAAACACACTGACTACATTAAATTGAATAAATTATAACTAGGTTATCTACACTCTCAAGGGTCACATCTCAGACAGTTGTCTGGTCAAAGCATCTTCTTTTCTTCTGAAATGCTTACAGACCTTTAATTCAAGACACTGAGGAATTCAACAATTCCTGGAAGTACTCTGTACAGCCACAAATCTTCCTATTTCTAACTGGTCATATGTCACATTCAATAATGTACCAGGCACTGGAGCAGGACAGAGAGAGAGTTGACAGGGATTCCTCCACAGCCTAAAAAGTGGAATTGTAATTCTGCACCCAGGACTGGAAGGAAACTCAACCTTACCAAATTCAGTCCAAAAAGAAGGAAAAAGAACAACCTGTTATGAAGCTTGCAACCTTGAGATCACTCTCATTTTCATTCTTGCTACATGTATTTCCCTTCACACCAAAATGTTCTCCTTTCGCTCCTAGCAATTCTCACACCCCTGAAAACAAAAGGGTGAAAGCACACAGTGCTGACAGGCACATTTTGGGTTTGGATTATGTGACTTTTAGCCTGCAGTGTTCTTGCTGATTTTATTCTCTTGGCACCCCACTGACTGTGTTTGGCTGTAGGTCTCCAAAACCTTTCTACCCAGTGCTTACTTGCATAAGACAATAGAAGGGAAAAAAATGAGTCATGAAGAGCTCTCATATCAGCTATGAAAAGTACATTTAGCTGGCTTTTTGTACATCAACAGATTGCAACATAACCTTTGTAAGTTTTGCCTTTGTTTCCTGTCTTATCTTAAAATTCAATTCATCTACACAAGGAGCAGAGAACTCCAAGTTATGATAGGATGAAAGGATGACTTCATTTTCCTTGTTTTTTAATGCATTTTTAAAATAATGAACAATTATTTCTATTCTCCCAAATGACAGAGAAAGTATTTCCCTTCATCCGTCTTCTTTCTTCAGTTATGCCCGAACTGGAAAGCTCCTGCATATTATCATAATTTTACAAATACTCAGGGCAGGGGTGTTCTCTTTGTGTGCATTGGAGAAATTATCATAATCATTTGAGCCATTCCAAAGTAATTCATTCTAAGACATGTGTAGAAATAAGGTAGGGATGAGGAGATTGATCTGTTACAGCATTCATGTGCATGTCAAATGCTCGTTGTGCACTCTAAAAATATTACGCATGCATGAAAGTCTCATTTTCCATGGAAATGAGCCTAAAGGAGCTCTGTCAATCAAGAATCATACTAAAAGTGAATCTGTGAAGAGAACTTACTTTTCCCACAGGCAAAATGTGCTGAAAATGTGTGTGAGTTTTCCAATAGAAATTTTCTGTCCCAGTAAGGGCAGATTTACCAGGAGGCAAATGTTGCTTTATTCCCACCCTATATAGAGGCACAGTTAGTGAGTTCTTGTATTACCTAAAATTCTGCTAAATATAAAGAATTGTGCCCCTAGTGGGTTACATTTTATCAATCAAGTATGAAGAAGCCTCAGTTCCATTTTCATAGACTTGCACTTCTCTAAAGAACAAATAATATGCTGACTGACCATGCATCTGAAATTATAAAATGCAGAAAAGACAAGGTTTTACAGAATTTCTCTAGGTCACTGAATTTTAACATTGCACCTATATTTGCTAGCAATTTTACAAAATTGGATACTGTTAATTGTCTATGTTTCAAATCAAATGAGATGCTTAATTTAGTTTAACATCTTTTTTTCCCCTGAAGTCTCAAACCACTTTGACAAGTTCTGCCCTGATTTATAAGCATTCAGTTCTTAGAATGGCACAGTTAGATCAAGAATTTACCAAATTATTTGATTAAAGACAGCATTTCTCTGAATATATGACAGATCTGGTCGAAACTTAAAGAGTCTGAATAGCAGTGCCAGGCTGTAAACCTCTGAAAAGTACAACCCATTCAGTTAAGCTGGCTTAGATAGCATAGGGAAAGAAGAAGTCTGCCTTCAGGCTTAAAATCCAAAAAAATTTCACAAACAAAATTATGGTTGGGCATTAATCCAAGTGGAACGACTGCATACACATAGCTGAGCCTCCCTCCTGTGCAGAAAGGGTCAGTTTTATCCCACTGTCCAAAAGGAGCAGCAGGGTGCTATTTTGTGGGGGCAGAGGAGAGCTATCAGTCCTTCCAGTAATCATAGGATCTGCAAATAATAACCTATGGTCTCCTCTGTTCTAAATGCCTTTGAATGCAGGAGTACAACCCCCTTTGTATTTCTAGCAGCACTTTATCCTGTCTGGCTTTTCAAGTTCCATGGGACAGAGTATCTGCTTCTCCCCAGGGGAATTATTCCATGGCTAATAGGTCTCATGGGTAGGAGGTTTCCTTCTCTAAAATGCCTCCTACTGTTCTTAACTAATTCTCCTATTGCCAAATCACTGGAAATAATTCCTCTGTATTGTTGATGCATCCATCTCTATATATGTTCATGCAGAAAGTTGTCACAGTTTATCCTTCTTCAAGAATTTAGTAATATTTTAAGTAGCTACTAAAACAAACAAACAAACAAAACCTCACAAACAACAAAAACCAACTATCTGTGCTTCATTTCCACAGCAGCTTTCCTTAATACTGAATTCCCCTTTCGGTCAGTACCAGTTGGTGCAGACCATTGCCCAGAAGATATTTCAGGCGTAATCATAGCACCTTATGAGCAGGAAGAGTTAATATTAACCCACTTTTGACATGACTCTGCACACAGCCCTGTCGCAGCACTGTGTTTTCATGCATAGGTTTATGTATGATAACCACAAACTGAGCAATAAGACAATCTGTGAATGTTGAAACTGAGTTTGATATGTATGGTTTGTTAGTTGCTGTTGTAAGCCTCAATGGAGAGCAGTAGATAGAGGGCTCTTCATGCCTGTAAACTATTCTATGAGACTTAGAAGAACATCTCCTTCATACATATTTTTCTATCATTTAGGCAGCAAAAGACATGACAAAGCTTCAGGGCAAATGTCTAATTTGCATTATACAACTAGGTAACTCTGGACCAAGACCCACTCTAGATCCCTCTCTCTTATTAGATAAAAGTTTTGGGTTATCTTTCCACACTTTTAAATGGTTTACATTTTTTCTTAGCTGAAGAATTTATTTTAATCTCTCCACCTTCTGTTGCAGTAGTGCTGTAGTCTCGCAAGATGTTCAGTTCTTCCCATGCATTTAAATGTTACTCATAAATTTTGATACCAAGCTTGTTACTTCCTCTTTTCAGACACCAATTAAAGTACCAATTTAGACCCACAATAATCGTTGTTCCTAGTAAAGATCATGAAATACAGTGCTAATGTGTTTAATGATCTTCCCGCTAACACAGTGTTTTCCCAGAAGCTATAACCATTGGTTTTGCTTCTCCACAGGAAGGACATTGTCAAAGGTGCAAGCTTTCCTATGCTGCCTTTTTGCGAAAGAACCATATGTGTGAAAGAATAGGTTTCATTTGTATGACCTCAAGACTTCATGACACAAATATGTCTGAAAGTCTTTAAGCAGCTGTGAAAAGATCCCTATGAATCCTAGCTACAATAAGATCCCTGCAGTTTTAAGAAGTGATTTTGGGAAGAACGAGAAACAGATCTTGATTCATGCAAAGTAGGAGGCTACTATTTCTGTAAGGTAAGACCTCTAAAGAAAGAGCTATGCATAGACTCAATTATAAAGAGAATGTACTTATTACACTCTAATTTATAGCTAAACACAAATAATTTAGTACAAAACCAAAGAATCAGTGTCTGTATTACACTTGTTCTTATATAAAGCTGTCCTAACATGGATTTCCATGACCTGGTGTGACTTTTCCCTGTAAGCAGGCAAATAACCAATGAGATGTTCCACTTGATGTCAGTTTGGAACATACCAGACTTGCTGAGTACTCATATATATGCATTTCATGGGCATCACAAGGACAAAGACCATAGCAGAAAAACATCTTATAAAAAAGTTGAACACTGATTTATACATAACTGCTGGCCACCTGACTATGGTTTCTCTGCAAACTGAAGCCATGTATGAGTGGTTAGAAGCTTATTTCGCTCAGGCAAGGAAAAAAAGGAAGGATAAATAGTTGTTTTTAAGGAAGGGAGGCAATGAAATTGCAAAGGAAGAAGAGAAAAGTAAAAGGAGAAGGAACAGAAATACATGATGTGGCAGAGAAAACAATTGACTGAAACAAAATGGTGGTCAAATTAAAGAAACTGTAAAAATCAACTCGTAGACTACAGTTAGTTTCTAATATCTCCTGTTAAAATCTGGCAGCTATATGTTATTGCATCATCAATCTTTTTAAGACTAAGAATATATCATTTCTTCTAGTGTGTATTTGTTTAGTTCTTTGTTTGCCAGCTTTACAGGGCTGTACTGAGAACAGATACGTATTAAGGTTGTGAAGAGCTTGGATGCTGTACTAGTTCCCTGGACAGAGATTAAGGTAGAACATAAAATGTGTAAGTTGTAGATATTTACTTGTGATGGGCAGGATACTTTTTAATTCTTCTATTGTTTTGCTAAATGTAGAGACACGGTCTTGGAAACTGCTAGTTATAACTAGCTCTGACAAACTCCCTGGTATCTTACTAGCACTCTCTTTATTGTTGGAGTAAAATTATCCTGATCATGACTGCTTCTTTCTACACACCTTTTGCTTCAGGCCTGAAAGCAAATTTCCTTGGTTGTCATAGTCCTGTGGTTATTTCTTGGAATGAGGACTATGATTTCCATCAGGTACCAGGAGAATAAGTGGCCAAACAAAAAAAGGTCAAAAGCTGTGTAATCTCCATTGCTGATACTGGATAATACAATATATATGAACTTGTTTAAATCACATGAGCTAGCTGTAACAGGCATAGTAATGTCTTTACACACTTCAACTGAGCTACTTCTCATTTCTGGACTGGCACATGAATGTCCACCTTGTGGCTTATGTTAAGCATTAAGAAGTAGTATAAGCACTCATCTCGCTTTGTCATTGGCCAATAACTTTCTGATTCAAGCTCTATGGATGCCTCCAATTTTGCATGAAGAGAATCTTCATCTGTGAATCTAGGTGAAAGTAATAAAGGTCTGGTTGGTTCTTTCAACTTTGTTTTAACAAAAACAGAGGCATCATTTTACCTAGGACAAGCACCTCAGATATGGTATTTACTTCCTGTTTCATCAGAATTTCAGTTTGCTTTCATTGCTCAAGAAAGCACAGTGTTTTCAGAGTCAGGTGTTCATGTACTAAGATTTACTTCTCTCTGGATTTAAAATTATGACCAGGATCTGGAGGAGACTAGTGTCCTTGTTAAGTCACTAGACAGTCAGTCAGCCTGGGTCTCTCCACTACAAAGCAAAATCTCTGAGCTATTAGGAGTACAGTTATTAGAGATACTGTAATAATTGGAGACAATGTAAATGTAGAAAATATTGCCTGTCATTTGAAGGAAGGAATACATGTGAAAAGGATTGGTTTTGTTGCCTCATAGTAAAACGCATATTGGAAAATCTCATCAACATAATGAAGTGATGTGGGAAATTTGATACTGAGGCAAGAGGGAAGGATGCTGTGTAACAAAATTGCAATGTGACATCCTGATCTATATTGTGTTAGTTCTGTTAGTGTCTCCACAGTCAAAAATTAAGAAAACAGTGCTTGGTATTAACTCATGCTTGAATTGTAGCAACACATAAGAAGGAATGCATCTCATAATGTTCACAAATATTTCCTCAAGTGAAGTTTTGAGAAATTTTCACGTGAAACAAACTTGACTGCTGCAAAGCTGAAAATGGCTAGGGCTTCAATATTTCTGTACATTGAGGCTATATATATGAATGCCTTATAATGTACTTCAAATCAAAATGTCTTGGTGCTGTCCAGAATGTAAAGTATGTGAGGACTAATGTGACATGTAAATTTCTTACAGTTTTTGAAGACTCTTGCTGGCAAGTGCCACCAAATTACAAACTATAGCATATAAATACTATGCTGCAGGAATAAATGGTTCAGACTTTTTCTGCCTGGATTCTTTATTTCTGCATTGCATGTGCTTTGTCAGAAGGGAGAGGATTCGCAAAAGCTTTGTACTTGGAAGGCAAAACAACACATAGAAAATCCTCTCCCTGTTTTAAGCTATGCACAGAGGTATTACCAAAACTGCAGGCAGTTCAGAGTAACCCTCTAGACAGCAGACTGCTACCAAACACAGGAAAGGTAGTAACTTGGAGTGAGAGCAATGGCATCATGCACGTGTGCACACAGACACCCTCCCACTTGAGAGCACTAACATCTTGCAACCATTACTTGCCCTATGATACAGACATAGTCTAGTTAAAATGGAAATGTATTAGTAAAGTCAAACAATTAATTGATCCAAGAAAGGTTGTTTCATGTTTTGTGTAAATCAAAGCTAAAAATTCATTTGAGGGACACTGCCATATTGTAGACTAAACAGATTTTGGCATGAGCACAGGGCTTGGTGTGGGTGTTAAAGTTGTTCTGCACTACACATGGTCAGTAATCCTCAGCAGAAATGTTAACTCAATTTGTCAGCATTATCTTTATGTCAACAGTAATGCTTAAATATTTACAATAGACATAGTACTCTGAGGGCTCGCAATGCAAGATAAATTGGAAAAATGTTAACAAAATGGATGGTACTAATACAAGCCCTTGGCATTTTGTACTCTTCAATTTTATATACAAGAGGGTTTGCCTGAAAGTTGGATTTTATTAGGCTTTATGGCTTATTTACTACCTCCAAGCTTTTGCTAAAATGAAGCAGAAATTTGTACAATCATTGTAAAACAGTAATATATTAGGGTAATGATGCATGAGGACTGGGTCCACAAGAAAGAGGCATAGATTTTTGCATATATGTTCTGGACCAATTTCAGTCTTGATAAAAATGAGTATGAATAGTATAGACCTCAAACTGAGTTGCACCTGTTTATATACTAGCAGAATTCTGCCCTGTATCATCAAAGAAATTATAAATATGCAGAGTATGTTTTTAGATAACCTGTTCAATATATAGTATTGTTCCAATTTCACTGATAAATTAAAAAAATGTAAATTTCATGAATGGCTAAGAACAAAAAGAAACAAAAAATAATTAGGGAAAATGGCTTCATTGCAGCTCTGAAATTACAGGAACAATAAAATAATGAAACAAGACAGCCTTCCTAGAAACTTTGCCTTCATTATTTTCTCTTTTTCAGAGTCATTGCCATGTATTCTTCTAATGAATGGGGGCTATAAAAACCAAGCATTTATTTCAACAATGAATAAATTTTTTATTACTCTTAACCTTGAATGTTTTCCCTCTTTGCATTTCTGACTATAAGCTGTCCCTTAGCATTTGCTCTCCCCTATGCCTATATCCTACCATCTAAGATGTCAGAGTCCTACTGTATTTCCACCAGTAATAGTAGTTCACCAGATAACAGCACATAAGAAATGCCAGTGCCCACTTTGACATGCTGGTTTTAAGAATAACAGGGAAAAAATATTGTAACCATGTCTTTCCCTGCATCAGACAATGTCACTTTTCATTTAACAGTATTTATAGTAGCTTTAACTCACCTTCATAGAACTACAAGTCATTATTCCTCCATACTCTTTTCTCCACCACTTTCTACAGAAAGTTTATCATCTGTTGTCTTGCTACTATTCATACCAGAACCTGTTATCTTGAAAAGTTTGTTTCTATCTACCACATTTTCCACTCTTACATTTACATCTGAAATTCTTTTGGGACATAATTTTTTAGATATTCTGAGTGCTATAAGAGGGGGAAAGTGACATAGTACAACAAAAGGGATTTCATCTATTTCACTGCTTTTTTCTATTATGATTGCATACAACTTCATTGGGTAAAAAATTTTATATGTTCTACTCATATAATTCTTGTCTGCTCACCTTTCATAACCTGCCAGTCATCACTTTACTGTGATATTGTGTAAATATGAATAAACAGCCCAAAATACTAAAAATTAAAAGAGCAGAGCAACAGAAAATTAAAAAAAAAAACAAACAGACCAAACAACAACAACAAAAAACCCACACAAACCTGTGCTTTGCAAAATATATTGTTCTTTCAGAGATGACTGGCCTAGAAGGTTTTGTCAAATGAAGAGCAACTCAACATCAAACTCCCTTAAAACATTTCTGCCTCTGCTCCAACAAAGTACTGCTTCAAGGCACTAATTGCTGAGAGGAATCAACAGGAGAAAACATGTTTCAAAACATTCATTACAGACTGTAGTGTCAGACAAAAGACTTTAGGATATCAGTTTGCAAGACTTCCACCCATTTTCACATACAGTTGCTTTTTTCCTTCATCTTCATCCCTTCCGCCCATTCAAAAGCCTGCAATGCTTACCTTTGAACTATATGGTTTTAACCTAATATATGTTTAGCTAAACAACCTCAAATAATTACATAGTTTTAAGTAAAAAAAATAGTGAAAAAAGGTAAGTATGATCCAGTCCCTTCCTACTCACATACACACACACACTTCCTACCAATGAAACACCGTTCTTTAATTAGGGAAGTCAGCTGGGATTTGAATATTTCTTTGACGGAAACACAGAAGCAATGTTTAGAAAATGTATGAAATACCATCTTGTCATTGAGCTGTCACTCAGGCTTTGAGTCTTTTGCCCTATATTCTATTCGCCATTCTTATTCTGGACCTGTGATATCTGATTCCCGTTTCTGTAATTTCCATCTTTTGTTCACAAGTTTATTCTCTCACAATAACACCATTCAGATAAGGCATGTCTTTGACTAGTCAGCTACTACTTTTTTTTTCCCTCCTTGTAAAGATCCCATTAGTGCCTTGGGATTTTCTGATACAAACGTACAAAGCAAGAGCCCTCTGCTGAAATATTGCAGCTCACTTTTCAGTACTGTTTCAGATAGCATTAGCAGGGAGTTTTTACAGTTTACCTTGCAAATGATGGAAACCACTCTTTGTTAAACAAAAAGAATTAAGGAAGCTCAGCAAAAGATATACTTGTAGTACATAGCTGATGCGTTATGGTATCTTGGCACTGAAGGGAAAATGTAAGAGGATTTTCCTAGATAAGGCACATTGCAAATAAAACATATGCATGTAGTGACACTTTGCCCATATATTCATTATTCAATTCAAAATGGTATGCTTTCCAGATTTAAAAAGTAAAAAGATCAGAGTAATGACCTTGAACTGTGCAGCAAAAGACATATTTTTGCTATGTCTCCTCTCGACACAAGGATTATAGTTTTTTCAAGTACACATTGACCAGCAAAATCAATCAGCATTGCCGCAATGTAAGGAATAAATCTATAATAAAACCCACTGTATTTCAAATAATTTTAATAAAAATAAGAGTCTGATGTTTATTGCTTTAGATACAGCTTAGAAATATATGGTGCATGTTTATAGAGCGAAGCCCTGAGTCATTCACTCCTGGATCCCTGCCACTTACATCTACAGAAATCTCATCTTATATGCCTGTAACTTGGGAATGTTACCATTTGCATCAGAGACTCAATTCAAAGGTGCAATTTCATTTAAGAGTATTTGAGATTCTTGGAGGAAAAATGTCTTAGCCATGTCTCAGATCTACACTTCAATTAAAGAATCCAAAATTCAATGT
Organism: Pithys albifrons albifrons; assembly: GCF_047495875.1. NCBI lineage: Eukaryota > Metazoa > Chordata > Aves > Passeriformes > Thamnophilidae > Pithys > Pithys albifrons. The sequence goes on along the minus strand of NC_092497.1, from coordinate 15,817,783 downwards.
GGTTTCCACAGGCATTTATTGTGGGATAAAATTTACAGTTATACAAAGCAAGTGATAATAATTGTGTGGGTTTCAGGGGGTTTTCTAATAGTATTTAAATTTTTTACAGTTCTTAGGTTTTATTAAATTTTTTAAATTTTTAATTTTTTTTAATTTTAAAGTTCATAATTGTTTTTACAGTTCTTATAACAAAAGAAGAGTGATTAAAAATTTGATACTAGACTGTGTAATTGTTTTAACACTTATTCAGTAGCTTAGGCCATGAAATAATTAAAGTATTCTTCATCTGCAACCAAACTGACAATAACTTTGAAATATATTTGTTAAAGTGCAATGCCAAGATCAGGCATTTTCCGACTAGTTTAACATATTTTAATTTGGAAAAAAAAAAGAGAGATAGAAAACAAAAATTGTTTCCATAAAAACCTAGATCTGTGTATTCTAACTGGGCCTCAGGAGCTTGTTTACCTTGAAACCTATTTCTTTTAAAGTTTTTAGACCAACAAAGTTGCAGGCACAACTAATGGCAAGAGCAATCAAGGTTGTTGAGGTCACATAATGTAAACAGATAAATATTTAAACAGCACTGGTGCCTCATATTTTGTGGCTATTCTAAAGTCTAAAAGCCTGAATTCTAAACATTTAAATTTGTACTTCTGAAACCCAGGAAAAACATAACTTGGGATGCACTGTGTACATCATACAATGACAAACTGCAACAAAGCACTTACTGAATTTATTTAGGTGGTATTAAACTCAGCTGTGCTGAGAACTGAGCTTAAGCTGTGCCTGAGCACTCTGTTGAACTAGAGGCAATCATTGCTGCACTTGCTAATCTGGAAGTCTGGTGCAGTCTGAGCTGAAAACACAATTCCAACAGGTTTGTTTTTTTAAGGAAAATAAGCACTAATAAGCACTCTTCTAAGAAATGAAATATGAATTCTTTGGCCTTACTGAGTCATTTCTCTTGGTCCTCTTGAGCACTTCTGATCTCAACAGTCAGCACTACAGAGACACCAAGCAGAGGAAGCACATCTGCTAGTCATGGCACCTACTCCCTGGCGGACTTCTAGCAGCAGTTGGCTGTAGTTTCAGCTTTATCTAATGATGCGTCACATATTCAGGCTGTTATGTGATCTGTCTTTGCTGCTTTCTCTTCCTAAAAGCTTTCTCTGTTCCATGAACTTCTACACTTTTTCCACATTTGTGAATTAGGTGCCATATGACTTGCTCATGAAATCGCTACATAGGCTGTTTTTACAGCCCTGGGGTGGGAGCCAGGGATCTCCCCACGTTTGTGTGCCTTCTGCCTCCAAGCAAGCAAGATGGGAAAACTAATTACCATATGAGCACATTTACATTCTGGGACCATGATTTCAGTGGGGAGAGGTCAAATGTACAAACACAGCCCTTTGCTTGCCTTATTATACCATATTATTTCTTGCCACACAAGTAGGAAGCTTGTCACTTGTAAGAATTGTAAAGTAAGGTTACTGAGAATTTTCAAAAGCTGATCTTTGACCAGTAGCCCCAGAGCCTGTCAGAGCCATAGAAGCTGCACTCATGGCCTGGGTACACATAAGCAGAGTGTCTTTCACGTCAGAGAGGATTCAGGAACATGTTCGGTTTGTTACGTTCACAGCATTGGGGCATTTGCAGGTGCAAGCTAAAGCCACAAAGGCAAAGCCTAACTAGGGCACACTGAAGGGCATCTCTTTGATCCCTGAAGGTGCACTAATGCACTGCTGTGGAGAAAACTGTCCTCCTGTGTACTTGGGAACATGGTAGGATCAACAACAGACACAGCTGGATAAGCAGGAAAGAGCAGTTGGCTTCCTTGAAACCAAGGTTCGTATTAGAAACTATGCTTAGTGGATAAAGCTGTAGGTTTTTCAAAATGCACTGAAATCTGGAGAGGAAAGAAAAAAGCTAAAACAAATCAGCATATTTCAATGGGTACTGAAGCAGGTCTAAATTGTGTATGTGATAACTATAGTTATTTCTTTAAGGATTTTGTCCTCATTCACCCCATAAGACTTTTCAATAGATGTTCTGAACATATCTGACAAATCCTGCTTCATAGACTTTCTCCTACTGACAAATCCTATGACTAGTGTTAAATTTAGTTTCCAGTACAGCCTTTAGGGTGCTCTAGTCCATCAGTGAAACAGAGCTGTTATAATTACTCTTAAGGCCCTTTTGGGAATGTAGGGGGATCCAAACTTCCTTTGTCTCCTTATTAGCACACCTTGAAAGAGGTCCTAAATTAGCACTGGCTTTTCCACGAATTAAATGCAGAACTTTTTTCTAGGTTTTAATATGTTCAGAGAGAATTTTATTTTTGTTCAAACAGAATAATCAATGAAACACTTGTTCCATGCCTTATACGTACATGGTAATTATCTGTAATTACTTAAAAAAAAGGAGAAAACAAACTTGAAAACTGCATATTTGGGGGCAAAGGAGTAGCCTAAAATTTTATAGAAGTTTTAGGAAGTATCTTAGAAAGCAGGAGATAGATGCAATAGTGGAACATGTGTAATTCATTATCTTGTCTTTACTAAAGTCAGTGCTCTTTCTGCTTGGAAGTGGACCACGTTTCATACTGAGTGTTTAATTTGCTATGAATGAGTAATTCCATGAGTTTTAAGCTCCTTTTCTATTTATCAGACACCTGTGAATAGATCATTTTCTCTGAGCTTAATTGGTATTCACTGAACTGTGATATTTGCTTAGTTCATCAAGTACTTTTGCATATCTGAGATTTAAGTTATTCTACTCAGTTGTGATCGGCTGGATGAGTGACCAAGCATGTGATGTGCTTGAAAGCACAGATCATGCCCACTCAGAACACAAGCTGGTCTAATCTATTCTCTGTTTGGAAAGGAACTCAGTTTTTTCTACTATGCATTTTCTGTGCACACCTCTAAATATCTTTCCCAGTAAAATTGTATGATTCAAATGCCTAACGGGTTCATATAAACTGGATAGAAAAATCTGCACATTACCTGATTCTTAATCACAATCCATTCAAGGGCTGTTTTAAATGTTTAGATACATAATTTATAAAAGTGTCTCAGGTAGTTCAGTGCAGGAAGAAAAGGAATGTGCCAGGATGGGAATGGAGAACTCTAAATTACACAGTAGATTATGGATATATACATTTATCAAACAGAAAGAAGCTGCCAAGGCACAGTAGTCCAGTATCTAGTAGACATCCTAGATATCCTCTGAAAAGTTGATTCATTTACCTTATTTTACACTGAATCCAAAAGATAAGAAAAGAAAACTGGAATTTCACTCCTAGAATCTGATATGACTTGTGTGAGAGATGAAGTAGACATTTTTATTTATTTATAGTATCTCCCAGACACAGAAAAAGTGTTGGTCTTTTTTTTCTCATCTAGCTGATGATAAAAGCAATAATCAGGTAAGTGCTGAAGCGATGGCTAGAATGGTAATGCACTTGACCCAGTGTATGCACTTCAGTGAATAAAAAAAATCTGCTTTTCTATGAAGAGACAGTAAACCATAGAAAGTATCTGAAAACACTGGCATCCTTGACAGGACAAATGTTTTTATGCAAGTCAGAATTGTTTTGGAAAGTGAGACTGGAATTCTGCCCTGATTATCACTCCCCAGAGAGAAAGAAGTAAGTAGAGCCCAAACAGTCTAAATTCAGTGTTCAAAGCGAAGAGAGAGTATCTGTAATGCTCTCACTAGGGAGATCATGTATTTTTCAAATGGCAATCTGACAATGTTCTATTCCGTCTTGCCTTAGATGTTCCAGAAGGCCTCACAGTCAAAATTATATATAGAACTGACTGAACTGCCTTAAGTATTTGTTGCACAGTAAAGATCAGCTGGGGGGTTTTGTGTTGTTAGCCACAAGCCAAGTCTTTTGAGATGATTTCAAGTTTTCAAGTTAGATTTTCCTTGTGAAGGATTTCATACCACATCACAAATATAACTGATACAGTTCCAGTGCAAAAATAAGTGATGTGCAAATATCCATGCCATGGTGTTGAGGCATCTGCCGCACATTTTCTTTGGACAGAGGAATGTCACAAAGCTTCCAGGCTCCAAGCTCCCAAGCCACTCTAAGAAACCTACTTCTTAAAGAAAAAAAAAAGAAACCAAATAAAACCCCTTGAAAACACAAACTAGTATGTTATCCTTTACTTTTACTTTTGTTATGCTTTCCTTGGTCTCTTTTGGAAGAACTAATTTAAAATGGAGATTGGACAAAGGTAACAAGGAATGAGTAGGTGTCAAGAAATTCTACTGGGATGAACTTGAAGATGTTGAATCATGATAAGGGATCTAACTTTTTTTGCTTTCAGAGATATCACTCCACAGCACATTACTTAAAGCACGAGAATGAAAGATCTGCTGTGCCATTTTGCTTCTCTGCATCCTGTGGAAATATAGGCAACAAATAAAGCTAGTTACAAGCCCTCAGGATTTGAAACTAAGGAGCAATACTTTCAAATGCAAAGTACTCAGAAATAAATTATCAAAAAATAAATTACCAAGTATCTTGTATTTTTAAGAATAGAAAAAAGAAAACCACTATGAGGCTATGCTCTCTTTATTATTATTTCACAAAAATATTCCATGTAGATTGTTTTTGAAAAAAGTAACCTACACATGGTTAGACAAGAAAACCCAGAAGAAAACCTATATAATTCCACTAACAATGCTGTACATCTGGGAGATACACACAAATAGGCATTGCATCAGAGGCAGATAAGACCCCAATATTCCAGATTCACTCACAGGTTTAATAGCACCAGTCTGCCAAATTAAGCCCTGTTGGCTTGCAGGACTCCTGACTGTATTTCCAGTCCTAAGAGAGAGGTTTCCTCTTTCCAGGAGCTATCCTCAAGTGTTTATGTGACACAACAGGCAATTGTCTGCAATAGTATGGACTCAAAAACTTTCTAGCCTACATTATTGTCCCTCTGCATTTTTTTGTATGCATCTCTTCTTTCCTAATGTAAGAGTATGTCATTCCTACATATTTAAGCTTCTTCACATGACATCTATGCTACACAAAATGGAAGGGCTGTGACATACTTGGTAAAGTAAGAGCGGCCATTTTGCCCTTGTGTATTTCATAAACCATATCCTTCACTGATGAGCAACATGAATTAATCACCAACATAACAATAGAAAAAGAGTTCTCTGGCTGAAGTGAAAATCCAGCAATTTCAGTTGCTATAATCATGACAGCTGTGATCATTCTAAGCTAGGAAGTACAATGTGGAAAGATAGTGAGAACTCCCTTTTAGGGAAAATCATGGCAGTGCTGGAGTAAAAATGAGGACTATTTTTTAATGGAACCTCAATTTTGTACAACTTACTTTAAAAGAAATTAGTGCTTTCTATTTTCTTAGCATAAAAAAAGCATAAAAACTTTCTGAAAACTAGAAATTCAGGGACAAAGTTTGTTATATGAAGACTCATGGCATAACATTTCCAGCTTGAGGGAAAACAAAACAACACCCACCACCACCACCATCTCTGTGTAATAAAAGAGGGGGCTGCAGGGAGTGGAGGGTTGTATGGGGCAAAATATAAACAATGTAGAGACCACATTTAGCTGAAGGGGTGTGGCAATCCTGCAGTGAGTTCTAGCTGGTTTTTGAGACTGTGTGTTATTTTTATTATTTCTTGATAATGAATTATTCTTTAACCTGTGAACCTGACTGTTAATTAGCCTTCAACTAGTATCAGATCATGGTTGTGTTTCACTGAAAATAGCAAAATCGAGCACAAGATTTCAAATAATTGTCAAAAAAATTTTAGTAAAGGAGAAGGTGTTTATTGACTTAAAAAAAGAAATTGCATGGAAAGAGGAGTGTCTTAGAAAGTGAAAACTGGGAGTATTTGTGGGTAATGTAAAATAAAAAACCTGTATATATGAGCATGCCACTATAGCACAGATGTAAAATGGTGGGGCTGAAAAGAAATTGTGGCATTGGTTCTACAAATCCATTATGAGTTAGAGATTAACTAGGAGAAATATTGGCTTGCTACTTAATAAGAAAGACAGAAGATACTGAATATACTATCGATCAGAGCATGTAATGCTTATTTTCTTTCAGATTCTTCTAAGGTCAGTCGCTCTTACGCTGTTAGAATTCATGTCAGATAGTTATTACATAAATTTGATTATTTCAGTTAATCAGGATTTTAAATATAGTTCTAGAAAATTTTAAAAGACCTGTCTGGAGTACTCATCACAGTGTCCAATAACCTTTTAAATTCCTCAGGGATCAGTGAGGCTCCAGAAATGGGAAACCTTATGACTATCTTTGGAGAATGTTAGACTAGTCAGGTTAACTTCACTTCCAAGAGTGAAAAACATAAACAAATCACTCGCGAATTTGAAGGTAACAGTTTGAAAGTACCTGGAAGAAATAAGGAGATAAGCAACAGCCGAGACAGACTAGTCAAGTTCCCATCTAATTTTCTTCTGTGATGAGTAAAAGATTGTTTAGATGGGTGAAGAGATAATTAAGAAAGGTGCTGTCTATCTTAATTTTAATAAGGCTGTTTGTTGACACTGGTTCCTATGTGAAGTTATCTGCTGTCTTCATTTTCATCTTTATAGTCCACTGGACCCACGCAAACTGTTTTTCAAAATGCTGTGACTGTTGTAATAAATCCTAACAGAACTGACCTGGTCACAACTGACAATATGATCAGATCTAGTCTGAGAAAAGTGATTAAAATGTGGGAGCACAGGTATTAAGAAAAACATTCACAGACAACTCATTTAAAAAGTCACTAATTAATAAGCAAGGCTATTAAGCCTTATGAATGAGTCTGTCCTGGGGCTGATGCTATAACGGTCAACCTAGAGGATGAAAGAAAGGGATTTACAAATTTGTGGTGAAGATCAAGCTTGAGAGATATGAGAGATTCAATATGATTTTGTCAATTTGGAGAAATTATATAAAAAAACCTATTCAATGGGCAAGGGGAATGACAGTAGTGTTCATGAGTGATTGACCACTCACAAGTACAGCACAGTGCACAACAAGTAGCATATTATAAGTTCCACATCAGTCAAAAATTTCATTCCTAGAAAAGACCAATGCCAGCTGGGGGCATTTAAAGAGCATTTTGACCTGCAGAAGACACAAAATAATGTTTCTATTGTGATAAGGTCTCAGGAGGCTCAACCACTTGTAAAGATACATAGGCCAGATGAAGGAACAATCCAGGGGAGGTCTGAAATGGTAGAACGATATCTGAAAAACCATGACTTGGAAGAAGTGATTGAAAGACCTTCAAACCTTGGGATTGTTTAGTTTAGATAAGAGAAGATGCATGGAAAACAGACCAACAATCATCTGGCATCTAGGCTGCTGCTAGGAAGATCAGTAGGAGAAGAAATATCACAGGGGATCTTTGAGACAGCATTTGGATGAACTTTCTAGTCCTAACCACTGTCAATCAGTTGTCTGGGGAGACTGTGGTATTTGCAACAGGGCAGCATTTAAGAACAGTTTAGGTAAATAGCTTTCATGAATGACACAAACCAGGAATGAACTGAATGACTTCTCTCACTTTCGCTGATCTGAGTGTGCAATCACTGTTGGCACATATCCACTCTAGAATTTTGGCAATAGGTCTTTGAGACAGAATGAAAAATGGCTGTAGCTCCATGTCACAGGAGAGATCAAACTAAAAAAGACTCAGAGTAAGGCCCAGACCCAGGGCATCAAGAAGCCAAAATCCTAGGATGTCATGAGATATCCCAAACAGGTGGCACACAATAGTCACTGCTATTGGGCAGCCCTTAACAAATACTAATAGACATAAATGATACAAACTGAGAAGCTGTCATAACATTAGCTAGATAATCTATCACAGAAACTACCAAGGGTCTTGGTAAAATGTCACTCCTTTGGAGACAAAGATTAAAAGTTTACATACTTACAATTTTTCAACAAGCTTTTCTGCAAAGACACTTGGAATTCACTGGCATGGGAAGTTCATCAATGGAAGGTTCCCCGAGTTTGCAGCAAATATAACAAGCTATGTGAGCCTCTGGTGTTTCTGAAATAGTCTGAACAGTTATGTACTTGTAGAAACTACTAGAATAGTCTAGTTATCATCACCACAGAGAGAGGATTTGCAAGACAGAAAGGAAGTGATTAAGGATAGGATCAACGGATGTCAAATAAATACTTTATTGGGTTTTTTCTGCATGTTTTGTTTTGACAACTCTAGTTTACTGCCACTTCTAAATGTGTCAGAAGCTACATCAAAATAAATACTCCTTCATAGAAAAGTGAAGTTGCAAGACATAGTAGGCTCTTTTTATGTGGGCTTTATGTTAAGAGTTCCCTTAGGAGTTCTAGGATTGCAAAGAAAAAGACTAACAATGTCAGCATGAATACATATACCACAGTCCTCAACAGGCAGCCAAGATCTGATGCCAGGGATATAACTGATCAAGTCAGGGAGGAAATGTAGTTTTCTTTTTTTAAAGGATAATTTAGCAACAAGGCTGTTCCCTTTTTTTTTTTCCAGAGGAAAAATTAGAAAAGCAAAGACACATATGGTTGGGGAAAACAAGTAATCAAAGGTAGTGCATGTGGTAGTTTGAAGGAGGTGACAGTACATAAGAAAAATCAAGATCCTCTAGAGTAAATTTGCTGATGACATTTAAATTCTTGCATCAAATCAAACAGCAGTTGGAACTGGGCTTCACTAAACCCTCTATAACAGCGAGTTACACACTTAGACATTCTTGAGACACAGATTTCCCTTTTATAAACATAAATCTTCATGATTTTACACATTTTAGAAGTGGAGTTGAAATCATCATAATGCTTTGCAGTTTTATTCTGCATCAACATTCTGCAGAAAATTTACAAGTATATGTCTTCCTGGTTCTTGTTTTCATGTTGGAAACAAGTCAAGGGCCTCGCTTTGCCAGGCCCAGCTAGGAGTCAATAAGAGCAGAAGCAAATCTTGCAAGCCCTAGAACACCAGCCACAGTTACATCACAAACTAAATGCACCACTTGGATTATCTGCTGTTTAAAATAGAACTCTTTAGTATGCTATCTATGTGAATAAAAGCATAAACATTTCAGCTATCAACTCATCAAAACTGCTTGAGCAAGCATAAAATATCTTCTTGGCAGCAGGTAGTCACTCCGTCCTCTTAACACGATTTTTCTCCCTCAAACTTACTCTTCAGCCACATGCTAATGGGTTCATCTTAAGATAGCAAAGCCATACATGCTTTTAATATCAGACTTCCTTGCATTGGCAAGAGCCACAGATTTTTTGCTGACAAGACATTTTTACAACTATATGAATGGTACTTCTTTGTTTAGGGAAAAAAAATGAGGTGAGTAAGAATTCTGAACCACAAATGATGCCACGTGAAAGACTAAACTGAGTAAAAGAAGCATTACAGACCTCTTCACACATGCAAAAACAAAGTAAAGTGAAGAATAGTCCAGCTCTACCCATAAAGTGGCTTGGTTTTGGTTTTTTTTCTGTAAAGAGCCTTCTTTCTTTGAAATTTGTTCTACATTCCCATGCTTATTTTTTTATTTTATTCTTTGTTTTCCATGATTGCTACTGGTCAGGAGTATCTGAAGCAGACCACGTAAGTTCTTTTAATTAATCTGATATTTTAATTTCTGAATTTGTCCTTGGGTATTGTTATTTCCTTGTTTCAAAGGACCAGCCATGGCCTCTAAAGCCATAGGTCTGCCTGACTGGTCAAGTAGTTCACCAGGCACAGACTGAAGTACTCACATGACATATACTCCTAGTGATTAAGTGCAACATGGACTGGAGCACAAGACTCTTTCTGCTACAAGAGGTCTGTGATGACAGGCATACAAGGAATCAAGGGTTACCTTCCCTTTCCATCCCCAAGGCAAATCAGCATGGGTTTCCTCTGCTCTGGCCATCAACCAGAAAATCTTCACCCACTACTCTTCCCAGTATCCTTTACAGGCAAGGATGTCCAGTTTTTGGTCCTCTCTCTGTAACAGTAATGTCACCCCCCTCAACTGTACTCATATATACACACAACCTCTTCCTCTTCAACTGAAAAATTAGAGGCAAGTAGGGACAGCAGATTTCTCCCTAAATCTTTGTTGTTGAAGACAGCAAAAAAGCTTAATGAGTGCCTTGGCCAAGAGCCCCACACTGGTTTGAGCTGGCTGTTCCTGTGACGACAGCATCAGCACGGTTTTATTCTCAGCTCAGTCAGCACCTCCCCAGCAAAAGACTTCAATCACACCAGATGCTGCATTCATACAGGAAGGGACCACTGTCTTTCTCTCTGTTCCTGCGGGTGATATACCAGAGAAGATCAGGGAGAAATACGAGAGAAATCCATGCCTGTACAAGGCTACTAGGGTCAGATAATTCCTTTTGGATTTGTATCAAATTCCATTTAATGTCATCCATTTCTGTGGTCTCTTTTTTCCCCCCTGCACCAAGGTCCTCTCAGCTGTCCTACTGACAAGTCGGCCTTTTTCTGATGTCCGCAAGTGCTTGTATGGACACAGTATCAGATAAGCACTGGAATGAGTGACTGAGTTAACTGATAAAGTTGCTAATTAAGGCTCTGTTTTCAGCACTGCTGAAAGATTAACTGGGCCAAAATTTAGAGCAGAGGGGAAGTTTTACTTTTAACAATATACTCTGTTTGGTAAATAAAAGGCTCTAACAATTTCAAAGAAAGTTGTGCCAAGAACCTTGTAAAAACATTTTCCCCCTCAGCGAATTATACAAACGGTGCGATTCACTTTAAAGCTTTGAAGGTTTAGCTTTGTGAGTCTCTTGTAAACATTGAGGCCAATTTACTAAAAACACTACAGACTGAAAGCACAGTCATTTTATAATCTTAACCATTCATTCCCAATTACATATTCCTAACATTTCAAACTGGCCAAAAATCAAAATTACTGGAAAAATAGAAGAGGGTTTACAAATAATTTCTGTCTTCTCTGGTGAAAGGTTAGATACCCAGTTGCTGGCAGGACTGAATAAATAAGACAATAAAGTCATATTAGGATGGCTGTGACTAATACCTATCCTAAACCACTAAATGCACCCTGTGTAAACTGTGTGGCTCTCAGGCTGAGCTGATTAAGCCTGAACTTGAGTCCATGTGCAATCCATAGAAAGGCTGCTGCTTGTCTTTCTGGCACTGGCACAATCACCAAACAGTTCATCATTACTGGTTGCATAAAGTACTATGGAAAGTATAACTAGCATAAGCAGACATACTCTTGAGGTCTAAAAATGCTCTCAGGTGCCCCAAATGCAAGCACAGCTGTTTTGTTACTTGCTTATAATATTCCCAGATGGAAAAAGATGATCAGTTTTGAAACAGTATGATGAGCTGAACTGAACTCTGTCTGATAAAAACCACAGTTTTCTAAGCATGTTTTTGATTTAAATGCTGCAGCAATGATTATTTACTGTAAGGATAATAGAACAGATGGTGAACACTTAGCTGACCAATATTTACTGGTTGCACATGCAGTACATCAGGACTTTTATTAGGATTGAGGTAATGATTCTAAATCAGAGCTTGTTGTCTTGCTTTTAGGAGATAACTGTTAATAAATAGAATGGAAAATGAAAGGGAATTTCCACTGAAGGTTACACTTATGCCTTGACTACCTTGTGTTTGATTTATTCAGATTTTACAAGGTAAACCAGGGCCAGCAGGTCATGATGAAAGCATTAATTTATGATCTATACTAAGTTTAATTAAGCAATGGGTGATGAAAAAAATCCCATTGCATGTTCTGATCTGATCCCAAAATTACATTTAACCTGCATTTTTTTTGACAGATTATAAGGAACTGAGGGAAGTATCCAAACTGATCCCACCACTACTGATGAATTCTGGAGGTGCTTTGTTCTGGACTACTCATTTGAGAAAAAGTTTTAATTTGTGAAGACTCTGCTCTGTTGGCATTATTACTAAAGAGAGTTACTAAAACCAAGGCCATTAATCTACATTGATATATATTTTTTTTATGTAACAATCTTCATTGATGGTGTTATTGCTCCTTTCTAATTACATATTGAAACAGGTGAATTCATTCCTTTCAGTTACTCCACAACAGTTGATTGACCTCTTTGTGTCATATTTTCAAAGCCCATGGAGAGACATCAACACTGAAGTTGTGGCCTCTCTTTGTGTTAACACGATTCCAAAGAAAAATGAAAAGTCACATGTCATGTTCTTGATAAAGTGTCTGAATTATCTTAACGATCTAAAGCTGCTGTGCAACATAAATATCAAGTAATCATTTAAAGGCCTGCTTTGACAGCCATTGAGGATGGAATGTCTTCTTTCTCCATGAGGCAAATACAGAACAGCATCACATAAACATGAAACTGCCAACACAAGACCTACTCCCTAACTTGGCCTCTAAATGGAGAGTGCAAGGTGGGATTCCTGCGTGACTGCTCTTAATTCTTTCACATTCATTGCAACAATTTTATATTTCAGCAACCCAGAATGAATTTTTACTGAGAACTTAGAAATTATTTCAGGAGCAATTTATTTTTCCTTTTCTTCTCTCTATGAATATTGTTCAACTTGCTTCCTTTCTGCTCTCTTTAGGAGCTCTGCCTATGTCTAGAAACTAGCAGTGATTAAGAATTATTAAAAATTGTCATTATGCCATTGCTTCTACAGAAGTCAGGAGCAGCAGCAGCTCTAACAATGTGGACCTAAAAGCAATATGCAGCACAGAGAATGTTAGAGAACCCTTCATAAGAACAGGAACATAAAATTTAGCAAACGTACTGCAAAAATTGCCTAAAAGATTACCAGAACTTTAGTCCTACCCCACTATAGCCTGATCCTGTTCCTAAGTCTACACTGAAGATTGAAAAGTAGTCTCAGGCTTCATGTAGTTCCTGAATAGTTTGCAAAATCCTTGATAGAAGTTTAAAGAGAAAACATATCTTCCAGTTCCTTTTACATAGGTCTGCTCTTGCAAGTCAATTATTCACTCACTCAATCCAGCTGCCACCAACAGAAGAGTGCACCTTGATAAGAATAACTCACATAACAGTTTGAAAGGAAAGGTATGAAGAATTAGTTATGTACCTTGCTGGTTGTGACTCTGTGAAAGTTTCGGGGTTGATCCCTAAACCTAATTCAGAATAATGTTGCAAGGTTTTGCCAGTCTTTCTCTTCATAAACCCATATCTTCCTCATAGACCTCTGTACTCAGCTTCCAGTCTACTTTTTAAAAGTATTTAATTTTCCTTCCTTTTCCAAATGACTGTCTTCTTTAATTTAAATAATTTTAATTATTCTTCTTTAATTTCCAAACTAATATGTTTGGTTTCAAATTTTTTACTCCCTCCTGTTCCATATTGATGCCCACATCTTTTCCACTTTTAATCCTTACATATTTCTTCCTACCTAAGAATGCTGCCATTATCTAAAGTACACTAAAATTGATTAAGAACTAGTTCCTTAGGTATGTGGAATTGAAAGGTCCATAGAGAATTTCGTTAATCATTTTATAAATACAATGTACAACATAATCACTTTATGACAGAAAAAAAAAAAAAGAAATTAAGTCAATAAAGCAGAAGAAGGTATGAAAATTTACATGTGTGAAGAGATCAGGTATTAAGGCTATTTAGATTCTCAAATTCTAACAGAAAAACCATACAATAAATGCCTCTGCATATTGCAAAGAGTACTGCAATATGATGAAAGAAGGATGAATAATTAAACACACACAATGAGGAAGAACTCGCACCACCTAGGAGGAGTGCCTTCAACCATAGAGCTAAAAAGAATGGGTAAACACTGGCTCCCATCCACCTACAGATAAATTTACAACAATGACAGGGACTTGCAAATGGCAGAAAACGAACATACAGGATCTGGAGGTAGTTTCTGTTGAGAGAGACTCAAAAACTGAAGAGTTCAGTAAAATCTTAATTTTCCTGTCACATTTTACTTCATACCCTGTGGTTTCTGTAATGTTGTAGAGCATTTTCAGGGCTAGCAATAGCAGAGACATATAGGAGGGATTACTTTAGGAAATCTTTACCCCGTCAGACCCATACTGGCACAGTTGTCTGCACTTAAGTATCTAGCTTATACCTAGCTTGTGTTATGGCTGCCCTTCAGGCAAGAAGCGTACATGTGGTTTTCCTTATCCTTTACACTTCACCTTTAACTTAGCTGGAACTTCTATGGATACAGAAGGAAATAGCAACAAACAGTGTATACACTGATATTGGTAGAAGCCCTGAGGGAGAAATGCCCTTATGAAATCACAACAGAAGATTTGCCAAGCAGAGTGCTTTGAAACAGGAAAGTAAATCCTGGCAACATAATAAAAATAGGATGAGGCAAATTACAGTAACTTTGAAGTGTGGCTCTCACACTGGATTACTTCACAGGAGCAACTGCTTTTACTCTTAACACTGATTCTTATCTACACAGAGGTCATACTATCTGTTTTTGCAACACCATGTCACACTCCACCTCTTTTCCTTTAGCAGCATGTAGCTGCATCCAGTTCTACAATATCGCTTGCACCAAGACCTAAACATGATTTACACAAAATACATCACAAATTTACAAGCTATTGACAACTCTAGGATCTATTGCTATATTTATGGTGATTTTATGACAATTGTGTACATCAAATGGGTTAATAAAATCATTTGCTGTTTAAATAAATCTGCTTTTTCCCTTCCCTTGTTTCATGTCTCCTCTGAATATCCAGTCAATTTCTAAGATATGGCGCTTTTTGCAAGTGAGGAGCTTGTAAAAAACGAAACCAAAACCAAAACCTTCAATTCTTCACTTTCTCTTGTAGCACTGCTCAAAGGATCTGTGAATAAAAGCAAGCCTTCAGATACCTTTCTCTGTAAAACATCCATATCATCTCCTTTCCTCAATACAGTGCTGCCATAAATCAGTAATATCACTTATGCAATGCTCCTACCTCCTATCTGGTTGATTGGAAGTACACAGTTTATCTCAGACTGAAACGATAATCTTACAAGAGGTTCTATTACCCAAACGCCGAGCCAGCTGGCTGTATTTTCCAAAGAAGTAATTCAGTTGTGCTTTCTAGTAACAAATTCTGTCCAACACTGTATATCACAGAACTACATCTTTTACGGTGTACCACACAAGCAGCTGTGATACTCTACTATCTACATGCCCCATACAACAAAGCCCTTATATATGGCAAAAAGAGTTCAGCCTCCCAGGACAGCTCTGCTGACTTCGATAGGGCTACACCAGGCAAGAGCTCATAATCTATAAAAGTAGTAAAATGCGAGGCAGTTAAATGCCTCCCTGACATCCGATCCCGTCAGATCTCGGAAATTCAGCAGGGTCAGCCCCGGATTAGTACTTGGATGGGAGACCTCCTGGGAAATGCCGGGTGCTGTAGGTTCTAGTCCTTAGGAACTTCACTGGCGCACTGTCCAAGCTTGCTCGGCCGTGGCAGGTGAACCTCAGCTCAGGACTTAAACAGTGGGGCCAGTTCTGCGCACGCTGAGCCTCACCTAAAAAATCCACTGCGCAGGCTGGAAGGGCACACCCACGTGGGGAGAGTCCTTCCCAAGTCTTTGTTCGCGAAGCCGAGCCACACACAGTAAAATACACTCCTGGATCAAACATCCCTTCAAATGCTCTGACAGGGAGATGCCTTGTCATGAGAGACTGGCTTTGTATCAGTGCCTGCAGGGAACACATTAGCCACTTCTGTTACAACAGTAAGTAAACAGCCAGCCTTCATGCATGCACTCCAAAGGAAGGTTCTTTGCACTCTTGTTTGTACTGACAGCTGCTATTTACATACCTTTGAGAAGGGCAATGAGTCAGACACTGTCTCACTCTCCATATAAGTCAATAGGGCTGCTAGAGTTATAAATCAGGAAATAATATTTCTTGCAAATAAACCCCGACTATTTAAAATAATCCTAAATAAGACAGCATGATTATTTCTCAAAATAGCATTAGAGAGAATGGATTGACTGGAAAGCTAGATTTCAGTTCATCCAGATGTGTGCAACGGAATTATTTTTGTTTTCTTACAGCTGTTAAAAGGTTATCAATCTTAAATTTCACCATGGAAAATTACCAAACTCTGGACTAGTCATGAATGGCACTAGAATCAATTTAACAAAAATATGTCTGAGACACAACTGATTCAGAGACAGAAATGATTTATAATGCTCTTTCCCTAGTGTCGGCTGTTCTTTCAACTGCAGTCACTTTAATTTCAAATATCTGTAATTCAGCATGCAGCTAAAAGCAGCCTCCATGACCTGTTTGTAATTGAAAGGAGAAAAAACCCCTAAGTATAAGAACATAAAAATATGAATAGCTCTCCAAACGTGAAATAAGTACTTATCTACTTTTTCTCACCAGCATTACTGAAGGGTTTTTCCCAACTAGGCAGAAAAAAGGCAGACTTTCCCGTGTGCTCAGACAATTACTGTGTCCCTTCTTGCAGACAACACTGCCTATAAAGACAAAAAAAAACAAACAACGAAACAAAAAAATTTGGGATATTTTTTCACACTTGAATCACATATTTTACCAAATGATCTTCTGTGAAAGGACACCAATATGTAACAAGTAACAATGTGGGGTAAACATGTTGACCTGTCATCTTCTCCATCACCTTCATTTGCACCAGTCCATTCTACATTTTCGGCCTTAGTCCATTCATCTCAGCTCAGGAAATTTAATTGTCTATTTACCAATTCTGTGGTATGATTCTAAAATACTACTGCAAAACAGCATGCTTGGATCATCACAGTAAATTAGTCCCATGGTGGTGTTTACAAGTGAAAACTGAAAGAATGTTTTAAGTGCTTTTTTCCCTCTTTCTTTGATGCAAGGGTTATGCTGCTGAAAACAGTGCCAGACTTAATATTTTGGGTGGAGTCCTCCACTGAGCAAAGACTAGATCATAAGAGAGGTAACAAAAGAATTCAATCCCTTGAGAAATTAAATCCTTGGCCTCTCTTCTCGAACAGTCAGCAAGAATCTCAGTTAAAGCCAAACACAGTAGCAGTATTTCTCTGTGATGCAATTTCATCTTTACCATGTTATGGGCCAAGACAATCTAAGAGGCTTTCACTTAGCTACGAAATGAACACGTTGAAAGAAAAGAAGTCAAACTGAGATGAAAAAGGTTAATAGACAAAAGAACTACAATACAGACCCTGCAAGAAAAGCCTGGTCTCTGAAGAAAATGAAAGTTCATCAACCCATCAACCTCTCCAGTGATTTGTAAAGTACTTGAACTGTCTGAAGTGGATTAGCAGTTGACTAGTACCATTTGTAAATACATCAGGAAGTTGCCAATGTGTAAGTACTAATTTGTCTGGAAAGGGTAAAACAGGTGGGTTGTGGGAAGAAAATTTTGTGCTGTAGCAGTGTGTGATGATCACTGTAATGACCAGGTTTCTCCTTTTTTAATGTACTGAGCAGAAGTGTACTTCTGCACTGGTGTCCATCCACATTACCCTAGGAATGACTCCTCCTTTCAGAAATGTCATTCTGACATATCTTTCACTCATATCCTTGCTTGTTTGAGAAAGCAGTCAAGATCCATTGGTCTCTGGTAATCATTTTTTACTGGAAAAGGGGTTTTCTACCATAAGGTCATTTGCTCTGACAAATTGTGTAAAGAAGCCAGTGGAGGGTGGAGAGTATGCTAACTACACCACTCCTACTTGAAGTATGTGAACAAAAGAACCACAGACTACGATAAAAGTTGATCGTGTGAGTAAAAAGGCCAAACCCCTACCACATGGCTGGTAAAAAGTCAGGAAAGATGTTGTCCAAAACAAGATTCCCAGGAGAGGTGAGATCACACTAAGCGGGGGAGAAGGGTACATACAGGATGTTGTTTTGTAACTGTCTAGTGTTTTCCAGAGTAAAAGTGATTGTGGTTTGGCTAAGCCCAAGTTTCTTGCCTGTCCGCTACTTTCTCCCTGAAGACTAGAAACAAGAGCTCCACCACCAGGTAGGCTCCCTGTAAAAGTATCCAACCAACAGGCTCCAGCCTCCCTGTCCAGATAGAACTAACTGCCCAAGAGTTGTAATACTGCCTCAGAACCTGGAGGGGCAGAAATAGACTGGCCAGTATCCAAAACCCAGAAGTTCAGTCAAACTGATATGGTCACTAAAGGTTCAGCTTCACAGGAAGGAAGGGACTTCACAGTAGCATCATGCTTCCAAACTAGGTCCTCATTGTAAGGAAGTCTCTTTTTCAATGAATCTGCAGGCGAATAATTACATCACTCCATGAGTCAGCAGCATTTTTACATATTTCAAGTGATCCACAGTTGGCTAGATTCTTTATTTGTGATGATTTTTTTTCTTTTTTTTTTTTTTGGGGGGGGGGCAGTACAGCTATAGAAAATATTTTAGCAATTTTCCACTTTTCTTGCAGTAAATTAATCCAGGCTGCTCTTAGAGGCCCTTCTACTTTCTTTACTGAGTTTTCATCTCTTGTGTACTGTCCACTTTCCTGGAAATTCTATTATCTTAATCTCAGAGTATTCATTTCATTTTCCAGTGTTGCTTTTCATATCTTTTACACTCTTGATTTCACTATGTAATCATTAACATTTCTCCTCTGCATTTAATGTTTGATTCCATGGCTGAATCTCCTCCCTGCTTTGCACTACTTTTCCTGCTTCTTTCTTTCATTGGACCTTCTAGACTGTTAGCTTCTGCAGAGTCAAATTCCTTGAAGGACTCAGCCTCCATTTCCATTATTATCAATGGCGAGCTCTGGAATTCTCTTCAGAGTATGAGGAACAGCATGCACTGATGGTTATGCCAATCCTCTTGATACAAAATATTCCTTTATTCTATATCTTATGTTCATCCCTCCAAACATTTTATTGCATCTTGTCAATTACCCTGTCATGCTACTAAAATTTCCTCTGGCACAATGTGGTAGTCTTGTTTCTCTAATTTTTCACTGATGGCCTAATTATAAGTCTACTTAAGTTATAAAAACTAGATGCTCTTGTATCCATTCTTATTAACAGTTTATTCTGGTTTAGGAATGGTATTCTCCAATTTAGTGTTCCCACTGAAACGACTCCAAACCATGCAACACTCTCCTCTGGGTTGGAGAGGAGAATTGGAGGCACAAAAGGTAAAGATCACATTTTGGGACAGGAATAATTAACTAGAAATAGCAATTAGATAAGAAAACAAACAGTAACAGTAGCAGCAACAATATTAATAACAAAATTGTACAAGAAGGGCAAGTGATCCACATGCAAATTCTCATCACTAATAACATACAGAGCCCAACAATACCCAATCACTGTCACACTACTCCAACACATAAGAGAGCCCTTCCTCCACTCCCAGAAAATTATATGAAGTGATGTACAATAATATCCAGGTCATAGCCATGCCCCATCCTGGGTACTGTGAAAATTAACTCTATACTCACCAAAATCAGGACATAGTTCTACATGAGAGTTAGACATGGTTCACCTTTTGGTTAGAAAACCACACCACAAATATGAAACAGTGATAAATTGAAACAAGTTTCACATCACCTATTTCATAAGCAAATCCATTACTTTGCCTTGTGTGAAGGAAATAACTCCCTGAAACCTCTCTATTCCCTTATTTCCTAAGTTATTACTACACATTCTCTGATAACATAATGTATTAAGATCTGTGTAGGCTTTGTAATTAGGGTTTTGAAGTCTGTAAACTTAGACAGAGCTACACAGCAGGATTTCAGGTTTCTTTCTGTTCCCCAACCCAGTCTTCTAAAAAGCAAGTATGTACTAGTTAAAGATATTTTCCTTGTGAAGATATTTCTTGCTCTCTTTATTTCAGAGTTCTATCTTGTTGCTTTTCATCTGCAAAGTTCTGCATCTGTCTATCTGTACCTGCATGTCATTTTTGTTTATTTCTTTGCTATTAATGCAATTTTTGTAATTACCACAGAATAGGAAGTTTAATTATTTTAGTTTATGAACTGCACTGCAACAATAAAGTGCCTGCCTGAACAAAGAGTTTGGGGCAGAAAGTGTTATGCTTTTTTCATAACTTAGTATGCTAAAGTATTACTATTAAGCAAATTATGCCAAATTGCAATATACTTTCAGTTATAACAGCTCAGTGATTAATTAATTGCTTGGGATAATCAGAGCTCGGAGTAAGCTATTTTTTTTCTTAGACCCCACGCACAAAACAGCTTTTAACACCATCACACACTGCATACCAGTGATTAAAAGGATCTTCAAAGTCCATTAAAATGACCCATTCCTAAGATTGCCTGGAAGGTCTCTGAGACCCTGCACAGGATATGTGTGGGTCTCACTGTACTCCCAGTAGACATTGACCTAGGGACCTAAGGACAGAACAAAAGTGTCCAGAGTCTTGTGTCCAGCATCCTGTGTCCAGCTCTCATAGTTCCACACTGACTGGAAATTAAATGGGCTGAGGCATCAAGTTCACTGAAGAGGCAGGAGCATCATGCAATACAAGCTATTTGTTATCCAGCTGACTTCACAAGAGCACAAAGAAAGGGACAAAATGTTTTGCTTGCAAGATAGATCTGAAGGTAGATCATCAAGATATATAGAGTGCGTATAAGGACAGTCTGCCTTGAAGAACAGAATACCTTACACATCATCAGGATCACACCATGCATGTAATCAACTAAAGAGGTGGATGAAATGACACAAGAGTTCAATATTAACTAATCCATTTGCAATTTTTTTCTGGCTGCGTCTGGAGACTTTGCAACAAGAATCCAAAGCATAGAGTTGTCCAACATAAAATACATGTAAAAATCATCACAAATTATCTACTGACCTGACCTAGTCAGTTGAAGGCAATGTTATAGTGCTGTAATAATGATTTAGATTTATAACTGAATATATTTGCCAGATGGTACTTTGGGGGACAGTTATGATAAACAACAAATATTTGACAAGCATTTATGGGCACAACAGCATGTGAAAAAGGACAGACTGTAACCTCAGAGACATGCAGTAGTAGACTAAGCTGGTTTTCCAGACATCCAGATCAAAGAGTGCTCTCTTGGTCAGTTAACAGATACATCCAAACTGGAGGAAGGGCCGAGGAGGAACAGTGCATCTTTATACAAGAGGAGACAGCTTCAAGATCCATCATCAGATGTTGGCTGTATTTTTATTTCCCACCAAGATCATAGGGGAGAGCAGAGCCCTCTATTTGGAGACTTTTGGGCCCTTTTAGACTTTGAAAGGGGAGGAGAAAGAGATTAGCATAGAGCAAAAAGTGGATTCCTACTCATTGTCTTATTTTTCACTTTCACTGTCCACAAATAAACTTTCTTGTTCATTCTTTGATACCCTCTTTATGTCTAATCAAGATAGAATCCCACTGGAGCAAGAGTGTGTAAGCTCTGAGTAGGCAATGGGCAAAGGATGTTCAGACATACTAAACTGGAAGGTCATGCGCCACAGGCCACCAAACAGGAGAGTAGCCTTGCTGGGGATACATGCCAGCATCACAACTCAGAGCCCTCTTTCACACCGTGACATATCCTTGCATTAATGTAGTTAAGCTTTTGACACAAGAGACAACATTTGAAAATTATAAAATTCACCTGTATAGTTACAAGAGATATATAACAGCTCAGGAAGCCCAGGCTCTAATGAACCTTTTGGTTTTAGTCATGAGTAGAGAGATTCATGTTTTTATGTCTATAAAACTGGAAAAAACGTCTTGCCTATGAATGCAAGAATAAAATTTATTACTTTATCTTTTATAAAACAAAAACATGTACCGAGAATTAACCTCAGAGATTTTAAAGAGAGATTTTCCAGTGGGACCTGAAACCAAATTATCATTTTGAAATTATTTGATTTGGAAGATAAACAAAGATTCCAAATATTTATTTTTTTTTACTATGTACTTGATAATCTTCTGTACCAGCTGTTGTTAAGGGCTACAGAAGGAGTTTTCTATCCTGCTGGATGCCCAGAATTCAGTTACCTTCCCTCAAAGAGAGCAAGTCAAAAGCACGGCTTTGCATTAACACAGTTCATAGGCCAGCCTGTCTTTTGTCCCAGCTACCAAGAGTTCCAGTGCTGCTGTGGCAGCTATCAGTAATACATACAGACTCATAGCAACCCTTGTTTTCACCATCCGTTTGCAATTGCTAAAGATTTGCTTCATCCTGCTCTGGAAGAATTCCCTAGTAAGAAGTGAAGCCAGTTGTTCTGTTTTAAGCAACATCATGACATAAAGCAGAAGAGGGAGTCAAAATTGGTGGCAAATTATTTCCAGCAATGTGACCAGGAAAGTGAGCAAGGACAGATGCCTGCAATTCTCAGTGATGTCGTATCTTCATTGTACCACATTTACTTTCCACAGACATTGACAGGTTTCCACCTAAAAGAGTGGTATTTTCTCATGCTACATGGCCTCTAAGTTACTTGAGCTGATGTACATTTCTAGTACCTCGCTTAATAATGAGAGAGATTGCAGGCCTAGATTTGGTCTTCACAACATTTTTCTCTTTCATCTCAGGATGTCTCTAAAGAAATTGAATAAGCAGGGCAAAGAAAATCAGCAGAGCATGTGGCCATTAACATATCAACTGTACTGTGTGCATTTATGAATCTGTCACTCAGTGATTAGGCTAGACATGATTCTCTCATCAAAGGCTTCAAAGTCTAGCCTGAATACTCAACTGACTTTCCCAAGATGGGATTCTTCTACTCTCAAAACAACCATGTCATTTCTGTCTGTGCTGGAGAACCCTCTCATATACTGCCACATCAAGTATAATTAGTTGAATTATTGAATCCAACTGCTCCAGCATAAGATTCCCTGGTAAGTTCCAGTGTGGCTAAGTTTCTGCCCTACAATTTGCTCACAGAAAACATTAAGGCATATTTTCCATATGTATTAGGACTGCTCTAACTTCATTTACAGTTCCAGTGAACTGTAATCCAGTGCAGCCTAGAGACTAAAATCATTTACTGGAGAGCTGCCTTTCTAGGTACAGTACTGGGTTACTGTACTGGCAAGTTGTTTAATTTTCAGATAATCTTTTGACTAAACTTTAATATCACTATACCTAGTACACTTGCTTCACAAGGATTTTGTAAAGCTCAATTAGTATTTGTAAGTCTTCTGCCTTAGAAAACAGTTGCTGCTGAAAGGAGGATTATCATACGTATTAAAGCTGCTTCACAAATTTATGACTGTACCTAACTAATACTCTTGGAATCATGTTTGGGCACTTTTGTTATCTTGTCAAGGGAAGCTAGACTGCTTCCACAACCAACAAAACTACCAGTCCTGCTCATAAGTCATAAAGATTGAATCCATATTTTAAAATGTGATTAATTTTCTTTCAGTTCACAGCTTATTTAAGGCAAGGCAATGCTTTTCATTAGCTAGAAAAGAAATTAGTTTTTACTCATAAACTTCTAAATATATTCTTCTCCAGTGTAGAAGAATGTCACCCTGGTTAGATCCTACTTTTTACTTCTGTTTGAAGTCCTGCACAGAGTTAAAGGATGAGGTGTGACATGTAGGAAAACACGCACGTTAGCTTTTCATGGTGGTCAAAGGCTATTTTGGGCACAGAGACCATGAAATGATAGTTTTTGATTGTTCCTAAAGCAAGAAAGCAGGTCAACAAAACCTCTATCTTGGACTCCCAGAGGGCAGACCTGGGCCTGTTCAGAACACTGACTCTGAGAGTTCCCTGGGAAACAATCCATAACAAAAAAGGGGTCCAGAAAGCCCTGACACCTTTTAAGAAGGACATTTTAAGAGGCACAGAAGCAGGCCATTCCTGTGTGCTGAAAGAAAAGCCAGCAGGAAAAAAGGCCATCTGGGCTGAATGGACAGCTTTTGCAGGAACTCAGGGATAAAAAGTGGGTTTATGATCTTTGGAAGAACAGGCAGGCAACTCAAGGAGATTACAAGAATGTCAGGAGGTAATGCATAAAGAAAATTAGAAAGGTAAAAGCTCAGCTGAAACTCCATCTGGCCACCTCTGCAAAAGATAATAAAAATAATTTTATAAATGCATTAACAACAGAAATAGGACCAAGGAAAAATCTCCATCCTTTATTGGACGTCCAGGGGAACATTGTCACAAAGGATGAGGAAAAGGCTGAGGTACTTAATACCTTGTTTGCCTCAGTCTTTAACAGAAAGACCTGTGATCCTCAGGGCAGCCAAGCCCCTGAGCTGGTAGCAAGAATGGGGGCAGAATTAATTACCCATAAACCAGGAGGGAGTGGCTACTGATCAGCTGTGCCACCTGAACACTCACAGCTCATGGATGGGATTCACCTGAGTGTATTGAGGAAGCTGGTGGAAGAGCTCTCTAAGCCACTCTCCATCATTTGTCATCAGTCCTGGATAACCAAGAAGGTCTCACAGAACTGGGAGTTGGCCAATATATAAGAAGGGTTGGAAGGAGGATCCAGGGAACTACAGGCCTGTCAATCTGACTTCACTTCCAGGGAACATTACGGAACAGAACACCCTGAGTGCCGTCATACAACATGTACATGAAAGCCAGGGGATCAGATCAAGCCAGTGTGGGTTTAGGTCCTGCTTGACCAACTCCTTCTGCAAGCAGGTCATCTGCCTAGTGAACGAGAGAAAGGTTGTGGATGTTGTCTTCCTGGACTTCAGTAACCCTTTGACACAATTTCCCACAGCACTCTCCTGGAGAAGATGGCAGCCCACAGCTTGGACAGGTGCGCTCTGTGCTGGGTTAAAAACTGGTTGGGTGGCCTGGCCCAGAGAGTGGTGGTGAATGGAGTTACATCCAGCTGATCACTAGTGAAGTTGTCCAGGGCTCAGTGTTGGGGCCAGTCCTATTTAACACCTTTATCGATGATCTGGACAAGGGAATCGAGTGCAGAGGACACCGAGTTGGGTGGGACAGTTGACCTGTTGGAGGGCAGAAAGGCTCTGCAGACGGACCTGGACAGGCTGGATCGACTGGCTAAAGCCAATGGTCTGAAATTCAACAAGGCCAAGAGGCAGGTGCTGCTCTTGGCTCACAAAAACCCCCCGTACTGCTACAGGCTGGAGAAAGAGTGACTGGAAATCTGCCCAGGGAAAAAGGACCTGGGGGTGCTGGTCAACAGCAGCTGAACATGAGCCAGTATGTGCCCAGGTGGCCAATAAGGCCAATGACATCCTAGCCTGTATCAGAAACAGTGTGTCCAGCAGAACCAGGGCAGTGACCGTCCCCCTGTACTGGGCAGTGCTGAGGCCATACCTTGAGTCTTGTGTCCAGTTTTGGGCCCTTGACTACAAGACAGACATCAAGTTGTTGAAGCAAGTCCAGAGAAAGGCAGGACCTTGTGAAGGGTCTGGAGAGTAAGAACTATGAGGAGTGGCTGAGGGAGCTGGGGGTGTCCAGTCTGCAGAGAAGGAGACTTGGAACCTCATCACTCTCTGCAACTACCTGAAAGGAGGGTGTAGCCAAGTGGGGGTCAGCCTCTTCTCCCTGGCAACTAGTGACAAAACAAGAGGATATGGCCTCAAGCTACGCCAGGGGAGACTCAGGCTGGACATCAGGAAGAATTTCTTTATTGAAAGAGTTGTTAAGCATTAGAATGGGCTGCTTGGGGAGGTGATGGAGTCACTATCCCTGGAAGTTTTTGAGAAACAACTGTACGTGGAGCTAAGTGCTATTATTTATTTGACTAGGTGGTGATCACTCAAAGGTCAGTCTCAATGGTCTCCAAGGTCTTTTCCAGCCTAAATGATTCTATGATTCTATACAACAGCATACAATGTCAGCAGTAATATAATAACTAACATTACAAAGACAGCTTTTACAAGGTAAATTGCATACCTTTTACTGAAATTATTTCCCATTTGAAACAGCAAGACTACTAGCTGAAGGTGCTTGCCTCCAAGCACTGCCCAGATGGTCTGCAACTGAAAGCAGTAATGCAATGCAAATTACTAGTTTTCAACTTAGAAAAATTCTTAACAGGCAAACAAACAAACAAAATGTATTGATCAACCCTCACAGACTTAAAGGCTGATCTGTTTCTGTTGTGATGAGGAAATTTCCTTTCTTACCCTTGCTCTCTGCTGTTTTCTAAATTAGACATCTATCACATACATCCACCTCATAATCACAAATGATGGTTCAAAAGATTGTTTTAGCCTCCATGCAGTGAGGAGAAGCACCTAGTAAAATTAGCTGATGGAAGTCAGACGATTCTGAGTTCCTGTTTTGTTTGCTTATGGGCAAAATAAGCTTCTGATGACTAGAGAAACTGCATATTCTATTCCTAGTAAGCTATCCATAAGAATCACAATAGTAAGATTATCCACATGCATGTGAATAAGCATAATCCAGTGAGTCCATCCAGTGTGATGAATGCAGTCAGGAATTGTCTTGTTGCTCTATAGAAACAGTGCAATAATTCAAAAATAATTCCAAGTGCTTCATCTGCACTTTCAGAAAGTACTGGAAAATCAGCTTACACATATGAAACTGCTTCTGAGTACCATCTGTGGCCTGATAATTAGTAGTATTTGATCATAGTATAACAAACTTTATAATCATCTTTGCACTTGGGGAAGAAGGTAAGGAAAAGGTAAGGTAACTATGTTTACAGATGTAGGCATTTAAGGGCCCTAAGTAATCCAAACAAAACTATCGTTGTTCTCATCTGCTTTTGTACAGCACTAGCAACTCACAGGTTTTTATCAAGAGTATTCCAGTACATTATAATATTCTCAAAATACCAGCTGATGAAGAATGTCAATTTGTGGCTTTCAAGCAGGAACATTCAGTGCTTACCTTAAACACTAAATTTGTATGGAAATCCTGATGTGTCCAAGGAATTCATCCTCTCTGCAAAATTCAAGCAAACAGAATTTCTCTCTAGAGGCCTCCAAAGGCACTTTTTGATGAGAAAGAGGTCCTGGAAAAGTGTCCTGATGTGGTTAAAATGAAGCCACAGGTTAGGTGGCCTGGGAACCAAATGAAGCTTCTCATGTTGTGATTTTAAAATATGCCTAAATATCCCTCATGTCTGAAAGTTCAGAGTCCAAAGACAAAGCATGCTATGCTTCATGATGTGTCAAGTCATGATTTTTAAGCTATCCTCATTATTTTTGAAGTCTGCTTATTTAATATCTGCAAACACTTCATAAGCTCTTGGATAAAAATTTTAGCTCTCAAGTATGGTCCATCACATGGCTTCCTCTTTAAATAAAGATCAAGTGGTTCCTTCAGTTGATGACATTAATGGCAAGTATGCAAAAGGCTGTCTGGGAGCAATGAGGGCTGACACTTGCATCCATGCAGCCTTCAAGCCTAAAGGGAATTCAGTGTGTTTAGCTGAGCTTCAGTGGCTGATGTTTATGGCCTGTGCTGTACAAAGAAACAAACTGTGATTTAAACAGCATGGAATTTTCTTCTGTAATTTCAGTGTTGATGATAGGGATTTCAATGCTGCCATGTGGTTGAGCAAAGATTCTGCTTATCATGAGCATGTGTAAACACAAATATAAGCATGTGGTTCTTTACAAAAAACCCGGAGCAGGAGTTTTGTTTTCTTTTTTAAAAGTCAGTGAATTCACAGGTGCATTTCAAACTCTTCTGGGAGTGCCCCTGCCAAAGAGTGCCTCTCCAGTTCCAAAAGCAGGTTTGTGTGTTTTGCCTGCCTTGGTCACAAAGTCCCATAGTATAAGGGTCTAGATTCTCCCCATTTTATGATGTTAAAAATGGACTGTCACAAGGCCATCTGGTATATTCCTTGAAAGGAATTTGGAACATATTGTTTACTGGATGTTAGCAGCTACTTGAAATTGAACTTTTTCTGTGTGTATACATTACCATCCTCCAATCCCACAGGAATTATACACAAATATCCAGCTCTAATGATGGAAAACATGACAGGGTGCATTTGGCAAGGATTTTTCATTCAGAACTGACTTCTTTGCCAGGAGGTTTCGAGTCTCATGCAGCACAGTTCATATGGCACCTACCCTTCTGCAAACCATCAGTGGGGCTGAAAAAGCTTTCTGATGACATCACTTCTTTTAGTTTTCTTACCATTTGGTAAAAGTTTCCCCTGGTGGGAAAAAGGTGGGACTCTTGGCCTTACTCACATTAAACATTCTCACTCAGCCTCCTGTCCCAATTCAAACAGATTTAATGCAAAACTTCATACTATATGTAGTGCAAGCAAAAATGGCCCAAAAGAGTGATTTGCTCTTTTCCATTTCTGGATCTTCAAAGTTTCTGCAAAAAAGGTGGGAGCCATGTATAGCAAACATAAGTTAAACAAAGCCTTTCACTCCATAGAAAAACACCGTCCTAAATCACTAAACCACAGAGCTTAATTTGTCCAACATTTGACTTTGTGAAGCAATGAAGTTATTCCTGTACAAGATTAGTGCCCATGATTTGGCCCATAAGACCTTCACAGGTTGTTATTAACAAAATCTTATCACACAATAAAGGAAAATACATCTTCTCTGCCGAATGATACATTTGGCCATATGGCCTCACTTTGAGTCCTTCACAGTCTGTAGGTTGTGCATTTATATTTTATGTGTATGTGGTATGCTCACTTTTAACAGTGGACAATTAAAAAGCAAAGAAATAGCTTTTCATATATATATTTAGGAATCTGATTTCAGAGGAATTAGAAACACACCAGAAATTTTAGCTTCACAGTGGAGAGCACAAACTATGATGCAGAGCACGATGTTCACATAGATAGAACTACTAATCATAGAATATGCTGAGTTGAAAGGAACCCATCAGGATCATTGACTCAAACTACTGGCCCTGTGTAAGACACCCCAAGAGTCACACCATGTGCCTGAGAACGTTGTCCAAATGCTTCTTGAACTCACATAGGCTGGATGTGACCACTTCCCTGGGGAGCCTGTTCCAGTGCAGGACCACCCTATGGGTGTAAAACTTTTCCTGATATCCAACCTAAACCTCTTCTGACTCCACTTCATACCAATTCCATACAAAAAGCGATCACAGCCTGCCCCTCCTCTTCCCCTCATAAGGAAGTTGTAACTGCAATGAGATCTACCCTCAGTCTCCTCCAGGCTGAAAAACCAAGTGACCTCAACCGCTCCTCATACAGCTTCCCCTCAAGGCTCTTCACCATCATTGTTGTCCTCCTTTGGACTGTTTTTAACAGCTTTACATCTTTCTTATACTGTGGTGCCCAAAACTGCAAAGAATATTCAAGGTGAGGCTCCCCCAGTGCAGAGCAGAGCAGGACAATCCCCTCCCTTAACCAGCTGGTGATGCTTTGCCTGATGCCCCCCAGGAAACAGCTGACCCTCCTGGCTGCCAGGGCACCACTGACTCATATTCAAGTTGCTTTCAACAAGGACCTCCAGATCCCTTTCAATGGCACTGCTCTCCAACCTTTCATTCCCAAGTCTATAAACACAACTAGGGTTGCCCCATCCCAGGTGCAGAATCCAGTACTTGCTCTTGTTAAACTTCATAGAGTTGCTGATTGCTCATCTCTAATTAGTCCAGGTCTCTTTGCAGGGCCTCCCTGTCCTCAAGGGAGTCAAAAGCTCCTTCCTGATTTAGTGTCATCATCAAACTTGCTTTATATTCCTTCTAATCCTGTGTCCAAGTTGTTAATGAAGAATTTGAAGAGAACTGGGCCAAGGATGGAGTCCTGTGGAACCCCAGTGGTGACTGGACACCAGCCTGATGTTACCCCATTCACTATAACTCTGTGAGCTTGTTGCTCGCCTATCACGTACCACAGTTATGCAGCTATGTACTGTGTATTGTGTCCGGAAGGATACTGTGGGAGACAGTGTCAAAAGCTGAAGGGAAAAGATTACAACTACTGGCTTTCCTTGATCAGCTAGGTGGGTTTTGTCATAAGTGGAAATCAGGTTTGATAAGCAGGACTTTCCCTTCATGAAGCTGTGCTGGCTTTGACCAGGCACTGAAGCAAGTCTGACAGGTCTGCAGTTTCCAGGGTCCTCCTCTCTGTTCTTCTTGAAAACCCGTACAACATTCACCAGCTGGTACCTCTCCACAGTCCCAAGACCACTCAAAGATTGTCAAGAGAGACTTTGCAATTATATCAGCCAGCTATTTGAGGATATTGTAAATACTTTTCGGTTCCCCAAGGGACACTGGTCCACAGGTGACCCAGGCGGCAGTAGGGACACCCCATAGGAGTGCAGCCCAAGAGGATCCACACTGCGATAGGGACATTTCTGTGGGACTGCAGCCTGCAAGTATTCCACACCAAGAGAGGGAAACACCAGAGTGACTATGACCAATAGGCAACCCACATCAGAGGAAATACACTAAGAAACATTGTAGGAAAAAGAAGGAAAGAAAGAAGAAGCTAGTAGCAGAAAAGAAAATAATTAAGAAACAGACAGAGGCCCCAGACCTCCTATTCCACCTATCACCTGGCTGAAGTAAGTGGGACAGACCGAGTATAAGCCCAACAAACACAGGGGAAGTCGAGCCACAGAAGGAGGGAAAGAAAAGTGTTTGGTTCATGATTTTTTTGATTGGTAACTTTCTCTCTTTTTTCACTATAGTCATATCAATGTTAAGAATCTGATGTTAACTGGATGCAAGTAAAAATGCTCTGAGAAGAAATGTTTTGCTCATGAAAGATGCTGGAATGCTCTGGACAGTAAGGTATGTGTTTCCACAGGGCAGCTCAGTCCAGGAAATCTTCCATTTCTCTCTGAGGGAGCATGTATCTCTCTCTGTAAACACAGACCAGGACCCACAGTGCCTGGTTCCCATCAGGTGTCCCAGCCAAGAGTTTCCTTTAACTACTCCAACATAAGAAATCATAAAGAACTTACTAATCAGCCAAACCTAAAGTTAAGGAGTATTGCAAAACACTCGTTATTAGATTTGCAGGGAAAGGGGAATGAGGAGTTATATTTGGTAGTAAAGAACTGATGTCCAATGTTAAAAAATAAGTAATTATGTTAGCATGAATACTATCATACACAGAGTTAGGTGATTGTCATATTATAGACGAGGTTTTAGGATTCAATTTTTCTTTCACTACAGGCAGTAATAAAATATGCCTTTATTTCAATTGGAGGTGAATGGAGCCATTAAGTGAAGTTGAAATGTTAGGCCATATGGTCTCTCTCCTTGTAGATTTCTTCATGTTACAGGTATTTGTTTCTGGTTTGTGTTTGTATTTACATATTCCTGGCCCTTTTAGTGCCCTAAGGAACCATTTATAAATGGTCATAACACAGTAACCCACAAAATTATGGCCCTATAAATTATTCCCTCAGGCGTTAAAAGAGCCTGGGAAAATACAAACACAGACAGACTCAAAACTCATTTAACAAAATTTACACCATATTAATGGTGTTAAAAAAAAACATCATTTCAAAAACTGAGAAACTACTTGTCTTATGAACATACGTCATTTGGTGTGTGTAACTTGCAACATATATAAGAACTAACTAGGCCTTCTATAGTTTCTTATGAGATCCAAACTGGTGTTTTTGTTAACAGGGAAAATGTGGTTTATGTCAAAAACACAGATATTGCTAAATGACTATGTACTTACTTATCACGTCATTTCCAAAGTGAAATGCTTAAAAAGCAAGGAATTAATAAAGCAGTTCTGAAATCTTAGATTTGTCACATTAAAGAAAAAGGACAAGGACATGGACAGACAGGGCATAAGCCTAGGTATTTCTGCAGCTTTTTTTGTTTGTTTGTTTGTTCGTTTGTTTTTTGTTTCTCTTTTCTACCTTTCCCCACAGCTCAAGGCAGTCATGCCTCCCAAAAAAATGAAAGCTGTTGCTCCTGTTACGAGTAGAGGGGTGTCAACACAGACAGAACCCTCTAAAAAAGGATGCAGCCACTCAGGCCTCTGGCTGCATAGACTGTTTGAGCCTGGACCTACTACCAGAGGACAGTGTGAGAAGCACCTGCATACAAAGTGAGTAGGTGAACGATTTGCTGTGTCTGGTGGCAGAGCTAAAGGAAGAGGTAGAAAGGCTCAGAAACATAAGGGAGAGTGAAAGGGAAATTGACTGGTGGAGTCACATCCTTTCGACTCCTAAGGAAGCCCAGCAGGAGGTGGTGAAGCCCAGCCCCTCCTGCCATCAGGCAGACAGAATGGACCATATGGATGGGGACGAATGGAAACAGGTGCCTGGTCGTAGAGGCAAAAACACCCCCTCTCGACCCCTTTCACCTGCCAGGGTGCCCTTAAAAAACAGGTATATGGCCCTGGACTCAGACAGTCTGTTGGAGGACAGTCAGGAGGAAGATCTGTCTACAAGGTCTTCTGGTTACCCCCAGTCTACTGGATGGGTTACAACTACAGGTAAGAGGAAAAAGAGAAGGGTTGTTGTAATTGGTGACTCCTGTTTGAGGGGAACTGAGGGCCCTCTGTGTCGGCCAGACCCATCCCACAGGAAAGTTTACTGCCTTCCGGGGGCCAGGGTGAGGGATATTACCAAAAGACTTCCTAAGCTTATCCAACCCTCAGACTATTACCCACTGTTGGTTGTCCAGGTTGGAAGTGATGACATTAATAAAAGGAGTACCAGGTTAATCAAAAAAGATTTTAAGGCACTGACCCGATCACTTCATAGGACAGGAGCACAGGTAGTAATTGCCTCAGTTCCTGTGCTAGCTGGGATGAATGAGGAGAGGTTTAGGAAAGCCCAGCTTAGCAATAGGTGGCTTAGGGGATGGTGCTATCATCAAAATTTTGGGGTTTTGATCATGGGGCAAACTCTATGTTGCCCAGTCTTGTCAAAGCACATGGGCTTCATTTATCTAGGAAGGGCAAAAGAACTGTAGCCCAAAAGTTGGCAGTGTTACTTAGGAGGGCTTTAAACTAGGTTTGAAGGGGGAAGGGACGGCAACTGGGCTCTCCAGAGATAAGCCTAAGGGCGTAGAGCCCAAGTTGAGAATGAAATCCATGGCCCAGCTGAAGTGCATGTACAGCAAGAGGAGCCAGAAGCCATAGTGCAGCAGGAAAACTATGACATAGTTGCTGTCACAGAAACATGGTGGGATGACTCACATGACTGGAGTGCTGCTATGGGGGGCTACAAGCTCCTCAGAAAGGACAGGCAGGGAAGGAGAGGTGGAGGGGTGGCTTTACATGTTAGAGAGTCTCTTGACTCTATTGAACTTGAGGTCATCAGTGACAAGGTTGAGTGCCTGTGGGCCAGAATCAGGGGAAAGGCCAACAAGGCTGACACCCTTGTGGGTGTCTGTTACAGACCGCCCAACCAGGAGGATGAAGATGAATTGTTCTACAAACAGCTGGCAGATGTCTCAAAATCTCCAGCCCTTGTTCTTGTGGGTGACTTTAACCTGCCAGATATCTGCTGGGAGCTTCATACTGCAGAGAAGAGCCTGTCAAGGAGGTTCCTGGAGTGTATAGAGGACAATTTCCTTCATCAACTGGTAAATGAGCCTACCAGGGGTAAGGCCCTGCTAGACCTACTGTTTACAAACAGAGAGGGGCTGGTAGATGATGTAGTGGTTGGAGGCCGCCTGGGGCATAATGACCATGAAATAATAGAATTTTCAATACTCAGGGATGTAAGGAGAGCCACCATTAAAACCTCTACTCTGGACTTCCGGAGGGCAGATTTTGACCTATTCAAAGAACTGATTCAGAGCATACCCTGGGAAACACCCCTTAAAGGCAAGGGGGTCCAGGAGAATTGGACATGTTTTAAAAAGGAAATTTTGAGTGCACAACAACAGGCTATACCAGTGTGCCGAAAGGCCAGCCGGAGGGGAAGATGGCCAGCTTGGTTAAACAGGGAGATTCTGAAAGAAATCAGGGATAAAATAAAAGTCTACATACTATGGAAGAAAGGGCTGGCTACTTACGAAGAATTTACAGATAGAGCTAGGTCATGCAGGAAAAAAATTAGGGAAAGAAAAGTGCAATTTGAAGTTAATTTGGCTAATTCAGTTAGGGATAACAAAAAGTCCTTTTATAAATACATTAATAACAAAAGGAGGGGCAAGGAAAACCTCCATTCTCTGTTGGACTTGGAGGGAAATATAGTTAACAAAGATGAGGAGAAGACTGAGGTACTTAACACCTACTTTGCCTCAGTTTTTTTCCAGTAGGACAGGTGGCCCTCAAGACAATTGGCCTCTGGAGCTGGTAGACAGGGAGAGGGAGCTGAATAGCTCTCCTGTATTCCAGGAGGAAATAGTTACTGACTTAGTGAGCCAGCTGGATCCTCACAAGTCTATGGGACCAGATAAGATCCATCCCACAGTGATAAGGGAGCTGGCAGAAGAGCTTGCCAAGCCGCTCTCCATCATCTTCCAACAGTCCTGGCTCTCTGGGGAGGTCCCAGATGATTGGAGGTTGGCCAATGTCACCCCAATCCACACAAAGGGCTGCAAGCCCTGGCAACTACAGGCCTGTCTGCCTGACCTCCGTGCCTGGCAGGGTTATGGAGCAGTTCATCCTGAGTGCAATCACACAGCACCTTCATGGTGGACAAGGTATTAGACCCAGCCAGCATGGGTTTAGGAGGGGCAGGTCCTGTCTGACCAACCTGATGTCTTTTTACGATCAAGTGACCCACCTGGTGGATGAGGGGAAGGCTCTGGATGTGGTCTATCTGGACTTCAGCAAGGCCTTTGACACTGTCTCCCATAATATACTCCTGGAAAAGCTGGTAGCCCATGGCCTGGACAAGTGTACCCTCTCCTGGATTAGGAGCTGGCTGGAGGGTTGGGCCAAGAGAGTGCTGGTGAATGGAGCTGCATCCAGCTGGCGGCCGGTCACCAGTGGTGTTCCCCAGGGGTCTGTGTTGGGTCCAGTCCTGTTTAACATCTTTATTGATGATTTAGATGAGGGGATTGAGTCCATCATCAGTAAACTTGCTGATAGCACCAAGTTGGGAGGGAGTGTCGACCTGCTGGAAAGCAGGAGGTCTCTGCAGAGGGATCTGGATAGACTTGAGAGGTGGGCTCATTTCAATGGGATGAAGTTCAATAAGGCCAAGTGCTGGGCCTGCACTTTGGCCACAACAACCCCATGCAGTGCTACAGGCTGGGCACAGAGTGGCTGGAAAGCAGCCAGGTAGAAAGGGACCTTGGGGTACTAATTGACAGGAAGTTCAGCATGAGCCAACAGTGTGCCCAGGTGGCCAAGAAGGTCAATGGCATCCTGTCCTGTATCAAAAATAGCGTGGCCAGCAGGACCAGGGCAGTGATCCTTCCCCTGTACTCTGCACTGGTGAGGCCACACCTTGAGTACTGTGTTCAGTTCTGGGCCTCTCAGTTCAGAAAGGATATTGAGGTGCTGAAGCGAGTCCAGAGAAGAGCAACAAGGCTGGTGAAGGGACTGGAGCACAAGCCCTATGGGGAAAGGGGGAGGGAGCTGGGGGTTGTTTAGCCTGGAGAAGAGGAGGCTCGGAGGTGACCTCATCACTGTCTAGAACTACCTGAAGGGAAGTTATAGGCAGGTGGGGGCTGGTCTCTTCTCCCAGGCACTCAGCAATAGGACAAGGGGGCAAGGGCTCAAGCTCTGTCAGGGGAAATGGAAGCTGGAGATCAGAAAAAAATTCTTTGCAGCGAGGGTAATCAGGCATTGGAATGGGCTGCCCAGAGAGGTGGTGGATTCACCATCCCTGGAGATTTTTAAACACAGATTGGACGTGGCTTTGAGTGCCATGATCTAGTAAATGGACTGGAGTTGGACCAAGGGTTGGACTCGATGATCTCGGAAGTCTTTTCCAGCCCAACCAATTCTATGATTCTATGGTGTTTTAAATCAGAGAGAAAATAAGGCACAAAGCAACAGATTTTGAAAGATTCCCAGTACTTTAGACTCAATAGAAATATGTGATCACTCTTCATTTCTGCACTAAAGGGACTCCCTGAAGTCCCTCAAGGCTGTATTCACAGCCCATAGGAGTGCAAGCAAGAGGGTGATGAACACACTTGCATCTCTGGTGAGTTTCCCATGCAGGTCCCCAGAAACAGAGTATACGTATCTTGGAGATGCACAACCACACAATTATGCAACAGTTTAGGTTAGTCCCAGACCATATAATTTGGGGATCAACACAATAAAAGCCTCACAGTCAGCTTGCATAACATCTACCATACGATGCTGTGGTAAGGACAAGAGTAGTGTGGATCTAATGCATTTTGACACACCACTGAGTGACCCAAAAACCAGGCAGCTGAACTTGGACACTGCCTTGTTCACACTGAGAAACAAGAACCTGCATGAAAAACTAAGCGCAAGACCAGGAAAGCAAACAAAAGTGACTTGATTGTCCTCAGGTTCAACTGCAGCCTCTCCTCAGAAGTTTCCCAGCACAGCCTATCCTACGTAGCCTGTCAAATTTGGCAAGATACCAAAATGAGGTGATGTGGCCATGAATAGTCTCAATTTTAAGGTCTGTCTAAGAGATACTAGTTTCTTCAAAAGATGATTTGGACTAGAGATGTAGTAGCAGAACACTTTGAACTAATATTTGCAGAAGATAAATGTCTCCACAGTAATCCCAGAAACAGCAACAAGAAAATACCTTTGTCAGTTGTTTCCAAATGTTGTGGGGTTTTGACCTCTTAGTCCAGGAGATTATGCATTTCAGATGGAGAAACTGGATGCCAGATTTAATAACTGAAATAATTGGTGCCCTGGGGACCCAGCTCAGGAGGAGACTGAATTTATCAGTAGACTGTGCTGCAAGTCCCGATTTTGGCACACATTCATATGGAATCAAGGACAGGGGAAAGAAATTTAGAATTCACTGTAAATATTTTATGGACAAAATTCCTGGTTATACATTATTTTTCTCACTATAGTACTACCATTGTAAGATTTGGGGAATATTTTTTCACTCCTTCTTCTGAAAGGGATGAAAAGCAGGTGAGAAGCTATGTCTTTCACTAGGATGAGCTACTAGGATAAGGCAGTGCATCTGCTGGAGACATAAATGGAGCTGTCTGTCCACCTTTATGGGGAGACTCTGCAAGGTAATATCTTCCAGTGTATTTACCCTCTGATCTGCAAAGAGACAGCACCAGCTTGCATAAGGAGAGAAATAAGGCCCAAATGGCAGTGGAAAGATACATTACAGTTTCTCAGAAAGGAGGCTTTGGGCAGAGTAGGAAGAAAATAAGCTGCTAAGAAGAAGATCTCTGTAAAATATACTTCTCTGCTAAAGCAGAGTGCACAGATTTTTTTTCTGGGGCATAACTAAAGGTTCTTATTCAGTGTTTTTCCAGAAAGTACTGATAAATTTCTCTTGCCTATAGAAGATTTCTACAGGCAAGAGTGAGAGTTCGCATTTCAGTCCTGCCCGATGCTTTTGCTTTATTCAGCAGGATCAGTATTGTTTGCTGGTCCTGAGGTCAGCAGGCCATGCACAGATCACCACATGTATCCCTTTCCCCACCCACAAAACCAAGGTAGAAGCACAAAAACCAGCTCCTAGGAATGCTCTTTGGAAGGTCTCACAACCAGATCTCCTCTGCGAATGTACCAGCTGTCTTGGGCGACAGCCAGGAACCATGTAAGCAGTTCTACTAGCACAGCTATATATCTTACTAATATACCTGTAGCCACTGAGAGGAAACTTGGACCAAATGAAGGTAAACCAGGTCTACTTAAGACCCTGATGCTAATGGTCATAGCATTGTTCCACTTAGAGGAAGATTAAAAAGTGCTCCTAACTGTCCCATAAAACCATTTCTGAGTATGAAGCAGAATTTCTTCTATATAACTTTGTTTCTAAGACAAAACAACTTTAAAATTCAAGATTTTACATTCACAGAGATGAAACCTTATGAGCATCATAAATTTTATGACATTAATACTCACAAACCTGCTTCCATATTGAGTGCAGGTAGTGCCCAAGTACCAAGTATACATTCTACTGGATATTTTCGTAAAATCAGTTGTTCCAGCAGATATGAATTATCAACATTTGACAGTTTTGACCTAATTTTTATCTGTAATGGTATGTTGAGTAAAATTTACAGAAATGAGTGATTTACTACAGACTGCAGATTAACAGAATATGTTAGATGTCTCAACCAGTGCCATGGCTTTAGAGAAAATTATTCTCAAAGACTGTCCCTAGAAAATGGTTTCTTCTCATTTGAAAGCTATTACTTATCCAAGTATATGATTCATTTTATGTAAAAAAATTTGGTTTGTATGTGTAGATATAATTTCAAGGTAATACCAGTCATGACAACAGTTATACTGAGGAAGAAAGCAATTACGTACAGAAATCTAATACCAATTCTCATCTCAGTTTAGACAATATACCTTTTAGTCATTATCAGGAACTGCTCAGTCTACAAATACTATGGGCAGTACATGAAAAAAACTCATCTTTTCAGAACCCACAGTTATTTGCAATCTTACATAAGGCATACATTCATATATTTACTTTGTCTGTCTTTTTTCCTTTCACTATGCCTTACCATCCTCTTCCCATCCTGTCTCTGTTTTCTGCAGCTGAATAAATGCTAAATTGTCAGGGGTTTTTTTATGTGCTGTGCTCTTTCTAGTAATAGTATAAACAGTCCTCTATCTTAACCAAATGAGGTTAACCACATTTAAAATAGACAACATCCAAAACATTAATGAGTTTGTTGCCAGCCATCTTTATTTAATATCTGTGAGCTAAAGACTTTCATTTCACCTCTTGATGTCACACCACATTCAGCCTCAAGACAGGTTTAATCTTTTGCATTGGTTGCAAGACAGCTATTGCCAATTGCTGTATTTCAGTACAAAATTTATGCATTTTATTGCATTCTCTTTAACTGTCCTTGAAGGGGAAAATCCAGCAAAAAACCTCATTCTGTTCTGTGGTGCATTCTAGCAGCACTTTCTTTGCTGAAGTCCAAACCTTCCATGTCAGTATTTCAGGTTTCAACAACAGTCATCATCCTTGATGATAATAAAGCACACACAGTTCTTAGCAGACTGCAAAATGTTCCATAAGAGAAGATATAGCTTCACAGCCCCCTTGCTCCAGTCAGTTCTGGTTTATATCTACCTGACATTCTTTATTTGTATGCACTCTCTTTCATACATTGTTTAAATATACAGTAAGGTTGCTGCTTTTCTACCAATATAAATATACAACCTAGAGTAGGTAATCTCAGTCTCAGTTCATTATTCAGTTGCATGCACTGCATTAGCTTAGGGTTTCTGTTCAGCAGCTGAGGAATCAAGCAGAATTTTACAAAGCTCTTTTTATCCTGATTTTATGCAGATTTATAAATGGAAGAAGAAAAGTAATGTCTTTCTTTCTTAAGACTTCATTTTAAGTAGCATTTTGAGAATTCAATTTAGTACACAGTTTATTAAAAATGGTAACATTTTACTAAAGGGTGTTTTTACTTCTATTGCTCCATTAAAGTTTTAACAGGGTCTTGGCTTTCTTCCATTATCAGAAAGTATTGTTTCCAAAAATCAGCATTTATTAGAGCAATAATTATTTAAAAATACAAAGACAGGCTAAGAGGTTTGGGGGGTGGGGGCGTAGGGAGTGCTGAAGTCTTCTAAGGAATAAAGGAAAGGTAATTCAGCCTCTACCACCATGGTTGGATCTGCATTCCCTCCCTACAAACAACTTTATTGATCTCTGTGTCATTCCTCCCAAAAGAATTACTTTGGTGCCTGAGAAGCCCCCTCATTATGTAACATGCCACAACATTTAAAGCATGCAGGGAGTAGCTGCACCATTATGCAATGTCAGTATGTGAATCGGGGCTCCCTTGCAACAGGGCTCCCAGTGCTTCACAACAGTTTGGTTGTGTCTCCTGTAGTACCTCTCTTCTGGTAACTAAATATTTTAGAACAGTTTATATTGACTCAAGGGACAGCTGTTGAGGAGAAAATTCCTTATTTCAAGCCAAATATGGAGTTCATAACTTAGCTCAGGAATTGGACAGTACCCAAGAATTTGTTAGGTTTTCTTCCCCTTTGCCCAGAATCATCCAATATCCCTCCTTCCTTCCCTTCCCCCTCAAAAACCCCTCTACAAAAATAAAATTTAAAGCATATCCAGAATGCTTAGTCTACGCTGAAATTATCTTAAAGAGACAGTGTCAGGATAGCTTAGGCCAATAATAACATTTTAAACAAAAATGTGAAGTTAACACAAAATTAAGATGATTTTAAACTGCCCCAGCAAAAAGAATAGTACAGATTTTAAGAGAACGTTAATGTTGTATTTCTAAGAAACATTTTGATCTATAAAAGCTAGTAATTGAAACTGAATAGCTCAGGTTTTTTAAAAGTCCAGCACACAGGTCTGCTCTTATTTCCTAGGCAGAGAAAAATGCAAGGGGAAAAAGAAATTAACTATTTTCAGATTTTTTCATTCTTAATTCTTTATCTTTTATTAATCATACACCATATCAATATTGTTTTTCATTACAGCATCTACAACCTTGTAACCTATAGCTCTTGAAAAGAAAATACATTCCTCTGTCCTAACAGTGAAGCTACCATTGATAATGAAAACAATTTTATATCTTGCATTTCCAGTAGCCAAATGCCTAGCTATTTTCTTGTGTCCAACCATAACAAATACGTCAAGAGTATTAAAACACAGGAAATGCTGATCAAATTCTTCTCCAAAAAAAAGGAAATGTGTTTATAAAATTACTTATCTCTTACAGGAAACATCTCCAATTGAATTTATTACATAAACCCTGTGTTGCATATTTAATTTCTCATAATTTTACCTTGGTTTTGAAATGTAGGGCAACATAAGGAAGTTACAATTTCCATAAATTTGTTTAGAAAATGCTTCTTATCAAGATAATAATACTCTTCACAGCTAAAATCTATAAAGGTTTTCTGTGAATGACATCTTATATAGCACATAAATGATGTCACTAGTCTTTTGGGAATTGCATGATACATCAGTTACAGTAGAAAAGGAACTTGCTATAGTAGGAAAAAACACCATTTTTTCAATAAGGTAAAGCATTATCAAAAGTAAAAGTAAACCTGTAACTGGTAACCTCTAAAGCACAGGTGACTCAAAGCAAATACTGCTTAATCCTAGTGATATGCAGAGTATTTTTAAGACATGCAATTGGGGATATCTGAGCAGTTATGAGTTTTAAAAAATGCCTCTTGGGTTTTGTTGAGAATTCTTGGTGGAGGCGATGCACCTGCAGGGTGTTAGTCCAGTAAAATCAGGTTTACTTTGACCACTCATAACAGCCAGAGATCTCTGCCCCACAAAAGGATGGATAGCAGAGGCAGCTTGAGAAGTTTTCTTTGGTCATGTGCTGCAGTCTCAGAAACTACCTTCAATACCCACTGCAACTATCTGGACTGGCTGGAGGGCACTGTTGCTCCGGGAGATGAACATGGGTCCTTCAGGCAACCAGCTGTGATACACAAACCTTCATCCTGGGGCTCTGCACAGCAAGTTATTAAAGGAGAATGATTGCTGATCTACAGGGTCATAATGCAAGGGCATTGTGTAAAGAAGTCCTCTTGACCGCTGCATCACAGGCAGAGTTTCCTTGAGGAAATGGCCATAGCTTAGGTCTTCAAGGAAGAATTTTATGACACTAAAATCTAACCTACCTCCAGAGATTTATATATATAGGCACTTATATGGCTAGAAAGCACTTAAAAATTAGAGTCCAACTTCCAAATGGGTCTTTCTCTTGTCTGGTCCCTTCAGAGGCTTTATACTTTCTCAGTGTTTTTGTTATGGTGTTGACTTGTGCAGAAGCACTTTGGGAATATCTACAGATGGGGCCAGCAGGAGCAATAAATTTGATTACAGCACTATATTTACCAAAGGACGAGATGATCCAACACTGCAACTCAAATGTGTGCACCTCTTTGCTGTAAGTCTCTGCCTGGTACCATTAAAAAGTCAAGATTAGTTTATGGAATAAAAGTATAAGATGTTTTTTAAGTTCACACGTTAAGGAATTTCTGAGCAGGAGGTTATTTTACAAGTGATTTACTGATATTTTGTGTTTTGATCCTGTTTTAAGATAAAGCATCTGTATAACTCTGTATTGAGAGGAATCCAGTTTCACTGGGCCACTGGGGTTAAGTGACCTGGGAGAATTCCCAGTGGACTGCTATCCCAAGGGCATCACTCAATCCAGGCTCAAGATTTTATTTAAAGAATTCACTGGTAGGCAATATCAGAATTCTTGGCACAACAAATGTTGCTTTAAGCATAATAGACCTCTTAACATTGTTAAAATGGGACCCAAAAGAAAGGAAAAAGTCATAAGTGTGTTTCATGGATCACATAGTCCCACATTTACATCAAGTCTGAGCTCCTAAATCCTATTCTGGTCTGCCCTTCTAACACGGATGTGGTA
This sequence comes from Pithys albifrons albifrons, assembly GCF_047495875.1. NCBI lineage: Eukaryota > Metazoa > Chordata > Aves > Passeriformes > Thamnophilidae > Pithys > Pithys albifrons. The sequence goes on along the minus strand of NC_092497.1, from coordinate 15,775,374 downwards.
AAACTTTATTTTCTCTGACAAAATTTGCAGGGCTCCTGTTTAGCAGAGTACTTTTCATAACACTTGCAGGTTATCACCTACCAGTGCTTTGGCTTGTATAAGCATGGGGCCGTGATAAAAAGGTCGCAGCTTACACATGAGGGAAAAGAAAAACATGTAAGTGTTGCTGCAGTTTTTCTAAAGTAGAGTCCTGGAAAAATTCATGTAAACTGTGCATAGCTGTAATGTGAAAGGGGACATTTGTTTCTTTAGAAGGAATTACTGCGGTGCAAGAATTGTCTTGGCAGATAAACAGAACATATTTGCCCAGTATGTAAATAACTTTTTCTTCTGTAAAACTTCTAGTGAATAAGTAACTTTTTGAAAGGCAAAAACACTTCACCTCTTTTTTTTTAATAAAATAAAAGAAAGGAAAAGAAAATGGAGTTTTTTAATTCTACCTTTTGACCTCAGTGGTTTTGGCACAAGTTTCAAATGTCAACCAAAAAGTATTGCTCATGAAAATAATCTGCTGGCAAAGGTAATTCTCCTATCAGGGTCACATTCTATAGTTCAAAATGTGGGAAAGTTGATAGTTTTTCCCCTTTTCCTAAGGGATTATTCACATAAACATTTTTTAATTAGAGAAAGCACTAGTCATTACTTTGCCTATTGAAATGTATTTGCATGTCTATTTGCACAGTTTCACTTAGGCAGTGTCCCGAGAAAGAATGCCTGCCCTTCACAGATTGTGTGCAAATGTGTCCTTCCCCATTGTCTGACCTGGGGAGGAATGAAACCAGGTCTCTAGACAGGAATTCCCCCAGCCCTCCAGACTGTCTGGATGCTGCAGAATATTGTCCCTCTTAACCCAGGCTGAAGCTTTCAGCTGGGCCTGCTTTCCTGAGCCCAGAGTTGAAAAGGTTTTCTGCTGGAAGGGGACCTTACATACAAACATAACAGAGTTGATGACAAAATCTGCCACGTTGGTGGGAGAAGGGCGGGAGAAAGGAATTCTGCTCAGCCTAGGCAAAAAGATACCCTTTTCCTCTAAGCTGTGGTCACCTCACCAACACGAATCATTTTAAGGCTCAAACAGAGGATGTTCACAGTCCATATAAAGACTTGTTGTTTTCTCCATTTTAGTAGGGAGTCTGTCAGGACACAGATCTCAGGGGTCTCCTGGGATTTAGCATGGAGCATAAATGTACCCACTGTTACACCATGCATCTTTTTGACACTTGCCAAACTCATCAAAACAGCCACATCTTCTTGCCTGTATTCTTTGGACATGATGACTTCTGGCTACGTTATTTTACCTGACTTTTTCTCCTCTCTACTTGTTTTGTGAGTTGTCAGTAGGAGAACCATTCCATTATTTGCTGGAAAAAGAAGAAAAAAATGGGGAAAAGGAGAAAAAAAGAGAAAGTTTTTCATTAATAGCCTATCAGTAGCTTAAAGTACACAGACACACAAGTTTTTTTTAAAAATTAACAAAACGAAGCCTAAATAAATTTTTCTACCATTTTTAGATAGTTTTTGACATTCAGCAGGCTGGAACAACTTGGTCTTTTCTCAAGATTCACGAGGAGGTCCACCATACACTTTAAAAGAATTAATGAATATATCACCCTGCAGAACACTAATGCATGCATTACTCATTTTGCCTCAGCTTGTTTGAAATGTTAGCATGAAAAGGAACTCAAGTACGTACTGTTTCATTTCATCACTTACAGTGTCTGCAACCTGACTGCAGTAAAATTTACAGCCCTGAGCCTTTGAATGATTAAAATACTACTGCCCTAAGAATTTACTGTATTTTGGTACCACTATACGCATGTGTTTCTGTTGGGATACAAACCTATGACTTTACATAACCTGAATTTAAAGCTAGCAAATATTTCCTTGAATGATGTTTTTAGTATTATATATCAAACATAGAAAATACTCTATGAAACTTGCAGAAGAGCTCCTTTGGAAGCAGCTGATACAATTCAAGCCTAGCAAGCAACTTAACATAAATTTGCTTGCACCTACTCATCTGTAATTTAGAACTGTACAACTCCTGAAAGCAAGAAGACCTACAGGACTCCTAGGCAAGAAAATAAATAAAAATATCCAGCAAGGTCTCCGTCCATTATCAAGCAAAGCAAGGGAGAAGTGGAGACTTCAGAAGACATTAACCCTGACCCTCTTTGCTCCTCTTCCTGATATTCCTCATTATGTGAATTAAAAAGTGGCACCAAAAAAACCACCACCAACAAAAACCACCAACAAAAAACTACCTGGAATAGTTTGTGGTGAAATCCACACTGCTGAGAGGACAAAAGTCAAACAAGGAAACAGGACAGGATGCCACAATACATGACACTAACTGCCTGCATCACCTCTCTGTCCTCCTCCTCAAATGTGAAATGAGACACCAGCTGAACACCAGTGGCAATGCTGAAAACTGTGGCAAACAGGTTCTTCTGAAAGTGGGGATGGAGACCTAGCACATGAAAGCTTATCTCCATCAACAGTTGAGGGAGAAACAGCTGTGGGAGAAACTGCTGTGTCCTTCTCCATCTGAATTCCACTGGGTACAGTCAAAATATCTTGACACAGCTGTTAGAACAAAAAGTTGAAGTGCACAACAATAAGTTAAAGCTGATTTTCTTATTTCTTGTATTTTTTTCCAGTCCTCACATGTGTGTGATTACAAATGGTCCCCTCATAATCTTAATTAAAATATTCAGTGCCAGAAAGGAGCTTACAAGCTCCTACAGCTCTTGTAATCCGTAGCACAGTCCTTTAGGGCATCATTTACCAAATCTGACCAATATGTTTAACTGTTAAAACAAAATTAGCCAAGGTTTCTATTATACACTGGTAGTTAAGAGCAAACAAGCTCTGTTGTTTCCATCAGTATCTAATACGGTATTGTAATAACCAGACACACACAATCTTTGCTGTAGGGAAATTAATACTCTATGGAGTAATGAAAAACACGGACTTCAAACTTCACTACAGAGTTATAAGACACAACAGAACAGAGGACACAAAATCCCTGTGACCAAAGACCAGACATAAAAACACACAGGGTGACCAAAAGATCCTTGGAAGGAGACCATTCTTTAACAAAATAGCCTCTAGAGCTGGTAATCAGCAGCTACTGGAGACTCTCCACCATGCAGTGACCTGTACTTGAGTTTTATTAGCAGATGACATTAGATGCAGAAAACACAAAGAGAAGAGGAGGGAAAAATACTATTTCAGTTTTAAACACATGAGATATTTGATATGTTATTGTAAAAACTGAAAAGTTTTCCAAAGTGCTAAATAAAACTTCAAGATAACAATTTACCATAAAAAGGTGAAAACACAACAAAAACTTATAAATACTCATTAAAATTAATGTAACCTGCAAAGACACTACCACTTCAGTGTTTATGTTGTAAGTTTCAGGGAAATGACAAGTAGGAAATTGTTAAAAATAATTGTTGGGGTTTAGATTGGATCCACCCTTGAACTTCCATTCTTCAAGTCAAATGCTCAGAATTCTGTAAGATGTAACAACATGTATTTTCGTTTTGATCAAAAAATTTTGATTAGAAATAAAAGTCATGTATTTCCACTGCATGATTTTCTAAATGTTGTTTCCCAGATGACAGGGAACAGTTCTGAGTGTTCATTTTTTATTTTTAGGAATGCAGTAACACCTCAGAACAATTCTGTTCGCATGAGAAGAACATGCTCAACCTGAAGACATTTGAAGAAGTAACTCACTTCACTGAGGACAAGTCTTATTCTATATCTTAAACATCAGCAACATTTTAAGAGCTGACATTCTAGACAGTAAAAAATAACATTCTGACACTACAGAAAATCTGTATTGACATAAATTCATTCAGTATGGGACATTATATATATATATATATATATATATATATATATATATATATATATATATGTATATATATAAAATGCATTCTTTATCTTTCATATTTACTTTACATGCCTTTATATTACGTTTGGCTAAGATATTTAGAACATTATTTATATTTTCTTATTTTACATACTTAATAGAAAGATGAAAACTTAACCAGGAAGAAAAGTGATGGACAGTGTGCTCTTGCTGGGGGTTACCTGCATGTGCACTGACAGGTAAGTGAAAAAGACTTACCACAGTTCTTTGTGGATAAGTCAGGAGAACACCCTCCCTCCTTTTATTCCAGTCTTTTGATAATGCTGTCAGACAGATACTGCCATTAGGACTCATGTAACAAACAGGCTGTACGTACAGGCACAATTTTGTTTGCACAGCACATGACCAGAAGAAGAGTAAATACATAAGCCAATACACAGAAGGATAGTTGATATTTGACCGGTGTTCACATTGTCTACACATTTCTTTAAAAGATGTGAATTTCCTTAGCTAGGCATTCTGAAGTGAACAGTCACTACCTCAAGAATAGAGTATTTCCCACTGGGTTTTGTTTCTTTCTATCTTTTGTCACTTTTTTTTTTTTGTTAATTTGTTTTTTATTTCTTTTTCTAACTTTGATATGTCTTACTCTATACTCACATTTTAGTCTTTAAGGTAAGCTTACAAATGCACAGAAGATCCAAAGCATTGTTGTGAAAACCATGTTTCTGTTGACTCAACTCATTGTGCAAGTTGATGCTAATGCTACAAAGAGGAGGGAGATCAGCATGGTAGTGGCAGGAACAGGACGTTACATTCCTGATGGCTGTCTTGTGGTTCCATATTATAGGAAAAGCCAGCATCTAAACTCTGGTTAAGAAGTTTTACAGGGTAACATAAGCAAAGTCAGATAGAAGCATCTTACACCATAAGGTAGCAAGACATAACTTCAAATTAATCTCTCCTGATTTTCAGGCCAAAATGAACAAGACAGAGAAAGAAAAATTCTGCTGCCTGTGTTCACCTAGGCATCACTTCCATGTTCACATTCTGCTGCCTGTGTTCACCTAGGCACTATTTCCGTGTTCACAAACAGACATGCAAACTATTGTCTCTGATGCCATACTAACTTTCTGGATGTATTTATGTGGAACAAGTGACATCCAGTGGCCGATACAGTCAATTACCATTCAACTCCCAATCCAGGTGTACCAGCGTCCAATCTTTCTCCTTCCTTTATTCTGCTCCTTGTTTACTCCAAGAACCCAAGCAAATCACCCAGTTCTTCTGTCTGAGAAGAACTTCTTCAGGACCCTCACTAAAAAAAATCACAAGGTAGACTGATAGAGGGATAAAGGAGGCAGAGGGGAAGCCCAGATCACACTTAAGTGGGGCTTTTGATGTTCAGGTTTGCTGTGGAATTTGATTGCAAGGCCGTTTATGTTGCAGCTTGTTTTAATCCTCAAAAAAGAAAAATGAATATTGATTTCCTAATGGTAGTCTAATTAAGCTTGCTACCTGTCTGTGATATATATCAGTTCTCAAAGTGCTGCATAGAATGCTCTCAAAAAGCTGAATTGAGAAGGCATATTCAGAAAGTGTTTCTGAAAAATCCCAGTAGGACTCTGGAACAAAGTTAAAAAGGAAAACAGAAGTAGCTTTAGGCATTTTTCCTAGGTAATATTGTATTTTCATGCTACCTCATTTTTATGAGGTTAAGTGCTCAAAAATCAAGCATTTGCATGCTAACTATCTCAGAAAAGTTACCTAGGAAATCATCTTGTTCACCTATTTTTACTGAACACTACTCACAATAATATTGCGTTGACAGAATTTATACACCAGGGGAGACAGGGATAGGCAAATCTTTAACCCCAACACTCCTCAATGATCCCCAAAAAAATGGGATGTCCTACAAGAGTCAGAAGCATAAAGTGAAGTCACAGCAGTAGGGACTTGCTAAACCTTGCTGTTGCTCTTATGACCAGAACTCACCAAAAAGGGAAACAGCACAGAAAAGCAGCTCAGGTCCCATCAAAAGGCAACCTGTGATCATTTCTGCCATGAAAACTACTATACATGGCACTTAGGGACATGGCTTAGTGGTGGACCTGGCAGCATTAGGTTTATGGTTGGAATCAATGACCCATTTAAGTAATGAGAGAATGCTATAAACTAGGTAATTCTGTAAGAAACTGAAGTGTCTTAGTGAACTTGAAAGACATGTCTAATCAAATGCTCAAATCAAATACTCTAGTCTGAAAGCCATCAAAGGACAGAAAACAAAATATAGTCTTTAAAAAATGTCCGTTTTTTCTACCTTGAAGTATTCTCTACCTATTTACCACACATAGGGCGGTCACGTGTTGTAAAGGAGAGCACTCTGGACTCTGAATCCCAAGGACCTGAGTTCAAGTCTCAGTTGGACCATCCCTTAGCAGTTAAATGCCGATCCTGTTAGATCTCGGATGCTCAGCAGGGTCAGCCCCAGTTAGTACCGGGTGCTGTGGCAGTCCCAAGGACTGTCACTGTCACTGTCCAAGCTTGCTCGGCCATGGCAAATGGACTTTAGGACTTAAACTGTGGGGCCAGTTCTGTGCACGCTGTGCCTCACCTAAAAAATCCACTGCACAGGCTGGAAGGGCACACCCACGTGGGGAGAGCCCTTCCCAAATCTGTGTTCACAAAGTCTGGCCATACATATACATACATTTACCATGCGTGTACATATTCTTTTATTTGGTGTTGGTTACTTAGAGTAACAATTAATTTTTTGCTGTGCATTCCATTTTAAATTCTTACCTAAGAATTTTCAGTACTTTTGATTCAAAATAAGATAGAAAACATTGCTGCTAGAGAAAAAGGAAAATAGGTAGTTATTTGAGAATAAATGCCAGACCAAAAAAACATACTAGATAGATTTAGAACCAGTTTAATATTTAATAATTTTAGATCCCAGAGCAATGAGAAATTTTACAAGGTACAGGCTTGCCTGACATACCATGGAAAGCAAGTTTTGTAAGAAGAAATAATGTAAGACCTAACAATATACCTGGGTAAAGGACCAGACAATATTTCAAGTGAACACATGCTTCAAAGCTAAGTACAAGGCCATTTCTGACTAGAAGAAAATAAAATCTGAAAAAAATGTGTCTATTCTTCTCCCAACTACAGCAATTGCCTAATAAAGGATGTCAAAGCTCCCTTTCATTTTTAGTCTGTTATGACAACAACAGACCACCAAACAATAGCAACAACCAAACCACCAAGAAGAAAAGGTCTTTTTCAGAAGACAATGTCATAGCTGCTCCATTACACATTCTGCACAAGGTTATTTCTCAGTGATAATGGGAATACAAGCTAAGCCAAAGAGACCTAACTCTGATGTTTCTGGAACAAGGTTTTAAAAAAACTCTCTAAATATTCAACCAAGGAGCAGCATATGTAAAACTCCTAGCTATTTGAGCAAAATGTGTTTGTATAGATACATACCAGCTGAAACCTGTGTTTTGAAAATTGACTTTTACATATCCCAGCACATGTGCAAACAGAGCTTTACCTCCACTGTTTAGGCCTCAACTGTATTTATTTCTACAGGGTTTTAATAAACTATGGCAAAACATTAGCCTTAAAAGGTCTTTTTATTTTACAGGAACTCATGTTCCATGTCCTGAACACACCATGGAGTCACTGGGTGACTCTCCTTCTCAGGGTATCAAGCCTTACCTGGGACATAAATATCTGTTATTATGGGCATTTCTTTTCCACCATCCCTTATTTTGGGCTCCCCAAATATATTTTCTACACAAGAAATACAATCCAGTAAGGGGACAATGGGTTTTTTATGTATGCTTTAAACTGAAAACATAAATTTCATGTTTCAAAGATAAAAATCTCAACATTTACATTTCTTAAATGTAGACTGCTTGTGACTACTGTAATAAATCACAAAGAATCCTTTTAGGAACACAGGAAATTTTTGGATGCAGCAACAGATGCAGGCTGTAGTGAATTCTCGTGTCTTTGTTTCTTTGACACTTAAATACACAAACACTAAATTTTTTGGGGGAAAAAAGATGCTTTAGATACCCAATTCCTATTTGTATCTGTTCTGTTCCTATTATATTTGTATTCAACACAATTTAATTGCTTGCAAAGCATGACAATTCTTTTCCATGTTTTCATTCCTATAAACTATGGCCATCTTCTTCAGCACAAAATGCAGACAATTAAGAAAATTATCAAAACTAACTTTCACACATGAACCCATCAAAAGTTATACTGCAAGATCATTAGAGTAATTTCTAGGTCAATTACAACTGTTCTTAAAAAGCAATCTTTGGAGATAAGTAGACAAAAGGGAGTTGATACTAACTCTGCTTGGAACTGCAAAAATATTAATGAATTTAAACTCTGGCAGAATGCTTTGGTATTTCCTGCAAAGAACATAAGTCTTACAGGTATGGTAAACCTTATGTCAAACTGATCAAAACCTGAGCTACTTCCCTGTACTAACTCTGTAATATATGAGGTAAGTCTGGATGAGAGTCAAATCAGTATATTTTGAACATAGAATAAAAATTATAATGGTTGAAAACTAAGGTTCAAATACTAACTTCTGCACCTCACCAATGTGAGATTTTTGAAAGGAAGAAAAAAAAAGCATTGCCTGCTGGAACACTCCTAACAAAACATCCTCTCAAATACATGCCACAGGTAGGCTAAAAAGCTTTTACAGCTATTTAGAGTGAGAAGTTACCTTATTCTTGGAAGGCTTTGCTACAGGTTTATGAAGACCTAATGATGGAATATCACCCTACAAACACAGGAGCAACACAGGAGCAGTCTGTAGACTATATGTGTTCCAGGTTATGATTGGCAAAAGATCCAGCTTTCTTCTTTCTGTTTTTAAGAGCTGAGAATTTTGAAGACAATTATTTTGACAAGAATGCATGCACAGAAACAATGTGTTGCTAAGGCTACTACTTACTTTGTTTTAAAAATGGTTGCTGTTTATAAGCACAAGCACATTTTCTGAGAGGGAAGGGTATCAACACCCCTCCAAACACTGAGATGTAACTGTTCTGCCCAAAGCCACAGAGCTGGTCCCTGAATAGAGTGAAAAAGAACTGATTGTTTCAAAAGTCAAACTCACTCCTTCTTGAAAATTTTCTCATTTCTCATGTCATCAACAAAAGACATAAGATTTCAGATGTCTTCCTCTTGTTCAGAGGAATATACGGCAATTCATTAGGGAGATCAATGCAACACGTCTACAGGACAACCAAAGCAACGCTTTTTATGTCCGGTGTTACATCATTTATTACATTGAGATCTTCAAACTGCATTTTTGTCTTCACTGTCACCTCAATTTCATCCCAACACTGTTTTGCCTAACCTTTTCATAAAAATAATTTTAATAAATCTGAGAAATTGCAACATATGTCTAACATGAAGACTATGGTAATCCCAAAGTAACATGATACACTAGCTGTATTTCCACACTAAAACTGAATTTTCTCACTCATGCCATCTCCCATTCAGGACATATTCATTCTGTTCAGATCTCTAATGAACAAAAGGGATTTGCAACTAACTTAAAGAACAAATGAATCATAGAAGGGTTTGGATTGGAAGGGATCGTAAAGATCACCTCATTCTAACCCCTAACATGGGCTGAGACACTTACATTAGACCAGGTTGCTCAAAGCCCCATCCACCCTGGCCCTGAACACTTTCAGAGATGGGGCAGCCACAACTTCTCAGGGAAACCTGTTCCAGCACCTCATCACCACTACAATAAAGACAAATAAGACAGATGTATATTTGAAAACAAATGTTAGAGCAGGAGAGTAATATCTTAGAACCAACCACAATGGCTGGTCCAGCAAAGATGAAAAGCTTCCTCTCTTTTCTAAACTTGGCCACAGAGTTAGAGATACAGGACAGTAAGGTAGAGCTAATATAGGGTTTTCTGTAAGATCAACTCCGTAAAATACATGCAAAGGTGACAAGCTCCCAAGGTGGACAACAGAAATTAGATCCCTCAGTAAGAGTTAGCATTTAAATACCAAATGCTATAATAATTTCACATAAAACAAAAAAAGGAATGAGTAGGTTGAAAGGCAAGAGATGCTTCTTGTTACATTGCCCTGCAGGGCAGAGGAGAGGGGGTGGGGAGAAGGGAAGTGATTCTGAGGTCTACAGTTGAAGTTCAGCAGTTTCACGGACAAATTGAACATTTTCACAGATCAACTGACCAGGCATACAGTGTGGTTTATGATAATCTCTGAAAAGTTAAGAAAAGAAGTCAGTGTCACATCAGGAATGCAACATGAAAATTATAGCAATACTTAGCACATTGCATTTGTTGATTACACTTCTTTATTTTTAAAATTCAAATATAATTCAATCACCTCAAATTATATGGTTCACTAAATTAATATTCAATGGATATGTTTGAGGACAAAATACTGATGAGAAATAAGGACTGTTGATGTGGCTATAAATCAGAGAAGAGACAACTTTCTGTGTTGTGACCATACATTAACAAATCCACCATAAAACTCTTGAGAACCAAAGTTCATTGTACCATGGTCTATAACAACAATGATCTTCTGAGTGTGTAAAATTAGCAAATCAAATGGGTTTTCCTACCACATCTCTCATATTTAACAGGAGGAATAGGCAACTGCTAGTTATTACTGCATGTGATTGCATTAACATCTGCTTGAGCTTTTTATGTTGACTAGCTGTTAGTTTCCATTCTGCTAGGGATTTTTTAAATTATGGGTTAGACTAACCATGTAATAGAATAATTTAATTTCATGCTGTGCTAGAGTTCGACCTCAATCTTCTTTCAGAAGACACATCTTACTGAAAGTGAAGTCCCTTCAGCCCTTCTGTCCTTCAATTCTTTTTTTGCTTCCATCCTTTAATCAGGGCATGGCTGGATAATAACAACCAGTTTTATGGGTTTTGTCAACCAGAGGCAGGAAAAGAAGGTCAGGAGACACACAGGGCCTTTTCCCACTCTCATGTCTAAGTGCAAAACATCACACTTAGTAAATGCCATCCTCAGTACATCTAACAGAACTGCACCAGATATAACATTATTTTCAAAGCCACACTTACATGTGAGGTGAAGATCTGATCCTTGCAGCACAATTATTTTAATTCTCTGACATACAATTTCTTTCCTCCCTTGTCTGACCCACTTTGACCCTATGATCAAAATGAGACATATTTTGTACCTAATTCACCTAATATTCTAAAAGGGTTGTAGTCAGTAATAAGGTTTAATAGCTGTTTTCCATATCCTTGTCAAATTGAAATGTCTTCGCAGAAGTACAGTCTACAGAGTTAAAAAAAATGTCAAGAGGTGTGAATTCAAAAATTAGTAAAGTAGAATTCAGAGAACCATTTGAGTAAAAATTAATATTAATATGTAATTCATATGTGCTGTGCAGAAAATTGGACTATGGAGTGCAAGGTTTCAGGGTGTCATACTGGGCTACATGCATTCTTGGAGCATATGGGAAAAATAAAACTGATGAACCATCACTAAGGGAAGAATACAAAACTACCTATGCATACGTTCAGTTAAGGAGTACGATTGCCTCATTCTCAGGGAAAGTCTATCTCCAGGCAAAAGTGAAATAAACAAACTAGAATAGTTACATTTCCTCTATTTTTTTTTCTGTTTGCTGTCTTCTCATCAGCTGACATCCCTCACTATCTTTGCAATGGGGCAAAAAGCTCTTCTTTTATAAACAATAGGATGATTACTCTGGAATAAAGGCTATAAATTACATCCTTAATTTCTCAAGTAATACCTCAAATTAATGTTTTAGGACTGTTTATGCTGCTCCAAAAACTTCATCTTTTGAGAACTTGAATATTACTAAACTCATTTATGAAAATGTCTAAGTATGTATCTTTCTTGCAGGAAGAGACATATAGGACATCAACCTAAAATAGTAATGTAATATATCCTTTGGACAGCTACAGAGCAGTTGGATTATGCAAGCCATTACCATTTGTAAATTATTTACTTATTTTTAAATATTGAGGGAACAATACTCATTGCAAGACTTATGAAATTATTATTTGAACTGCAAAGTTTAAGTGCAGAACAGAGGGCCCAGATCCCCCAATACTCAAATTCTTTCCTGCAGTTTTCCTGCAGAATTGGAAAGCTTACACAAAAGCATACATGTGCTAGTGGCCCAAGACACTTTTTTGATTTGGTATATTTCTTTGAATTTAAATAAGTTTACTTACTACAAATAATTGCGCCTTAGAATAAAAGGAAGTGAATTATATCTAGTCATTCTGTCTCATGCGCTGTAGATCTGGAAGACTACCTCTGCAAATATTTCAGCACAGTAGAAACAAACATAGCAGACAAGGCACTCTGTGCTGAGGATATGAAATCCAATCCTCTGTGTTTGAGGGTGTTTACTGTGTATGACCTCTAATCTGGTCCTACAGCCTGACTGTTTGTTCGTGGTTCTAACACATCTTCTAGCTTAGCTTAAAAAGCATCCAAGTTTGTGTGCTCCTAGAGTGCCAACATAGCAGGATACCTATGACTCAGTAAATGGGAATTTTAGAAACTATCATAAAAAGTTTGAGAAACAGATTGACAGATTAAGAGAACACAAAACCTTGTCATTTTGTATTCAGCAAAATGCCTCTACTTACAAAAATTTCAAAGTCAATTTAAAAACACATGACCAAACTTTGTATTTTTCAGGATAGAAAAAAGTATATTTGCTAGAAATAGCATATTTTACAAAGTTAAATTTAATTTCTGAGCTTAATAATAAGTCACTGGCTCAAAAAGTGTAGGACAATGACAAAAGAGAGTTGGTTTTAGGTCTCTTTTGGGTGCAGCCTCCACCCCACACCCTCCATCTCCCTCAATTTAAGCCACCTCTGATGTTCAATGTGTTTTGTCTAAGACAGGAACACCAGAAGGGTATTGCAGAAGGGAATTGTCTGGATGATTACACAATTAATGTACTTCAGAGACGGGGGAGTTGAGACGTTTGCACTGACTTTGGTGCACATCAGCCTGTAAAAGGGTATGAAATGCTGATGGAGACTGGAACAATGGGGCAAACTGGTCTCCTGAGGATGCAGGCAGTTTCAGCAAAGGAAATTCTAATTACAATTTTTTAAACAAGTAATTTGTTCCTAACTGGAAGAAACAAACACTGGAATGACAGTCAGGCTGTGATATTTCCACTAAGATGTTCAAATCAAAGCCTGTAGCAATATGACCAAACTGGATTTGCTTTCAGATTCAGTTACTCACGCAGGAAACATAACAGGAGAGAACAAAGACAGTGATCAAGAGAGTATAATAACTGACTTTTATTAGCACTTCAACAATCACCTGGTGTTCCATGGTAAAGCACATTTTAAAGGTAATGCTGGTACCTCTGATTCAACGCAGCTGTCTGGGGTTTCTTCCAAATACAAAGGAAAACGTATTCCCTCTCCCTTGTTGATCGCTACTTTTTTAAAGAGAACCTAAGTCTTTCATTAGCTATAAGTAGAGACATGATGCATACTGCAGTTAGATACTTCAACAAGACAAAAATTAATGCTTCAGGATTTTAAATCCCTTCAAATTCCCCTCTTCCCCCCTCCCCCCTTTTTTTTGCTTAGTTGGGAGAGAAATAGAGAATTATTTCCTTGTCTTTCCTCTTCTCCCATTTCCCTTCTGTTTTTTTGCAGACCTGAGGGAGAAGTTGAATAAAATGAAATCAAGAGGTCATACATGCTACATACAAATATAGCTGCCATGATGTTTTAAATTAAAAAATTTAATTACAAGTCTTTTCCTGCAGTATACAACATATTAATGCTTGCATGATCATTTTTATGTCAAATTATATAAAAGAGATCTGCAAAAAGGGCAGATCTTTGGTATATTGTTACATTTCTTAATGCATTACCTATTCAAAGTCTGGTTTTTTAAGTGATTATCACATAAAAGCAGAGGTAGCCATGAAGAAATACTGCATTTTATATGAGGTCTCTATGCATAGGGTAATAAAAAAATGTTTGTTCTATCAACAAAGATGGATTAATTTGAAGAGTTTCTCCATTATAATTTGTCTTTCCCAGACATGAATGTTTTCTAACACAAGCAGAGCTAGTTCTATTTACCCTCTGTCACCATGGGCAATTGCTACATCATTAGGGAAACATTATAGAAATATGGCAAATTCATTTTATTAGGCAAATATTTGAGTTTCATTCAAGCATACTTACTATAATAAAAACAAAACAGCAACCTATGTCATAATTTAACTTTGCTGGACTTATTCTGGGAATTTCACAGTGCTTTTGATTAGATTAGTCAGAATAATCAAATACACTGGATTTTAAGTTTAGTAGGTTTCTTGCTGTCCAAACAATAGCTTATTTATTTAGAAAAATTCTAATAAACTCCAGCATCTTGAATAGAGAATCATAAAATTATTTGGGTTGGAAGGGACCTTAAAGATCATCCAGTTTCAAACTCCCTGCCATGAGCAGGGAACCTTCCACTAGACCAGGTTACCAGGCAGCCTGGCCTTGAACATTTCCAGGGATGCAGAGTGGACAGCTTCTCTGGGCAACCCGTTCCAGTCCCTTCCCAACATCATAGCGAAGAATTTATTCCTAATATCTAATCTAAACCTTTTCTCTTTTAGTTTGTAACCATTCCCCCTTGTCAAACGTCCCCCTCCATTTTTCTCATGGGCCTCATTTTAGGTACTGGAAGATACAAGGTCTCCCCAGAGCCTTCTCTTCTCCAGGCTGAACAACCCCAACCCTCTCAGTCTGTCTTCACAGGAGAGGTACTTGGGCCCTGTAATCAAGTTAGTGTTTCTCCTCTTGACTTGTGCCAACAGGTCAATGTGGTTCTTGCGCTAGGAGACCAACTTCTCAAGGCAGCACTCCAGGTACAGTCTCACAATAACAGAGTAGAGGGAGAGAGTTCAAAAGTGATTTTTTCCAGTATTACAAAAATGTTAATTGAGAAAGCATCACTAAATTTTGAAAGCATTGAATACAATTAAAAGTCTAAGTGAACAAACTGAAACACTGTGGTCCAAATTCTATGAATACCTCAGGTATGTAAGATGTTCTGCCTGTGCAGAACTGGACTATATTTTTCTCTCAGACACTTAAAAAGGCAATGACTGGAAAAGATGAAGCATTTAGAGGCTGCTTAACATAGTTAAGCAGTGCAAGTAAATGTAACTTTTCTTGTCAGACTTGAAGATTACTT
The DNA here is from genome assembly GCF_047495875.1 of Pithys albifrons albifrons. Classification (NCBI taxonomy): domain Eukaryota; kingdom Metazoa; phylum Chordata; class Aves; order Passeriformes; family Thamnophilidae; genus Pithys; species Pithys albifrons. The sequence goes on along the minus strand of NC_092497.1, from coordinate 15,760,195 downwards.
GGCAAATGCCTGAAATCCTGTGTTTCATTTAGCATAAGTGTGCACCATAAAAAAACTAGAACCGTATTTTAAAGAAAAGTAACTTTCCTAAAATGTTCCTGTTTCACAGCATCCATACAATCCCCAAAAGAACATTACACTTAGAACATCAAATCTTGTAATCATCTATTTCACAGAATCATAGAATGTCCTGAGCTCAATGGGACATGCAAGGATTTATTTCTGCTTGCATCTGTTTGAAATTTATTTTTAACTTTTGATGAAATCAACAGTTGTTTTGTTCATACCAGCCAAAAAGCTGCTTTGATGATAAGACTGAATACAGTTTTGGCACAGCATTTTTTAGTGAATTTTCATGACAGAAGTAAAGACAGTAAGGAGGAGGAAGACAGTAACTACGTAAAGATGACTATGAGTTATTAGTTTCTTCTTGTAACAGCTCAATGTTAACCTTAAAAAGCACATTTTCATTCTTTAATGCATTGCCTCACTGGAGATTCAGTTTGAAGGGCTAATCTGCCCACTGTTTTATAAAAGTCTATATCCCCTGACCAAACTACATCTCCCAGGAGTCAATGCAGTCTTCTCCAAAAGTCAGCTGCCTTATGACAAAGAGAGATTCTTCTACCTCTTGTTTTCTGTGACCTCTGTGACAAAACTGTAGTCAAAAACATGAGCAGAATATAAATCAGTATTTAGCTTTGATATGATTCCCTGACTTTCGCCTGCAGGGCATCACAAGTCTTCTTAGCATCTCCCAGCAACATGGCAGTATTGGGTTTGTAGAAGATTGGATTGTCCACTGCTGCATAACCGACTCCCAAGGATCTCTTCATTACAATGACCTGCACATAAAGAGCTCACGTTTGATACTGCAAAAAACAACCACCATCTTCCCTCAAAGACAGACCACACAAAACCAACTTCCACAAATGAAGGAAGAGAAAGAGACATCCCTGGCCAAAGCAGAGTGCTACTGCTATGAAACTGTATTTCAGATTTTAATATAGCATAAAAATTGATATCCAAAACAATTTTAAAAACATTTTATTGATAACCATGGTACCTTCAGCAGAAAAACTGTAAATCTCTACCAACTTTAACTATGTTTGTGTTTCTTTCTCAATTTTGCAACACAAATCTTTGTATGCTGCTGATAAATACCTGTGTCTATGTCTGAGTACTTGAATGGCTAACCCACAGAAGAACTAAGGCTACAACTGGGTTCAGAACAAGATATCAATTTCACATCAAAGAAACACAAGTATATCAACTTTGGATCAGATGACATTGCTTTCAAGGAACAAAACTGTTGAGGTAATTACATTGTCAGTTCAACCTGGACAGAATAAACTCTCTACTCAACTCAGCCACTCACTGTTTTAGCTTTTTGGGTTTGGGGCTTTTTTGGGGGTAGGGTGTTGGGTTTTAATTATATTTTTTGTTATTTGATTTAAGCATACTATCCATTCTTATATTTCCATCCCAATATTGAAGTTGTCAACCAAATTTCCTATAAACTTTTAAAAGCAGATATCTGTATAGAAATACTTCAGGGCTGCAGATGTGAGCAGGACACTTTTTATTCTAATAACATATTCTAGTAGATGCACTTTGATTGGTCTTTTCCAATGCAGCCATCATTGGTTTCACTAATGTACTTGATGAGTATAAAATCTTGATCAGTGCAACACACTTACAAAGCACCGACTGTTTTACTGACAACTCAGAGAAAAGCTTCTCAGGGAAACTAGAACAGTGGGAGAATCTTTTTAGCTTATCCACCATGTTTTTAAAAGCTAAGGGGGGTGCTAACGCAACTCTGTTAATCTCACCTGTTTGGACTTCCAGACCTCAAGTACTGGCATTCCAGCTATGATAGAGTTTGGATCTTCCTGAGCTGCTGAATTAACTGTATCATTTGCACCAATTACAAGGACCAAGTCAGTTTCTGCAGCAATACAAAGAAAATAATAGTGATGAAAAATTACCTGAAATCTGAACACTGAGTCTGACACACATTTTTGTGTTAAATATGTTCCTTATAGGCACAAGAACCCATAATGGTTAAGTACTCTACAAACATTTATGGAGACGGCATTCACACAAATACTTTACAAACTTGTCAGGCAAATTATATGTGAGAGTTCAAGTGTGCTACAGCTACCTCCAGCAAACTGCAACCATCCACAATCCAGTCCCAAGGGACTCATTAGACCATCCTACTACGCATATCCTTTGATATTTAAATGTGTCTGTATACACACATAGTATCACCACTTTCAAATTTTTTGTGCCTGGTTTTTCCTTTGAATATTTTTCTGAAAAACTTTTTACTAACAACCTTCTGATCTTTAAATAAAGAATTTAAAAAAACCAAGAAGTTGCCAGTACAATGGTATGCAAGTTTGCAAGACATGGCAGTGTTGAGTCATCCACAATAACTGACCTAAAGAAGTAAAAATAGTTTTCCTCTGTAGGGATGGGGCAGTAACAGAGATAATAAAGACACAGCATTTGTCATTTACTTCACAGCTACAAGCAATTAAAGAAAAAAATGCACCTTCACAACAAAAAATAAGTTCTCCTCTACAGTACTGTCACAAGAGGTACATAGTGACACTGAATGACCTGACCGAGATTTTCTATTTTTAAAAATCCTTGTTCAATGCAAAAACAAAATCAAATAAACCATCCAAACTTCTGAAAACTTATGGCTCACATGCTAACCTGGGAAGTCTTCATTGATCTCATCCATCTCCAGTACAATATCATAGGGAACACCAGCCTCTGCTAGTAGTACATTCAGCTGACCAGGCATACGGCCAGCCACAGGGTGAATACCAAACCTAAAAGGGAAGAAAGTCCAACCTCATTAGTAAGTACAGACTGCTCTGTTTTATACTGTAAAATTGTTACCTGTGACCTACAAGACTGAAAAGTTCTTACATATGAACGCATGCATGAATGAATAAAATGAAATTGTTAAACCTTAATAGTTCACTTTCCAAGCAGTACCATATTTAAAACCTTGTGACAGATCATTCTGGACTTTTACAAATAAGCCTTTTATCTGCAAGACTACCACCAACATTAATATGCTTTGCAGGTCCCTTACATCACTGAAAACACTGAAGGCTAAATAAAATCGCCATTATGTAATACTCTTCATGAAAATGGTAAAAGCTGTGCTGCCTTTCTGAAGCAAAACCATTACTAGACCTAGAAGAGCCCTTGGCAAATGACTTTATTGATTCAGGTGTCTCTAGAGTATGCATTGCTATTGCAGTCCGACACTTTAATCCAACAGAAAAATCAGCGGGGATTCTATTTCAAGCACGAGACAATGTTTTGCTGCACTAGGTTAACATGCTACTTTCTCCTCATGATTGACCTTAGGAGGAAAAGAGAAGGAAAAAAAAGAAGAAAGGAGTGCAAGTGAGATGGTGGAGAGCTAAGAAACTGTAAGAATTTAAGGATAACTGTTTTTTAAAAATCTTTTCACAACAGCTCAAAACCAATTTAGAGAAAAAACACTGCTTATGAGTTAATAAATCTTCAGACAGAAAACAGGGTGGCAACCAAGGGTCCTCAGGCATGCATTCAGTTCTGTAAGGGTAAAAATCTGAAAAAAAGTCAGAATAAAGATATTAAAACTGGTTTAGCTACAACTAGCAAAGCCATATTTGGTTAAAGCAAATCTGTTTTGAGTTGGCAGATTGTACTCTTATAGTCATCCACTGGCCCTTATAAGTAAAGCATATCCATGTCTACTGTCCTGTGCACTTTCTTTCCAGGTCTGGAGCTATCACCAGATGTAATGCTGACACAAGCACACCAGCAGTGCCCCAGATGATACAGGGCTGAAGATAAATGGTCAATGATAAAGCCTCTATGTCCCTTGGAAGAGAAGGAAAACAGTCAAGAGAAAACCTGGATTTTTGAATTCTTGGATTTTGGAACAGAAATTTCTGAGCAGAAATCCTAGTAAGTCAGGAATGAAATAAAAGGACTTCAGACTTCTTCAGAAAGAAGAGAAAGACTGATAAATCAACTTGCCATGATGAACATACTGTCATATATTTCTACTTTCAACTCCACTGGGATGAAAAAGGGTAACACATCACTGATGGACCACAAGTCACAGTCCAATCAACACAGACCACTGGTGAATTTAACACTGTACAAATACATCCTTAAAAGGGCAACTGAGTGCTCAATCATTAAGACAACATTAAGACAATACAAAAATTATTCAATTGGAACTCCAGCAACAAAATTCAGGACATATGATTAATCCACATAATACTAGATATACTACAACTTTAAGCCCCATACCAAATAGCAGGATAAAAGCTGGCTTTAAAAGGAATGCTTTTAAAGAAACAAAGACAGTAGATTGTATTTAGCTAGTAAACATTTGGGATCCTGTTGCAAAGGATAATACCTAGAATCAGAAAAAAGAGAGCAAATATACAGGACAAATTACTAACAGCTTACATTTCACACCACTCATTCAGTAATACAAGCCATGTGTAGTACTGCAGACAGACCTCAAGAACACCAAATTCAATCACTTACAGTACGGTAGGAGAACTCTTATTCTGAAGTACCCTTGAAAAAACTCATCACTTCTCTGGCAGTGAAAAGATTTTCCAACAAAATCCTCTTTTGTGTCTAATAAAATTTTTTGAGTGCCTTTGTGACCAAAGCTGCTTCGGCAATACACAAAACAAAATACTTGTGAGGTTTCTATTAAATACTATATACACATACAATCTTATTTCAAGGGCTGGAAAGTCAAAATTTAAGCTGCCAAGAGAAGAAATTTCACCTTTGACTTCATCATTCCTGGCAAGAGGCAAGGAAAGAAGAAAAGAAAGGGGCAAATTATCTTTTTGCAGGAAGAGTTATAGCATTAAACATCACTAGTCAAAAACTTCTGACAGATTCTGCTTGAAACCACATACTGCATATTTACAAAGTTTAAGAAAGCTGCTCATACAAAAGCTTTCTTGGACAAATATTGAAGTGACTCCCAGAAGGCTGCCTGTTAACCAAATATGACAGTAGCTTGCCAGTACCACTTGTAATTGGATGTGCAAGAATGTCCAAAAGAATAATTAAAAATATGTGGTTTTCTGAGTGTTTCATTATGTCACAAGGTAACATCTACACATTTCTGGAGTGAAATCATCTTGTCTAATACAAAGCAGAATTCAGAATTCAGGTAACCATGAAAAACAGGTACCTAAAATCCTTAATGGATCACAATGTGTCTAATAAAATTTCCTCCCAATTCACAACAGCAGTTGGGTGTATTACAGCAGGAACATTTTGTTACATGTGCTCTCACTCATATTCAAAAATTCAACACAGAAATTATTTTAAAAGAGACATGTTTTATGGTAAAAGTGCTTTAAAGTGAAAAAAATGCCAAGTTGCTTTGATGTTCTTTTAGTATCAGTTATGCAGGAACTCCATTAGGTAGACTGGTTTGTTTATAAATCAAGAAGAAATCTTAACCCACAACACATATTCACAATCATGTGTATGACTTGAAACATTATTCTGGTCTTTCACTAAAACACAGAAATCACCAGGAATATTTTTTTTGATGCTGACAACATAACGTGGGGCTTGCTTAACACCGCCAATTGTCAGATACTGAAGTAAATGTACATCTTCTTGCTACTCAAGACTTAATAGATAAGACAGCATCAGGCAAGGCTATTCAGCTTTTTTTAGTCAGCCTCTATTGAATACTTCTTAGATTTATAAAGACAGCACAGCACACTGAAAAATGAGTTCATATTCTGGACTTTTTCTAGTGATACAAACAGTGCAACAGTTTCTTTCAAATTTCGACCAAATATTTAAACTTCCTAACATTGTATCTAGAACAGCATTTTTAGCACAAAAAGCACTTAGATTGGAGGTGGAGTGGGTAAAAGGGATTGAAGGTGGGAGAAGTAGTATTTAATTTCTAATGGTAGTATGGAAAAGACAACTGTACCATAAAAAAGTACTGAAAAATCTCAGAATAGAAGTTACTTTTTATACAGCTCATAAAGTCAGTATGCACCTTTATTACAACCAGCTAGATAACATTCTTGTGATCAATACTGCAAGAGCTGGCTCACAAGATCAGCACCTAACCCAATGCATAAATGTTTCAAGACCACTTCATCCATGTAAAGATAGGATTCCTGTCATTATGACAAAGCTGGACAGAGCAATATAACATCTGGGTGGGGCCTAATTAGCTCACTCCACACTTCAGATGCTGTACTTGCCCAAGGATTTTGCCACACCTACTATTCCTAATGTTTCATTTACTTTATTTAGACACCTCTCCACCTCTGTTTCCAGTACAAACAATAATCTGTTATTCTAGGTAACAAGAGGGGAAAAGAAAAGCAAGAAACTAGCTGAACAGAAGCACATCATTTGGAGTAGTCCTGCTATGTAACAGTTGCAGTGTAGCACGACTTCAAAGTATCACAGTATAATGTTCATCACCCCATGAGGGATGACTTTGTAGCATCCACACACACAGCCTAGCTAGACTAGACTTGGGTTTATGCTGGAGGCAACATATGGGCCCAAAATTAATCAGGACAGTTAAATATGAACTGCATTAGATTAGCTAAATGAAGCATACTTAAACAGGGGTCTGACACTGGCTCCCTGTATCCGACCACTATGGTTTATCACAGCAGGGAGAAGATCCAAACAGACCTTAGCTCAATGCAACAACCCTCCCAAGAATCCAACTACAGAGAAAAAACAATAGCCTGCTTCCACAAAGCATCACACACAGATGTAGTGAGGTCCTCCAGAGCTGAGCTGACCCCTGTGGAAGCAATGACACACCTAAAGGAGCACACAGCTAAAGCTGCATCATTGCAGAAGTGGATCAGGTCCAGCAAGGTTTGCAGTTCTAACTGCACCACTGTGGCACTGGAGCTAACAGATCTGTTAGACTCCATTAGTCCCTTCACCTACAGTACTAATAATTCAGAGCCCACCCAGTTAATTTGACTATAACAAACCAACAGGCAGTTAAATGCCTCCCTGATATCCGATCCCACCAGATCTCGGAAGCTCAGCAGGCTCAGCCTCAGTTAGTACTTGAATGGGAGACCTCCTGGGAATACCGGGGGCTGCAGGTTCTAGTCCTGAGGACTTCACTGTCACTGTCCAAGCTCACTCGTCCATGGCAGATGAACCTGAGGAGTTCAAAGGTGGGGCCAGTTCTGCACACGCTGTGCCTCACCTAAAAAATCTACTGCTCAGGCTGGAAGGGCACACCCACGTGGGGAGAGCCCTTCCCAAATCTGCGTTCACAAAGCCGAGCCATACAAACAAACCAAGCCAAAACTCACACAGATGTACACATTTTGTGTCTTCATACTAAGTATAATTCATCTTTTCAGAAACTTGCGTCAGCACATATTGTTCTTATGCTGTCATTCATCAGTGACAGTAATTTCCACTGAGATACACAGTATGTTAAGACTGCTTGGGATAGCATCTTAACAGCTCATGCTTTAAAATTCTTCTAGATCTTCCTGTAAAGCCATAAAGAATGATGACTGTAAACTGATATAATTAAACAGTTGCAGTTAATCAGTTTTATTTATTCATTTCTAGAGAAATGTGCAATCAACGGCCATCCACATGTTCTACTACTTCCAAAAAAATAGAACAGTGGAGAAAAAAAAAATCAGAACCCTAAACACATCTTATTAGAGCTCAGCCATTGAGGTATCAAGGAAAAAAAAATTAAAAATGCAAGTATGACACTAAATCAATACTATATTTTCAAAAATGTAAGAAACTCTTGTTTTCTTTTGCTCAGAATTAATTAAATTCTCCAGCATCAGAAGACAGAAAATCAAGTCCTTCAAAATATCCACCTGCAATAAGTAGATTAAAAATACCCAAGACAAACCACTATTTTGAAAGACTGTTGAAGAGGTAATGTGCATCTCACTCAACTATGAATCACCAGAAAATATACTTATTTACTATGAAATTATTTAAGTCTGTAAAAAGCACAATTTTAAGAGTCCTTTCATCCTAAAATGCATTTTTCTTATCAAGAACTTCTTACTGCACAGGAAAACAAAACACATTGATAGAAAATGTCTTAGGAAAGTCGTATTGTGGCAAAAGCTAGGACAATTAACCCGATGTGGACATGGAGAACATCAGTAACCCACATGCTTATGAGAATGTATGCAGTTTTACAGTGTGATTACATACTTACATACAAAATTACTACAGAATATAATTTTATTACATAGAAAAAAATTGGAATTCCACAACTTGGCTCCTACAAACAACACAACCTGTGGCTGACGTGTGGCAAAAATGCAGTACCAGTTGTAGAACAGCCATTTCCTCTCCAAAGCCAATAGATTCCAGGGGCTACAGGATTTAGCCGATAAAAAGCTTTGTTTTATCCATCCATAACAGGGCAAAGCTATACTCAAGGCTCAGTAACATCCAGCTTTCTATGTGACTTCACTAATGCATTAAAGATGTGATCTGCTGCAAGACCATCTCAAGTGAGCAATGATGTTAGCTATGCAACTAAAACAGTCTAAAGTTTCCAAAAACTCTCCTGTATTTCTAAATTTAAATCCTAATCAAAGGTTATGTATGATGTTATATAACCTGCGCTCACTGAGAATGTTATGGCTGTAGGCAAAGCAAATGAAAACAACAGCTCCTCTGGATCAATGGTGAGCCATGAAGCAAAAAACCAGACCACATGACAGTTGCAATTTTTCTTGGCACATATGGACATTACAGACTGATGCAATCCCATGTCCACGCTGGCACCACTCCACAGCGTATGTGTGAGAGTGTCACTACATCTGGATGGTGACTGGTTTGGGGTCCCAAGACACTCCAGGCCTACTGAAACCCGAGGACAACAGCTGCACTCAATGAACACCATGGGAACCCAGTAAAGTGATGAAAGGCCTGAATTACCACAAACTGTAAATACAGATTTATTTCATTAAAATACTAGGTAACCACTGCAGTGATCCCTTCCTGAAATTGACTCATTTCAAGTATAAGCCATTTATTTCAAGGACTCATTCACTTTTCTCCCCTGCAAAGCCAACATAAAAGGAAAACCCAATATTTTGTTATTTCACCAAGGCTGGTGAAAATAAAAGCTCACCCCCACAGAAGCACTGAAAGAAAAGCCAAAAGTATACAATGCTGTCATCACATTAGTCACGAAAGGGTTTTTTTGTTGCACAACTAAGGACTCTTCATATTTTTTAATGCAATCCGGGCACACACAGAGCTTTTGCTAAATATGGAGAAACAAGGTGTGAAGAGAACTGCTCCAGGAAGTAAACACACCACCACACACCCTCACTTCTCATGCATCCATGAACAAATACATCTATAAAGCAGTTTTATATGCAAAATTGCAACATCCTTGCTAAATACTAACAAGTAACTGCTGCTAAACCCTAAAACAACTTTACTGTTATCCATAAAAATACATGCTGTAACGCACTACAAGAGTTTACATGCAACTTTTCAATAAGGTTGGAAGAGTACTGGAAGAATTAAAACAAAACCAAAAAAACAGCAATTATTAGAGTCCTGATTCCAAAGGGAAGTCACCATCTAATTGAAATAAAACACATGGAAATCAGAGAATAGCCAGCTAAGAAGTATCTGCCCAAATACCTTGTTTGAAATGAAAACTGAGCCTTGGCTAATTTTAAAATATTCAGTTATCATAATTAGAAAACAAGCAAAATTTCAAACAATCAGCAGGAAAGGGATCATGTTTGCTTTTCAGTACTTTCAGTATCTATAAGGTCTACAAAAAAAAAAATGAAGGAGGAAAGGCCTTGAGGCCAATACTGGCAATCCAATAAGTATCATAAGTATCTCTGTGTTTTGGAGCAGCACTCCAGCAGAATAAATTAATGGGACTGGCGACATACACTACAATAATCTTTCCAGCCAATACTCAGAGAACTCTAGTAGCAGTCTTGTCTGCAACAGCAAAATCTTATGGGAACCCCACAAGTGCAGGTCTAGAGTTGCTCAATGGTTTGGAGTATCTTCCACAAGATGAGAGACTGAAAACTGGGATTCTTCAGGCCACAGAAGAGAAGGCCCAGGGGAGTATTATCACTGCATATAAATACTGATGAAGGGCAGCAAACAAAGACAGAGCTGGATTTTTTGTTCAGTGGTATTCGGTGAATGGGCAAGAGGCAACAGCTGCAAACTGAAATATGGAAAACAACTATTTTACTCTAAGGATGACTGAACATTGTAAAAGGCTGATAAGTCTCCATCTCTGGAGACTAGATGTTCAAAACTCAACTGGACAAGATGCTAAGCAACCTGCTCCAGTTGACTCTGGCTTGAGCAAGGGGGCTGGCTGAACTAGACAATCCCCAGAGATCTCTAAATTCAACTATTCTATGACTCTGTCAATGCTCAAAGTAATATTAAATGAAAACTAAGACTTAATTGTGGTAGGGTTTAATGGAATGATAAGAAAAACCAAACCGAAACAAAACACTGTAATACTTTTCATCAAGGAAAGCACTTACCTGACATTCTTCCCTTGTTCTCTCAACATCTTCACCAGATCAGCTATTGGGTACTGAGCTTTTGCTGCACACAAACCATAACCTGTAGGAATTTCAAAATATTAGGCTATTTTTCTATTTCAGTGCAGAAGGACTAACTGCAGATAAAAAGTGTATCTCCCACACACAGACACACTCTCATAATTAAAAATAAATTAAAAAGAACCACACACACTTCAGATTCTCATATATTCACAACCTGACCTCTGCAATTCATCTCTTTTTTGACCTCCTGACCACTCACAGCAAAGTGATTTGACCAGTCAAACTACAAAAGCAACTTATTTCAGCTCCAAAAAAATATATGTTCCCTTCTCTATCAGAAAAGGATGTTTCAGATAGGTACTCTGAAAAATTGATAAAGAAACTACTATTATGTTACTTCACAACCATTATCCTCAAGAAAATGTTGAACTTGCATAATGCATATATAGTAGCTTGATAGTTTTTGAAGTCTTTCTCTCTAAGCTAATTCGTCAGAGCAACTATACTGAGGAGAAATACAGAGTACAAATTATTAATAGTGTCCTCAAGGTTTGACCACAGAAGAAAGAGGCAAATTCCTTGAGGATGATTGCAAGCTTTACTGGAAACAAAGGTAAATTCCCAGGTTAGAGCCTTGCCTCACTGTTTTCATTTAAGCTGAAGCAAAATGAAAGATGACTGTATTTTAGCATTCTTCACATTCCAATGCTAAAATAAATTAATATAGCGGTCCTGCTATTCAGTTGACTGAAAAGAAGTTTTGAGCTATTTCCTACCTGAGCATTCCTATCAGGGATTTTGCTACTGAATAATATGAGCCTACAGTCAACATAATAGTTTCAGACAATTCAGGGTTTAGGTTTTCAAGTTTTGGGGGGTTTTGGGGGGCTTTTAAGTTTTATTAGAGTATTTATATTATCTAAGATTTAGATGAGTTTTATTGCCTTTCTTTTTCTCATAAACCAATGCAGAATGGAGCAAGTATGTCAGAACTGTAAACAAAATCCTTTCAATAACTTAACAGATGTATTGGTACCACTGGTATTGTAGTAGTGCTTGGAACCTCAGTTAATTTTGTGCACAGCTACTGTGATATAAGCTTAATTTACAAAATAAAGTCTTTGTCCTGTAGAATTTAAGATGCAAATGAAAAGGACAAAATTTGAACAGACATACACACAGTGAAAAGAAGTGGTATACATCTCTGCACAGAGGAATAATGACTGATCTGGGAATAAAAACAAATCACATGGACCCAGTCAACATTTGATATGCTGCTGCCTTGCTGCAGCTGCAGGCTACATTTTTTTGGTTCGTTTGGGGGTGTTGTTTGATTGGGGTCCCTTTTTTTTATAATACATGTTCTGTAACACCTTGTGAGTCAAGAGTGTCTTACCTGGAGTAATAATAATACTATTGGCTTCTTTTATCATTTCAATTGCATTGTCCACATTGATTTCTGTGTGGGTTCCAGTAATTTCCATGGGCTTCCCTCCAGCTGTTGATGCAGTGCCATAGCCCCCAAGAATCACATTTGCAAGAGAACGGTTCATAGCCTGAAAGACAATAGGGTTTCGATCAGATAAAGATAAAATGCAAAAATGAAGGTGAGAGCCCACAAAGGAAACTTCCGAATAGTCTGAAAACATTCAAGACTTCTGACAATACTCTTTATCCGCTGCTTTTGCCTTCTTATAACTCAAAACTTAAAACAGGCTACTTACAACAGTTTAACACAGCAATAACCAAACAACAGTTTCCAACACATCACATTACACATATAATAACAAAGCATCAGCATTTTCCCAAGACAGAGAACAAATTGCAAATATTAGTCTCTTCTTGTTCTTAAAAGGGGGGGCTATAAAAGAAAGCCTACATGATGGCAGAATTTGAAAAGATATTTTTACATACATATATACACACACACCCCAAACTTCTGCAAGATGTTTTCTACAGCTCTTGACCAATTCAACATGTAAACACAGAACTGCTATATGACAGCATGGAAATCACAAAGTTCCTACAGGTGGTACAGAAGAAAAACTCCTACAGCAGTAAGAGAGGGAAGAACACAAAGCAGATAAGAAGCCACACAAAACTAGTCAAATTTCAGTGAACTCAAGGGGGTCATTAACTTACTGGCTGAGCACCAAAGGGAAATGAGATTTTAACTAGGAGCTTTAAAAGAAGAGCACATCCTGAAAATCTGGCTCCATTAGACACATAACCAGGAAAAGTCACTGGCTAAACACTTTCACTGACATGTCTCCTTGTGAGTGTGGTTCCAATACTTGTAGTTGCAGTGAACAAAACTTTAGAAGCAGGAAAGAAATGGAATAAATTGCTTCTTTAATTCACATGCAGATCATACACCATCTGTACTAGCTAAGGAACACAACAAAATTTAGAAATGGATCTAGAGAGACAAGGGTACGAGTGGGAGGAATCACCTACTCTCCTGTCCATTCAGCTGTCCATTCTCCACTGACATTTCAATTCACACCATTGCACACGTTTTCTTACCATAGCATGAGAAGATATGCCATTCTTTGAAATTTGTCATTTAGCCAATAAGCCCAGTGAAGATGACAGAACTTTTGTTCGTCCTGGTAAGTCATCACTGTTTCAGATATTGAAAGGGAAGCACACAAATGCAGTGAAATCAGCATCTTTCTGCTGTCTGCAGTACACAGTAGTTCATGTCCTCTAAGAACACACTGCCTTTGGCATGTATCACAATAGCAAACTGCCAAGCAAAAAAACCAGACTATGTAGTATATTATAGCAGTTAAGCATCAGGTAAGACAGCCTAGATAGAAGAGTACCCTTTTCAGATGTTGCACACACTAAGCTTACAACAAGTAAAGCACTTTATACAAATATCTAAACCACAAGTCAATAGACCAGGCCAAAGGGGAAAAAAAAAGTTGAAGTATTATTAGACATACGAGAATCCACTAAAAGCAAGTATGAGATTGAAGCACCCTTGCCTGGCTTTACCACAAAGACCCAAGACAACTTTCCTTGCAAGAAGCAAGTCTGGAAAAAAAGGTGGATGGTACAGAGAGCCAAAACCTTATCAAGCAACAGTTAACCAATGTAGCTAAAACCTACTCAGCACTGGGACAGTGTGAAAATTTTTCTATATCCTCTATCACCTTCTTTACCACAAAAGATTACAAATATAGTGATGTAAAATGCAGGCTTCATCACTCACTGATAACCCAGCAACCAGCAGAAAGCCCTCTGTGCTGTGCATACAGAGAATACAATAGTCAGGAGCTTACAGTCCAGCGAAAACCAAACACCTGATTCCAAAGAATTCCAAGCACTTCCACTGTGCCCACAGAAACTACACAGGTGATGGGCCAGCACACAGTTTGTAAGACTAATACAGTTTGTCACTTCTACTCTGTTTCATTCATCAGTTTCTCTTCAACCTTAGCCTTCTTCTCCATTCCTAATTATAATGATTCTAATATCACAGTTGCAATCAAGAATTTGCTCTGGGGAAAAAAATGAGGCAGAAGCACACGCTAATACAACCAAATTTTCTGAAGAAGATGTATTGTGTTGGTGTTATAAGAAAGTCACAATTAACAGGATGAGTAAACAGTATAGGCCCTTGCTTTGCAAAGTTAAATTCTTTGACCTTTACTCAGCTGCTAAGAGGTACAAGAGAAGGACAGGAGAAAAATCAAGCAGATATGAGTGCAAAACCTAAGTGGTTACCTAAATACATATTGGTCAATTTTATCAGTTGAAGCTTTAAGAGATAACTGAACAGCCTCTGGATGATTAAGCTATAGTTTTATCACAAAAAGTAAATGAAAATGATGTAAAAATAAGATTTCAGCCATTAAGATGTTTCCACAAATACGTTCTCACCTGTACTAGATAAGTTTCAATAAATCCACTGCTTTTCATAGAAGTCTTACTAAAGAATGGAGGTAAAAAATAAAACAGAACAAAAAAGGGAGGGGAAAATTGTTGCTCCATTAGTACAGGTTGCAACACCTTGCAGACTTTACTGAAAATCTTGAGCATTTTTTTCTCCTGAAATGCAACTTTAAGACAATGATACTGAATTCCCAGTTTATAACACTGCTTTTTAAAATAATGATTTTCATTAAAGGAAATAAAGCAGAAAAGAAAAGTCCTGGGCTAGAAGCAAGTTATTCTGCTTATTATGCAGAAATTATACACTGGTTGATGAACTTTAATTGTCTAAGTTTATATAAAGCAGTACAAGATTTTTAGACTACTACCTCAAAAACTAAACTTCCTGAAATTTGATAAATACACAGAAGAAAGCCACTCTGCCACTGCATAACTATTTTGCTAACTATTCTCCAAGGCTTCCTATTTACCTGGATTCCTCCAACCAACTCTGAAAGTATTCCAAAACTCTCTTGTGAGTTCTAAGAGGGGTTAGCAATAAAACAAATTTTAAAAGAAGGATACAGTAAAAGAAAAATGAAGCCATAGACAGACTATGCCTACTGCCAAATACATACCAAATAGTTCATATTTTCACTAAGGTTTTACAATAATTTGATTTCCACAGCACATAGTTGTCATACCTGTGTTACTCACAAGCATCATCTCTCTACTGATATGGACTAAATTCCTGAATGTACACAAATAAATGAGCCACACAATCTCATTTCCTTCTGATAAGAAAACAGAAGACATTGAAGAAAGAACAAGATTCTTTAAAATTCATATCTGGAATTGTTAATTTGCTCTTTTAAACTTTTCTGAAATTGTTCCTCAAAAAAGATGAAAATATATGATACTGAAAACTCCTAACATGGTAACAACACTACCAGCAGAGATGAAGTAAAAGATGACAGCCAGAGCTGACTATAGGGGAACATCAGACAGTAGAACAGCAGCACTGATCGTAAAAGAACACAAGAGCAGAAGTAAAACAGGATTACACAACAGAGGATGAGGAGTTTGGCAGGTGTTGCACTGTGAACAGTTTTCTTTAAATCATTACCTATCCATCTTTGAAAACAAGACTTCTATACAAATGTGGCAGGGGAAAGGAGATCATTACTAAAAATGCAACACAATTTACACACAGCTGAGTGCAAATTTGCTGACACAGAAACTGGCATAGCAGTGAACCCCTGCAAGCCTGCTGCCACCCCGTGGTACTTCAAAGTAGCTGCTATGAAGAAACCAACACACTTTCTTGCACTCCAAAAACAAACTGTAAATTACTGTTTAATCAAACAGCTTTTTAAACGAACACACTACTTAAGGTATCTCCTACTAAATATTAGATTTAGCTTGAATTTAACAACACTGCAGATGTATATGACTAGAAAAAACAGCTGAGCATAAGTAATCGTACTTGTTTGAGCCCAGATTTGAATTCTCAATGTCCAAGTTAATACAAAGGCTTTCCACTGTTTTAAGTGTCTCTCCAAACTTATGAAAAATCAGCTGACATCTAGTCCAACAGTTTCAGTCAAGAATTTTCTAGTTTGTAAAGACCTAATAGCTTGAGATCTAATGGTTTATCTTCATGGAAAACATGTTGAATAAGGTTTTTCATTGCTTGGCAAACGAGCACAGTTTTTGTTGACTTCTTACCACACACATGATGTAAGAGAGGATGGCCCCAGAGGAGCCTATGAGTGCACCAACAATGGTCAGCAAGTTGTTGTTTAGTAGAAAGCCCTCAGCACACAAAGCCCATCCAGAATAACTGTTCAGGACAGTAATAACTACAGGCATGTCAGCACCGCCAATAGCTGCTGTTAAAGTGACACCCTGGAAAAGGAAAGAAAATACTTCAGTGTAAGCTATAACTAAAGAGAACACACAGAGAAGACAGTGTGCTTGCAGCAATAAAAAATACATATAGCAGCACAGGATGGTTTGTGTTGGCAGGGACCTTAAAGATCACCCAGTTTCAACTACCCTGCCTTAGGCAGGGATGTCACCCTCTAAATCATGTTGCTCAAGGCATCCAACCTGGCCTTGGACAATTCCAGGGATGGGGCAACCACAACCTTTCTAGGCAAGTATCAAGTAATTTAATAACCTATTTAAGTATTTTCAGTGTAGGTGTAGTTGTGCAAGCTATGGCCTGAGGATTGGACTTACCAATTCTGCCTTTTGAGACAGTACAGGAAAGTACCCCCTCCATCCTCATACTGTGCTAAGTCATGTATTTTTACTTGCAAAAATATCCTACCAGCTCCATGGAACTGTTCATACCATTAAAGGATTCATACTGAGCAATCTTGGCAAGACTCAGTGTACAGCATGGTAATATTCAGGGTAAATTTTGCAACACTGGTGTGAATGAATGTAAGTTACACATGCGGATAACCTTAACAAGTTATCATGATAAACTGTAAATCCAGAGATTTTTTAAGTATTTTAAGGAATAACGTTCCAAAAAGTCTTCTAAAATACTATTTTCTCATATAAAAGGCTTCAAGAAGTCATTATATACATACATGCCTGTTCTCTGCAGCAGTTCTGGTTTACCGCTAGATTTAGGAAAGTCAGCTGCTATTTGCTGCTGCAAGTTACCATACAGGCAGACACTGTGCCAACTGTGACTCGGGAGGGTCAAATACATTCCTTCAGAGGGAACTTGCAAAGCTGTACCACAAGCTGCTTTTTAAATTTGTTTCACCTTGTACAGTTTCTTGACTTACCATTATAGCAGAAAGTGCTGACACAGAACCTAGGCAAGTAATTCCTGTAGTGTAACTTGGATCTATCATGTATGGAACCATCCCACCAATGCTGGCAGCCAGCAATCCTGCGTTCAGTGCATGTCGACCAGGCAAGAGCAGAGGTGCAGAATTCAGGATACCTGCAATAAAATGCATGTTCAGAGACTGAAATGTACATTCAGGAGAGCCTGTTTCTTGTCTTCAGAGAAGACTAAATAACTCAGCAAAAGAAAAAATAAAAATACAAAAAGGGAGGGAAAGAAGATAAGGCAAGTCAGTTGAAGCTGAGACCTTGTGCTGACTCAGAATTGCAAAACATTCAAAATTACTCTAAGATTCTCAAATACTTCTGTTTAAACTCTTGTTCCTAATTTCACTAAAGTGCCCCAGAATAGTCACAAAAATCTCTTCTGCTCTTGAAAAGCCTTTTTATTTTTCCTTCAAAAAATCCTTTCATTTTGACTCCAAGTCTTGGCATGTTGTGTAAGACACACTGTAGTTGGAAACTTTTAACTGGAATTTCTACACAGATATAATCTCAGTCTCTCAAAAGCTGTCTGCTTAGAAAAATACAACTACACAGATAACACCAGATATGAACCACTCCTGTTTTCAAATGCTTTAATTCCACCACTACCCTCAGCCACACAGAACCTCCCACAGCTTCCCACACTGGTAGAGACTTGAGGGGAAGAGGGAGTTCAGTATTTGTGTGATTCAGTTTAAAAACATAATCATGTATTTATTTTCTTATTAGGCATTTATTTTTACCCAAACAGCATTGCAAGGAGTAGAAATAATGTGAACTTCTCAGTAATTACTTACATCAGAAGTAAAAGAGTGTCTCATTTAAATTTAGCTGAATTCAAGGGAAAGGAGAACCTGATGGTCTCAGAACTAGGAGTCAAAGTGTGTGATCTACTACCTTTTCCACAGTATAGAATCACTAGTTCAATAGTATAGATAAGCTTAGTATTTCATATCATGATGACATCAAAATGCAAGGGGGAAAAAATATACACAGATTGGATTGAAACAGGCAGTGAAGTTCATCAGGGACATGTGCATAATCACTGTGGGGGTATGATGAAGGGAGAAAAAAAGACTGAGAAGAAATAAATGAGTAACTGCTTAGCAGAGATACATCAGAAATACATACTACTGACAAATCCTTCAAAATATTATTAGAGAAGACAGCTTTCCATCCATGTCAAGCTTCCTCCTTCAATAGCTGGTCTCATAAATACTGAAGAAAGGAAACAGATATTTCCCAAACGAACTACTGCAAAGGTAACAACAAAACTAGCAATAGGAAGATCTAAGCCTGAAATTCTTAGTGTAGGTATTACCTGAGTCTCTCAAAAGCTGTAGGCTTAAAAAAAAATGTAATAAGAAACCTTCATGTGCATAAGGATCAGGAATTTGTGAGTATTTAACTCAGAAAGCATATTTACTAAAACAGTAAGACGTGCAGAGCATGGAGTTTGCACAGTAGATAAACAGACAGTGAACTGAATGGTTTAAAGTGAGGCAACCTCAACTGATACTGCAAGCTGCCCACCTGAAGGAAGCCTGCAATACCAAGAACTAAATTCCATAAATATTACTGGTGCTCACTGAATCCAGCAACACCAAGGAATGTCTGTTGAGGAATACAAAGTTCTGATCATAAAAGTTCAATACAATCAATTTAGGGAAAATCATCAGGTAGAGTCTTAACAACACTAAAGCAACACTTACTTCTAGAAAAGATGAACTGAGGGAAGCTTACAGGATTTCATCGTAAATAGTAGTAATATGCCTAATCACTGAGGACAAACCTTTCACAGGTAAAGATGTACACAAATTAAATATGGTAAAGCCAAAAAGTATGCTCATAAGCATTAAACATATAAGCCTTTATCTGATGCAAAATACAATCTTTCTTTCCAATTACACAGCACTCTGAAGGCAGAGCTAAATCCTTGGGGGTGGGGGAACAGGGGCAAATCACTTTACCAAATCCTTAATTTTTAACAGATGGTCTCACCTTGCAGTTTTCCATATGCAACAAGCGAGCCACTGAAAGTCACTCCACCAATGTACGTGCCAAGATATGCCACAATCTTAGTGAGGTTTGCAGCTGGATCAGTAGCGAAGTGGGGATATTCAATCATGTATTCTGCTACACAGGTGAGCACAGCAGCCAGACCAACCAAACTATGGAAAGCAGCCACCAGCTGAGGCAGATCTGTAATCTGGATGCGTTTAGCGATCGTCAGACCTATTGAGAGTTGAAGACAGAATGGAAGTCTTACAAAACAAAACCAGTCTGTTCAGTCAGAAATCAATGCAGCATGGTTCAACATGAAATGAATACACTCACACACAAGACTGTTCCAATTAGAAATTTCTATGGCATTGAACTGAACACTGCACATGTGTATTTTGTGCAATGGGGACATCATGAAAACTAGAGAGAAGATTAAAGCATATCATGTTCTTAGAAGCATCACTAAATATTGAGAAATTCAGTGTTTTCTGTGACAAAAGCACTGTGTGAAATAGGGAATTTAACAGTATTCAGCGAGGAACTGAATAGAAGTATGAAGTTAAGCAAGCTCATTCATCTCTGGACACCCAGTTTCCCTAAAAGAGAAGATGTGCTCCTGCTTTTCCACCAGTCTACCCATTCTTTACCACATTCTGAGCATTAATAAAAGCCCTGGAAGTCATATTTTTTTGTTCACACATTTGCAACATAATTTTGCACAACCCACAAATGTAAATTGGTCAATTCACCTGCAAGCTACACAGTATTTTATGTATTACAATATTATACAGCTCACATAAATGCATGCATAGAACATGGATTGCTAGTTCATGGTATCATACACATACCTATGGTACCACCAAGAGCCATTGCACCTGACATCTGTGCCAACAATGCAGGTGAGGGATTAAGGCTTCCAAGAGTTGCTGCTAAACCTCCTGCAACACCAATCATACCCAAAGCATTTCCAAGACGAGCTGTTCCTTGAGTAGACAGACCAGCCAGGGCACCAACACAGCACAGCCCTGAGCCCAGATACATTACCTTTAAAATAAGAAAACAATCAATACAAAGCAGAGACAAATTGCATCACTATCAAAAGTATTCCTGATTATCACACAAAAGAGCTGATTTCTCCAGAATGTGTTTAAGTCACAGTTCTTAATTGAAATCAAAACTCCTGACTGTGAGAAACTGTTGCATAGCATGCGATTTTGGCCAATTAAAATGTGATATCAATAAAACTTTTCCCTCACTTTACAACCTCTGTTTATCTGCAGCACAAATATGAGAGTCAAGGCAACTTTTCTCATCAGTACTGAAGCAAGCTTCTCCTTCGTACAAACCCAAAGCTAAAAGGTCCTGTTCATTATGGGAATAGTTTCAGAATTTGCTTATGGCACATTTGAACTATGAAATAGTTTTGATAGTTCTGAACTATCAGCAATAGAGTGGCCAGCAGGACTAGGACAATGATCTTTCACCAGTACTTGGCACTGGTGAGGCCACACCTCGAATTTTCTAAGAAAACAGCCCACTAAATAAAAACAGCTGCTTTACACAAAAACAAATAGCAACAACAAAACTTTTAAAATTTGCAGTTTCATCTGGAGTATGATTGCAAGCTTAAAGTTAGTCAACTTCAGATTGACCTGGTGGCTCATGTAGCTGATGAAAAGACCTTGGAACTTTCGTCATTTATTCCTCAACAGAATGGGCATGACGAAGCATTACAGTGACCAGAGTCCTAAGAGCCATAGTAACCTCCTTACCTGTTCAATATTATAGCCCCCACTGAGAGCTGCAGCATAGCCTCCTACAAAAACACCACCAGGAAGCAGGTACAAGTAGTTGTACTCAGGAGGGTCTGTGGGACGTTTGAACATATCCAGCATTCTCTGTGTAACTAAAAATCCACCTGGACAAAGTAAAGGAAAAATCTTAGAAAAACAAAATCTGAAACTCAGCATATGCCAAGATATAAGAGAAATATTTAGTGAAATGATATGACCACACATTTTAGCAACTGACACCAATACAGACTCTAAAAAGCTGGTAATCTAGAAAATCACCAGGAAACAAAGATGCTACCAGATTTAAACCTGTTGTCTTACAGCCTTTGGAAGAAATTCAGAAGAAAAGGAGGACATGCTGTGACTCCATACCCTACACTGACTGTAAGATACAGTTTAGTTTATGACTGTGTCCTTTTTCCTATCTACTCTACCAAAAGCCATATTTGTAAGTCACATTCCTCACTTTCCTGTCTTTTTAATTATTAAAGCTGGGGCTTCTGAAGCTCAAGCAAGAAGAATTTTGTTCTATGCCGTTAGTATCTATTTCAAATAGGAAAATGAATACAAGTATAATTTCATTACCATCTTGGGATATACAGGAAAAAATAATATATAATATAATTGCCCAAAGGATACTGTAAAAGGAAAATGCACATTTAACTATTTCCCTAAGAAAAGGTGACTCCACATAGGATACAAACCATGTACAATAACTAATATGAAAATTAGAGAGGTGGTGGGTTTTTATTGATGAATGCTCTTACATTCTATTCCCAGATTAATATTTCTAGAATCTATACAATTAAAGAGCTAAAAGAAATTGAAAAAATATACAAGTTCTTGAAGTTCCTCTCAGCTGAAAACCTAACATTCATACCTGCAATATTGACTGAAGAGATAAAGGCTGAAAGCACTGCTAAACTTTGAGGAGTGTTTTCAGGGAGATAGTGTCCTCCCATCAATACCAGCCCACCAACAGCAGTTAGACCTATTTAAAAAGGAAAAAGTGTTACTGAACCTTAAAAGCCTCTATACCTGTAGCAAGTTTTTTTAAACTGTCAAACAAATACCAGCCAACTCAAATTCTGACCCCTACTCTGCATATTACGCTTTAAAGGAAGACTACCATGGTCTTTTTCAGCAATACAAACATGTTCCAAAAGAAAAAAATTAGTATATGAATCTAGTTTTAAAGAACAGGGGCCCAAGCAGAGTTAGTGTCCAAGTGCTTTCTCACTAAAAGAAATTTTGCTTATAAAGCCCGAGGTACATCAGGCTTCTGACCTGCCTCACATAATCGCACACGCTTGTATAAAACCCTACATATTTATAGAGTTATGAATCTTATGCATAATCTAGAGGGGTTTTTTCCCTTTTGTCAAAACACATAGTTTGAGGTGAAGAATAAAAGAATGCAAAAAATATGAAAGACAAGTTATTTTCAGGGCAACGTTTTGGGAAAAGGGAAGGAAAGATACGTTCTATGAAAGGAGACTGCAGCAATCCAAGTAAAACTTTAAAGCAGACAAGTCAAGTGAAAAAAAAATCACTTAAAAAAATTAAAAACTGCACAGCAGCACAATTGCTCTTCTTTCCAGAAAATCAGACTCTCAGGAAGACTATGTTTCAGGTGTCCTTGCTATTTATGAATGCAAACTCAAATAAGCACAGTAGTATGAGGCTCTTTGGCATTCTACAAGGCATATCAGCAGAATTCTGTCTAAAGTTCAAGTAAAAGGAGTTATGCCTACATCAAACAGAAAACAAGCAGTTGTGTGACCACCACTTACCTGAGATAGCATTAGTCACTGACATGAGTGGAGAGTGCAGAGCAGGAGTCACACCCCACACTGTGTGGTAGCCCACTATTCCAGCCAAGCCAAATGTCGTCACCATCTGAGTGAAAGCAGCATTAGGTGCTACAATGCCCAGTCCTAACATACCAGCTAAACCTAGAAGAAAAGCACAGGAAAACTAACTTTTCAGTGATATTTTACACTTAAACTGTATACAACAGGAGGCCAGTAGTGACAAAAGCAAAATGGAGTTCTGGGCATGGGCTTGTTTCAAGATCAGGTGGATCATCTTCATGAAATACAAAGATCTTTCAGGGCTAGTGTTTCTTTTACAACGAAAATAAAACCAGAAAAACACTTCAAACAACTGTGTTACGCATGCACACAATGCAGCAAAGGTACATTTCTACACCAACACTGAATCCTGTCACTCTCCTGTCTTATATAAAACACATAGAAAAGTCACAATCATGTCAAGATGCTACTTAGGATATATCAAAGCATACATATGAAAAACAAAGATTAACATTTAGAATACTCAATTTGTTAATTACTTCATAAAGAAGTTCTATGCACTGAGAGTAGCAAATGACACAAAAAGACAATTTTTTTTTCTCAAGACAAATGTCCTATTCCCAGTACCTCAGCAGACTGAGAGTATTTAAGTTTCACACAATACTGTAAAACTTGAAAAAGCACTGGCATTGAACTGATTCTGCTGTGAAGTATGGGCACAATCCTGGGTAGGATTTCTTCAGAATTTTAAGCATTTTACTGGTATTTAAATAAAGTCAAACAACATACATGCACACATCATTAGTCAGCAATTATTTAAATGTTAATACTTTTGATTAAATTTCTAAGGTTTTATTTTCCCTCTTAAAACCAAATTATTACACTACCCTGATTTTACACTAGGATACACCAGCCAATCAACTGTTCTCACAAACAGTTATTAAATTGGATGTGTTAAATGATGAGCCACTTTAAAAGCATTAGCCAAATGAGTACTCCACAACAATTCTCCAACTCTGGAAGTTGCCTACCTGCTGTGTATAAAGATGCACTAGTCATAGTCTTTCTAAAAGGTGTAATAGTAGCTGCTTTTTCCGCCTCCAGCTCTGCTACAGTCTTCTGCTTAACAGGCACCCCTTGAGGAATGTTATTTGGTGGAGGTGCTGGGAAAATGACCTTGCCATCCTGTGGAGAAATATTTACAGTTATGACTAACATGGCAAATACTTTGTAGTTAGAGAAGCTTTCTCTTCTTAATACTGCAAAATTCAGGTTAAGTCCTAACATCCTACAGCCATGCCAAAGGAATACCTTCCTTTTCTGCATCAGTATAAGTTTGGTAAAAATCTGCTAGAGGTCTGAACTGCAATCAGAGCCTGTCCAGACCACTCTTGATATCTTCCTTTTTCTGCTGTCCTCCAGGCCTCTGAAGACAGAACTGTGCAGCTGTGAGCTCTGAGCTGTACACACTACATCAATAGTCTGGGAGAGCTTAAGTCAATGCAATTCTCCTCCAGGGCAGCCATCATAAACTTTATAATAAAGTGTTGGCAGCATTATGCACCAAAGCTCAACTGAAAGTAATACCTTCTACCTAAACTGCAAATTATTATTTCCTAATAATTGTAGAAGGAGAACCCTTATGGTTGATGCACTGAGTTTGTACTTTATTATTTCCTAATAAAGCTCAAAGTATCTTGCATATTCAGGTTTCATCACTTTTTTCCTGAGGATACTATAAAAGTAAAATGTGTTTTAAAGAAAAGAAATAAAAAAAAAGAAAGAATGTTTTTATGGTCCTGTAGTAAAATCTCAAATATGTCTTATAAAAATATACTTTTATCACATGAATATAACAAGCAAACTATCATTTTGCTATTTTTCAACAGTAGGGACATTAGGTATTTGTTTAACCTTGACAAGAAGACAAAACAAAGAGCTTTCCCTCAGCAAAAATGGACAGAGAAATATTCAGCTGAATAAATATACAATTATCCACACTCTCCATCACACCACCTGTGAAGTCTGTTGACATGCAGTATCTTTGAATGCATTTTGAAGAAAACACCGATAACTGTTAAGTATGTACTCACTAATTAAGAAGAGAGCATTTTCTGACTTACCTTCATTACTACAGTTCCTCTAATAACATGATCCAGCGTCCCATAATCAAATTCATCTTTTGGATCAAAGTAGAAGTTCTCCTTGTCAGGACTAATAGCCTTTAGAAGTTTGATAATATTATTGGAGTATAGGGTACTAGCCTGAGTAGCCATTCTGCTAGGCAGGTCTGTGTACCCAATGTGTGTAACACCCTAGAAAAAAACCCAAGTAAAATAATAAGGATTATACAACCTCTGAAAGAGCATCATGTCTTCCAGTATATCATTCCAGAAATATATATCCAAACTCTTTCACTTATTTCTGTTTATAATCCCAGCTAAAACTGCTACCTGCAGTTCTGACATTATTAAGTCAGGGGAGGATTACTTACAGCAGTTACAGAACCCAACATGATCAAACCTACCACCATAAATGCCACTAGCAACAAGCCTACACAGAGAGGAAGATGTATTGGTGCAAGAGCTTGTCTTCTCCAAATCCTACCATTCTCTCAGAACTAAACTTCTTTAAGGTATTAGATTATCCTGCCTAATGCTTGGCATCTTCTCAGTTTTCTAGAAACAACCACTGGAGGCAACTTTCTGTATGCCAGTAGAGTGAAGGGAGCTTCCTCAGAGCTAGCTAGCTGTGCCAGTAATATGTCTGGCTTCCTGTGTGAAAATGTAATGCAATATATCCTCACTCATTAAAGAACAAATGAGAGTACACCTGGGCATCAGGTTTGTGGAAGGAAAGAGAAGCTGAGGCTGGCATATACTCTTAAGCAGGCTTGTGTTAGAACACTGCTCCCCACAACTTCAAACTTAAAACAGCCATGTTTCCAGAACTGTGGCTTCTTAATGCAATGCTCTGGCACAATCCTAATACTTCTGCACTGCTGCTATTTTCCATAGCAGAGTGCCAGTACAGGAAATCCAGTGGTAATAATTCCCTGACTAGAAGAGCTCCATACAAACTCTTCATGCAAGTGTCTGCTTACTTGTATTCTACATCCTCTAGTTTCAGGTTTTAAGCAATGACATCAAAAGCTCTAGAAAGTCATAAAGCCAAATGCAACATATGTTTCTATGATATATACACACACAGAGGTCTGCTTATGCTGATGACAACCATGGCAGCAATGCTTGACAGGCTTCACAAATAACAGCATTATGTCCTTGCACTACCAAATCACAAACTTGGAAATATGCTACTATCAATGTCATCATCCAGATTTCTATAATTACTAGTACATTTCTCACAAGTACCAAAAACAAAACTCAGAAAAACAAGTTCTCAACTGAACCAATGAACACTGGAGCAAAATTGCTTATTTTAATGAATCAATTTATGCTACACCTAGTTTGGGTTATGAGTGCTTCGGGTACTCTGTGGGAGACAGACACGTTAAAGCTAAAGACATACAAAGCCAGGACCCTTCTGCAGCTGAAATTGTATTGAACTAAGTCAAAGACTACATGCTGAAGTAAACACTGACATAGTCTGAACCTGCTTACCTTACCTATGACAAGGACTGTCAGCCTCCAGCTATGGGAGGTGATAAGGTGTAATGGTTTGACCCATGGCTTCCTCAGTAACCATTGTATCTAAGGAAGTTACAAGTATTCCACACGGGTCTTCCACGTAGCAGTGGGGGAGTGGTTTTTTGTTCTTGCGTCGGGTCCTGGGCTGAGGAGCTGGAGGGAGGTGGTGGAGGTCTGGTTCCTCCGTCCCTGGTGTTTCTCCTGTCCTGGGTGAGATTGTTTCATTCTTGTTCCCCTTCCTTAAGGTTTTTAATTGTGTTTGTTTTGATTCATTCGGTTTCTTTAGGTTGGGTTGGTGTCTTCCCTATTTCCCAGCTAATCAATCCCCTTTTCTCCCTTCCCCTCTCCCCTGGGAGGTGGGATCCTATGTATTGTGTATACAGTGTGGTTTGTAAATGTTAGTAAATATAATTTATTCTTTTTATTCAGTTCAGTTTCTTTAGAGTGCGTTTCTCTTCAGTTTTTTTTTCCCTTTCCTTTGCTGGGAAGGTTCTGGGAGGGGGAAAGGGGGGGGCCAGTCCAGGGTTGGCAACAGCTAGGCTAAACCTGCGACATAAGGAAGTCAAAGAACCTATCGCTATTGCTGTCTCTTTTAGGTAGACCAAGAAATAGACATCAAGCCACACCTTCAACTCAGCAGAGACAAATTACTGGACTTGGAAGTCTAAGTAGTAAGAATTCTGTAACATCCATTAAGAAGCAAATTAACACTATATAAAGGTATTTGTATTTTTTTAAATATTCAAATTCATATACATATTACTAGTGACCAAATGCAAATGTAAAGGATTCTTTCAGACAAAAAACAGCAAAATCACCTATTCATTTTCAGTACATAGTTTACAAAACACAATGTGAGATCAGGCAAACTGAGAATGAATTGCAGATTAAAATGCTTACCTTATGAACATACATTTCCCCAGGCTTTGTAGTCTCAATATTACCCCCTGCTTCTGCAGCTAAATCCACAACAACTGAACCTTCCTTCATTGACTCAATCATATCTTTCTTAAACAAGAGAGGAGCTTTTTTGCCTGGTAAGACAAAACATTGCAAGTTAAACACAAAATACAACTTTCTATCTGTTGAGCTCTGGAGATTACTTCTCTCTTTTCCCTATTTATAAACCTATTTTTGTAAGCCAAATTTTCAACTAATCAGTACCTAGGATAAAATATCTCAGATGGTTTGTTAAGACAGAGAGAAGATAAACTAGAATATCCTGTTCCAAAGCATATAAAAATTTATGCAGGGGCTGCCTACCAAACATGCTAGCAAGTCCAGTTTTGTCAACAAATGGGTAACACCCAATCTTAGAATTCAAGTCATAACAAATAAAAAGCATCTTTGTAAGTTATTAAAATACAGATATTGTGCAATACAAAGCACTAAAATCTAAGCTCTGCCTTACCATGTTTCAATTGCAAAGTGAGTACCATTTCAGAGTTGCTTCAGTGCAAAAGCTCTGTAGCACAGTAGGTACAGTATATCCAGTAAGTATGCAAAAGAATTACATATTCTTACTTGATTTATTATCTACTCTGTGTTTAGTAAGAAAAACACGATTGTAGTAAGTCAAAGATTGACAGTTTATGAATGTAAAAGTTGCAAAAGAGGTACACACTTTAAAACCAGGCACTTATTACAAAAGGATAGAACTACCTGCTCACAGACATAAGTCACTAACCCTTCTGTTTTCAAGGCAGGCACAGCTCCAAAATATGCCAACTTTTACTTAGCATTTTATACATAAAACGTACCCGGAATAAGTGCTGTAGTGATGATAATATCAACATCTTTGCACTGTTTGGCAAAGAGTTTCATTTCAGCTTCAATAAATTCTTTGGACATCTCTTTAGCATAACCACCTTGTCCCTCCCCAGATTCCTTTAAGTCTACTTCCAAAGGCTCAGCACCAAGAGACTTGAACTGTTCCAGAGCTGCAGCTCTAGAAAAAGAAAATTGAAGGAGAGGGAACCACACTTTAAAAACACACAACGGCTTTATCAGTGTTTTCAGTAGCAGTCTTCAGACAAGAGACATAAAAATTATTCCAGGAATAAGGAGACCATAACTTAAGTACTCAACTTTCTGTACGTAGTGCAAAAAGTAATTGCATCACTAAATTTAGGTTCCAGACAGACTTGGATAAGGAATAAAGTCAATCTTGGTTTCCTGCACAATTAGCTCCAAGAAAACCCTCAAAACTGAGGGTTTAACTGATGACTAGCTCTGCTCATGCATTTCTCTTGTCATGACTAGGTAAACCTACTGCCCAAACTTAAGTGCCTAACTTAGGCAATACAGATACAATCTGTGGCCCTGTCTTTAAGCTGTGAAATGGGAAGTAGGAGTCTTATTTTCACAGGGAAAATTGCCAGGGTAGGGGTGTTTGGAGTTGACTTTTTTTAATAGTCATTCTATAATTTATTTTGCATCATGTGACATCAAAGTAAATGATGAGACTTAATATCAGTATTAGGTGAACATTTATAACATGCAGAGAACTTGACAGAAGCATCTTTGCACCTCTAGATTAAAGTATATAGGGTGCTTAAGAAGGGAATTTTAAAAATCTGAAGTTTTAGACAGCTTTTGACCAAGCTTCTATGAAAAATAAACCCTTTCCTGTATCATTTAAGGCATATGTAGATTTTCTAAGAAACCAGAGTGGTTTTTTCATGTTGCACATCATAAATCTGGAGATATATTAATTTTAATTCTTTCATATTAGATGTAGCTATGTAGCAGTAGATGCCATTTCTACATAAAAAGATACCACTTCTACATGAAAACATAAGTTCGTCATTTTAATGTGAATACTGCATTAAGCATGTAAAAATTGGATATAATAAGGCCATTTAGCAGAAAAAAACTAATCAAGTTTGCAGTGCCTGTAGCAAGAAAGAAAAATGTTCGTGCTCTCCAATTTTCCTAGTCTATTGCTCTGAAAAATGGCCACAGGATGAAAGAATCCTTCAGAACATAAAGGCTATGGGTAAGGCTCTGGATGTGTCTATCTAGACTTCAGCAAGGCCTTTGACACTGTCTCCCATAATATACTCCTGGAAAAACTGGTAGCCCATGGCCTGAACAAGTGTACCCTCTGCTGGGTTAGGAGCTGCCTGGAGGGCCGGGCCAAGAGAGTGCTGGTGGGTGAATGGAGCTGCATCCAGCTGGCAGCCGGTCACCAGTGGTGTTCCCCAGGGGTCTGTGTTGGGTCCAGTCCTGTTTAACATCTTTATTGATGATTTAGATGAGGGGATTGAGACCATCATCAGCAAATTTGCTGATGACACCAAATTGGGAGGGAGTGTCGACCTGCTGGAAGGCAAAAGGGCTCTGCAGAGGGATCTGGATAGACTTGAGAGATGGGCTGATTCCAATGGGATGAAGTTCAATAAGGCCAAGTGCTGGGTCCTGCAATTTGGCCACAACAACCCCATGCAGTGCTACAGGCTGGGCAGAGTGGCTGGAGAGCAGCCAGGCAGAAAGGGACCTGGGGGTACTACTTGACAGGAAGCTCAGCATGAGCCAACAGTGTGCCCACATGGCCAAAAAGACCAATGGCATCCTGGCCTGTATCAAAAATAACGTGGCCAGCAGGACCAGGGAAGTGATCCTTCGCCTGTACTTAGCGCTATTGAGGCCACACCTTGAGTACTGTGTTCAGTTCTGGGCCCCTCAGTTCAGAAATGATATTGAGGTGCTGGAGCGAGTCCAGAGAAGAGCAACAAGGCTGGTGAAGGGACTGGAGCTTAAGTCCTATGGGAAGAGGCTGAGAGAGCTGGGGGTGTTTAGCCAGGAGAAGAGGAGGCTCAGAGGTGACCTCATCACTGTCTAGAACTACCTGAAGGGAATTCTAGCCAGGTGGGGGTTGGTCTCTTCTCCCAGGCACTCAGCAATAGGACAAGGGGGCACGGGCTTAAGCTCTGCCAGGGGAAATTTAAGTTGGAGATCAGAAAAACATTCTTTCCAGAGAGAGTAATCAGGCATTGGAATGGGCTGCCCAGAGAGGTGATGGATTCCCCATCCCTGGAGCTTTTTAAACTGAGATTCGACGTGGCACTGAGTGCCATGATCTACTAAATGGACTAGAGTTGGATCAAGGGTTGGACTTGATGATCTCGGAGGTCTTTTCCAACCCAAACGATTCTGTGGTTCTATGATAAAGAAGAGACTCAAGGAAAGCAGCATTTAAAACTGCTACGCTGAAACTTCTTTTTCTTTGCTCTGAGTTTTATAAATAAAGTAACTTGAACTCTTTCACTCCTTCAGCAGATTGAAAGAAGTGTCTCTCCAGCATTCCTCGATGGCCTCTCTGGGATCAGGAGAGTAGAGGTGAATGAGAGTATACAGGTATGAAACTGCATCAAAAGCTTTTTATTTATGAAAGTCAAAATGATTTAATGAGAAGGGCTCTCTGTAAGGTTTGGTTGTTTTGAGGCATAAAAATTGAATGAATAATGATGTAATAGAAAAGGTAGGAAATAAACTGTGATTTAGTGCAGTAGAAATTCCTTCACTGTAGTATGGCCACAAACAACTATTTTCACACCCCTACCTAGTATCAAATCCACGAACCACTGCACCCATTGATTTCGCTGCTCCTGCAGAAGCCAGACCAGCAACTCCTCCTCCAATGATCAAGACCTAGAATTAAAAATCTCATTAAACAGCCATTTAAACAAAGTTACCTTAGGACACAGAAACCTAAATTACTTTGGCAAAAATGCTCCATAATCTAACAATTTAAATACTGTAATTACTAATTTCACATATTTAAGAGCCAACTCATCTCCGGCTTATACTTTATGTAAGTAAGTAGAGATTTTTCTCTTTGATTTATCTTCCGATTTTATTTCCTTTCCCAATTCCACTTTCATCTCTCTTCAATGCAGTCCACCTGTAATTCCAATCACGTAAACCTTTCCATTGCATCCTTTGATGAAGTAGAAATTCCACTACCTCTGAATTTTCTTGACTGCTTCCTTTCCTTCATTTTGAAAAAAAAAAAAATCCATCTACATAGAGCTAGTCTGATGTTTAAAATTAAGCAAACTTAAACAAAAGTCAAATTATCTTATTGTTCCCAAAACAAAGACAGTACAGATGTGAACAAAAATTAGCATGAGAATAACTACAGTGATTTTGAGTCTCTAAACTAGCTTCAAGGCAGAAAAAAATAACAGTTTCAGCAATGGTGACGCGTGATGAGGAACTTGCATATTCTTCTGCCACAGTATGTGTTTAATTGCACATACCTTTGCTGGAGGAACTTTACCAGCAGCTGTGATTTGACCTGTGAAAAATCGACCGAAGTGATTTGCTGCCAGTACCACAGCCTTGTAACTGTGAATTAAGGATGAACACATATCAGTATTTTGCGAGGTTCAGTAAAATTCTGCTCATGACAGCAATCAAAAAGATGAACATTGGACTGTAGCATGTGTAAGAAAAAGCAAGCTTAATATTTTAGTATTGAGTACAAGTTTAACAGTCTTTGTTCATATTTCTTCCCCATTTTTTAATCATGGAATGTGTTTCCAGGCATAATTTTTGGACTGCAGTATACTCGATGTCCACAACTATGCATGCTCTCAAATAAAATTTTGCCTGAAAAATAAAGGCCTAACTTGTCAAAAGTTATCTCTGTGGTCTTTGAAATGACCTTCAAAGGGTGTAACCTGAGGCTTGTTACAGTAGGAAGCATGAACTTAGAGTAATTCTGCAGCAAGTTCACTTAAGACAAGCAAGTGCACATTCAAAAAGATATTCTAATCCTAACTTTGCAAAGCTATATGACTTAGGCCAAAGAGCTTAACTTTGTTACTTCACTTGCCCCATCTGAGACTGGGTGGCTGGACACCACTATCTGAAAATCAAGATTAATATGTAATTTTGTTGTATCTTAACAACAATGCACATTTTCTTGCACTTTTACTATCTTGTGGTTCACCAGTCCAATTCCACTCATTTTCCTGTCTCTAGCACAGGCATGTGCAGGTCTGTGTGACATAAAATTAGTTCAAATTTGGAATACAGCTTACAGATTTTATGCCTTTAAATACATTATGAATTTCTGTATTTTAGTTAAGTTACACCAAGCGAAAACTGAGAGCAGCAACTAAACATGTATAGTGGATGTATCCCACTTGTGTGCACAAAATCCAGCAGCCTTTTCAAAGGTTTATTATTCCTCACAGACAACATCTAAGTAAAAAAACAAAAACAAAAAAAAAACAACTAAAACAAAAAAAAAGAAAAAAAACAACAACCAAAAAAAATCTAAAAAAAACAAAACACCCAAATAATAGAAGTCAGCTTGACAACAACATTTTAAATCACTGCAATACCTAACAAAGCATGAAGAAATGTGATCTTTTATTTGTAGCTGCCATGTCAGTTGTTTAGGTTAGTTAGCTCCTCACAGCATGAGATGCTATCAACAGACAATCTGTGTTGAAGATGACTTAGTGATAACAACTTCTCTGACCTAGTTCAGATCAAAAAGGTAGGAGGCAAAGTAGTCGTGGAATTAGAATTGCCTTCAGTTTTGTTTATTTTTTTTAAAAAGCCTTGCTCTGATCTGCTGCAAAGCTGACCATAAGAAACTTTAGTACTAGTTTGGCACCTCCCAACAGCACCATACTGCTTGAAACAGCTGCATGAAAACAGAGATGTATTGTTTTACACATACCAATAATACTAATATCAAAGCCTATGATTTTTAGTCCAGTTGTATTTGATTAAGCTGAAAAAAAAGAGCCATACCCAGCAATGTTGGCCATGGAGCTAAGTGCATCATATCCCTGAGCAATGGTGACCCGTGGAACCTGATCCATAGCCAAAACAGTAGCTTTTTTTTCTGCAAGTTTCTTCAGGAGGTCTGGATTTTGTGCTGGGTAGATAAAACTAATCAGAGTCGCCGCTGTCTTAAAAAGATCTGCTTCATGTACACCTAGAGTCGAGTTATATAGAGGAGCCCTCACCTGAAGGCAGACAGAAGTTTCCAAGTTAATTAGAGGAAAGAAATCAGAACACACTCCACTTCCTTTCTCCCACCCCACAGTCTGTCCAGTCCCATCCACAAAGTATAGAAGGAAGGAAGTATATCAAAGGCTGTTCATACAACTGAACTAACTGCCCTTTTTAATAGAAGTTCACATATTGGAATTAGCTCTATGTGGATTAGTGGCACTAACGGTCAGCACACACCTTCAGAAAGATCTGATGGCTTTTAACCAACAGCCCCTGTCTTTTCTAACAGAGAGCTACCTTCAAACCCACCATTTTTAAGCAAAATAGTTACTTAAGAGATGTGACAATTAAGCTCTACAGGCTAAGAATCATTAGTTAGGTTGCAATGCATGACTACACACAGGGAATTTCAAGCCCAATGTCCAGCAGATAGTAATCTTCATCAATATTTAGTTAAGTTTCTCACTTAAGATAGAGTTTGAAGGATTGTTCATAACAAAGCTCACAAAATTTCCACATTTAACTATGATGGCATAACTTCAAACAGAGCAATGACAGGAAGCCTCAACATCAACCTTAAGGTCTCCTTCTTTTTTCCTTTAGGACTTTGCACAACCTAGGACCTCTCAAGTAACTTTGCTTTTATCAGTTTTCCCAAATTAACTATAACTCACCTAATAACAAATACTTTGGATACACAGTGCGTTGTGGAATTGAAAAAGTTAGAAACTTATACCTTTACAATTCCAAGCAATTGTCTACAGAGGAACTCGAGTTATGTGTCACTAATTTTGAAGAAAAGGTTTCTTAGAGCAGGGATCTCACCTGCTTAGAGCCCAAAACTAATCTCCCTCACTCTACAAAACACAACTCTAAAGCAGTTAAAAATTTGCTAAGAAATTATCCTCAATTTTGTTTGTTGTTTTCTTGTTTTTTTAATGTACGTGGACAACTGAGCTATTAAAAAAAAACAACCTAAAATTGAATCAGAACAGAGAGTGGAAAATACTAATTTGAAGGACCTTATTATCTGAACTTTCAGCAGACTATTAGAGAAATTATGTTTACGTTTCTTCAAAAAGAATGTAATAGAAAATACACTAATAAAGCAATTACTTTCACAATCAAATCAGAAGCCAGGACTTCCTTGGTCCCCTGGATCTTTGCTCCAACTTCTCTGTAATGGTCATCAGAAAATTTGGAAGCCTCTCCAGCACCAGATTCCACCACAACACTGAAGCCTTGTTTAACTAAAGCTTGAACTCCAGCTGGTGATAGAGCCACTCTCTTCTCATTTTCAAATATCTCCTTGGGGACACCCACAGTCAGCTGTTTATATGGAATTCCTGCAAGAGTGGCAGACAGGACAACATTAGTGGTACTAAAGACTAATTAATTGATATTAATTCAATGTTGTACAGACACATGCAGACATGTCACAGTTAGCAATTCTCCCTCCTAAGGGAAGAGGAAGCAGAATGCTATTTTCTAGGGACGTTGTTCAGATTTCCTTAAATTACATCATCTTCCTAGAGATCCTTGTTCACTCAGCAATCAGCAGGACAGCACAATCAGCCACACAAGCAGGAACAAGTATTTGGTGCAGGTCATACCCTTCGGAGTTTACACAGTTCTGATTGTGTAATTGGCGTTCTGATTTACACCATATCTGGTGTTCTGGTGGTAACACTTTCTACCTCAGGTAGGAATTTAAATCTCTCTCCAGTCAGTTCCACTTTATTGTGAAGAAATAAACAAATGAGCTTGAACAGTGGGACTCCATTTTAATTGAACATGTTTTTAAAGTCTAACAAATTACAGTTGCTTCAAATCACTATTAATGAATGTACATATGTACCACAAAGTACATTCAAAGGGACAACTACAGCAATGAGGTACTCTAAAAGTTGCCACAAAAATGAAAACTGTGAATTTAGAAGTAGCTGAAGAATGGATTCTCCATCTATAAGCTTCTTCAGCAGTACTTCTCTTTAATATTATCTCCTTCTCTTAATTTGTCCAAAGCTTCACTAAGTAACACCAGGAAACTGTTTAAGCTGAAATTTATCAGTTTTAGCTGAAGTTTTCAAATTACAAACGTCTAACTTTGTTTACGTATAATTTATGGGCTTCCAATCTAATATCTGGGAGTTCAACTTCTCTGATCCAAACAAGTGTTTAAATATATTATTTATAAATATACAGGCTCAAGCAGAACCACATATCAAACTACCACACTGTTTCAATTACACTGACAGCATGCAGTCCAACCAAGGCCCGATCCTGTACCAGCTTTCACTGATGTCTGCCAATAATTTAAACCTGGACTGTGACATTACTATGCAAGACATTTACACTACATAGATATTAATGAAATATAACTTAAGCAGTCTAAGCAGTCACTCATATTAATGATCAAGCAACAACAACAAAACCCACCAAACAAAATACCTCAAGCAAAAAAAGGGAGAGAAGGTGGATGAAAGGTTTGTTTTAATTTACAAATCTGCTTTTAAAATGTCCATCACTATGTACTGTGCTAGGAAAATGTGTACCAGACAAGGAATTCATATTTTAGGAAGGCCTCCTTTTCACTTACAGCTAGAAACAAAACAAAGCTAAAAACATACTACAAAATAAGAACTTGGAGGGACTAGGTTTAGGTTTAAATATCAAAATAATTTAACCATGAAATAAAACTTGCACTATAATAAACCTAAAGTTGAAAATCTGAAAATGTTTTAGATTAAAACTTTCAAGATACTATCAATTTATGTTCTGAAAATGCACAACAGAATTACTAAGAACTGGTAGTTAAGTATCTACCTATATTTCTCAGTTTACTAACTGATTAAGAAAAAAAAAGATTGAACACATTCAAAAAGAAAACCAAAGATCACCAGACAAAGAAGAGTATTACTTTTAATTGCTGTGCCAGGGGAGGTTTTGTTGAGCCCAGGGAGGGGCAGATGGGACATCAGGAAGAATTTCTTCCCTGAAAGGGTGGTTAAGTCCTGAAATCTGCTGCCCAGGGAGCTGGTGAGTCACCATCTCTGGAAGTGTTCAAGAAACGACTGGATGTGGCACTTTGTGCTGTAGTTTAGTTGACTAGGTAGTGTTCAGTCAAAGGCTGGAGTCAATGTTGGAGGTCTTTTCCAATCTTAATGATTCTATGATTTTTTTAACTTTGTCTTTGAAATGTAATGAATAAAATGGTAACAAATACTTCAAAGATGGAAGTGTTTTGATAGTTTATATGTTGGAGAACATTTAAAATGTTCTAATCACAAGACAAAAATTCAATTCAGGAAAACATACATTAAAAGAACATAAAACACAACAGAAGTGAGAATGCACATCTATAACAGACCCACAAAGGTAACAGTGCTTTGCAATGATTTGCTTCAACAGCAGACAGGACATCTAAACATCACCGTGCAGCTCAGGCCATACCTACCACAGCAGCACTAACCACTTGTCAGCTATGGTAACTGCTGCTGTCACTCAAATTACCCTCTGTCATTTGAAGGCACCTTTCTCCCCATCTCTTCTAATTACTACACAATAAAGTCCTGCTTCTGTTTTTCACTAAATCAACTCCGTGGAAATGAGCTCTCTTGTCTTTTAGAAGCAGGAATGAAACCTAGAAGATTGAAATTTGTTAGGATACCAGAGACCAATCGTAATTTCAGAAAGGAAATAGCTCTAGGGTAGGATAAAAGGCAAAAAGCTTTTCAAAAATCACAGGGGAAAATTAAGAACTTGAGTTCTACATTCTCACTCTTCTTTTGGAAGTTTTTGTAGCACAAAAGTGCTAAGAAATGGAAGGACTGGATGAGAGGGGAAAGAGGAGAGGATGGCAGGGAAGAGAAGGGGAAGACAAGGGGAAGGATCAGGGCTAGGGGAAAAGAGGGGAGGAGAAGAGAAGGAATAAATTATAGCATACAGGTAATAGAAAGACAACTGCAAATTTAAACACAGACACATGGCTAAAACTTTAATTTTTTTCAGGCAAAAAAAATATCTTTTTTAAGCTCCTGAGGCTCATATGGCAATAGATGCTTCTGATTTCTTTTTTTTTTAATTTGTTTTTATGTGGAGTACCAGAATAGAATAATTAGAAAGAACAGGACAGGAATATGCACTCTCTAGATGCCAAATGTGTTTCCTCATTCCTCACTTCTTTCACATTGTTACATCTTAACTGCAATAAAAATAGGCACAACTTTTTCAGATAGAAAGTATTTACACCTTATTTAATAAGCAGAATGACCAGAGACCAATACTGAGAACTATGCCCTCCTCCAATACTTTGGGAGATAAATCCAAGATAAACATTCAACAGGTCTCATTCTCATGTCACATTCTTTTTTCCTCTGTTCCACTAACAAACTTCTAGGAACCAGTAAATACAAAAGCAAATTAATACCTAAGCAAACAGATGTCACCTAGAGCAGGTACAGCATATTTTTCAAGTAGACTGCCCTGAGCTTTCACAACATTCAACACCAAAATGGAGCAGAAGTCTACCAGTGGAAAAAAAAATCTATGTTAAAAATTCAGTAGAGGTTTTGGGAGGAAAGAGTTAAAAAGCAGAAGACTGACAAGGAGGATTGTAAATCGCTCAAGTGACCTTGCAGCTGGAAATAACTCTTGGTAAGCCTGTGTGAATAGCAGACGGGATGATTTACTGGGGCCTGTGCCTCCACTGGTGTTTCTCTTCCAGGGTGCTGCTTCAGGGACATTGTTACAGAGGTAATGGAAATAAATTTACTCCTCGCATTCCAGCCACAAGTTTGTGGCTGTCACGCCTGCCTCTCTGTGCTGACACAAACAACAGGGCATGATGGATAAGGTGTTTGCAGGAAACTGCACAATGAGCACAGATTAGTTTGCTGAACTCAGTAATTTCTTTAGAGTTTTTAGTTTTAAGAGGTTGAAATCTAGGTTTTATTTTGTGGAAGCATATCTGCTATCCTTGCCATGGGCTTGAAATTGCATGACAATGTGAAGCTTCCAAGCTGTCTTTCTAACCTTTCATGTCAGATAAACTCTCTATAAAGTGCCATGAGCATGTTCTAGTGACTTACTGCTTTATGGCATCAAGGACATTTTGCAAATGCTGATTGATATACACATACCTGGAGCACTTTTCTGAGTCACATGTAGATTTTTAGTATATTGTTCATGGAGTAAGAGATACACAGTACTTTTTTATTAAAAAAAAAATCAACACCAATAGGATTCTGCCACTATGAGAAGTAGAATCATTAAGTATCACAGGCCTTAGAAAGGAATATATAAACTAGAATTCAGAAAAACTAGTAAGCCACTTTTTGTCATACCCTTACCATAATCTTGATAGCGTAATGAGAACAAGTATGTCCTTACTTCAAGTAAACAAAACTATAAAAGTTATTATCTCTATGTAACTTCCATCTACAAGACTCATAAAAGAAGTTCTAAGTTAAAATTACAGCAAAAAATACAGATTTTTAACCTTCTTAACACAATTTGGGGAAGTAGTCTGCAGCAAAATAGTATTAACAATTACCAGAAACTGACTTAGAGAAAAGATAAAGAAGCTTAGACTATATGCCACATGTTGTGGGATGAAAAAACAGGATATGTAATCTGCCTATTTTTATGTTGTTCTAATAACCTTTAAACAAACCATCTCACCTGTTCTGAAGATGAGGACATATTCCGAAGAACAGCAATATGATGTTGGCAAAAAGAAAAAAAAATGGTACAGAAGATTAAACAAACACCCAATCCCCCCTGTTACAGAAGCAAGGAATTACAAAATGAAATTAAAGGAAAATGTCTCTTGTTTATAGACAATGTACAGCTTACCTAGAGACTTAACTGAAAATAAACTGTTATATGTTTAAAAGCATGATTTAGGGGAAAAATAATAAAACAGGGAATTTTTTAAAAACAAGCAACAAAATAAAAAGGTTATTAAAAGTCCAAAGACAGAGAGTGGTAAAAGTTGCAGAGCTGTAGGAATACCAGTCTGGAAGTATACTGGAAATCTCAGACTCTGTCACTCCATAAGCACCCATTCCAGAGCTTCAGAAAGTTTTGCCTGTTTTCAAAGCATCCAGTGCTGGTGACTATTTGAGACAGGTTACAGGAATATTTGTTTACTCCTACATGAAAATTATGTTTCTAATAAACAAGTAGCAGCAAAATAAATAGCAGCAAAAACGTTATCCAAGTTTGCTTTTCAGCTGACTCCAAATCTCTTCCCTCCTCAAGCAGCTGTTACTTTTGTACATAAGACAGCCTGGATCAAATGAAAGCTAATCTGAGAGATGGAAGGCAACTGCAGGCTTAAGAAGAATTACAGTCACACTAGTCTTTTCAGAAAACTTATACTTAGTGTTGCAGTGATTTTACCAAGTGTTGCTATACTCAAAGATAATCTCTAAAAGAATAAAATTTAGTTATTTTGTATTTTTATTTAAGAGCACTTAAAAAGTAAATCTAAGCAATAGTACTGCTTCTAGTTTGTCATTCAATTGCTGTTTAATCCTTGATTTGTCCTCTACTGGATAACAAAACACATTACCAAAAAGATATATGGGGACAGTTTAATTATCAACCAAAAAACATTCACAGCTATAATTCTCCATTTTAAACAACTGCATTTCATGAATACTACTAATCTTTAAATAAGGTCTTCCACCCAACAGATTTGAAGGGGCAGCACTGACCGTTAAACACATGACACTAATCAGAATTCTGCATCCTTTGGGAAAATTTTTTCAAAAAATTATTCTAAAAAACAAGAAAAAGCACAGAGTAGCACACCAATTGCAGTAAAACTGAAGGGATTCTTCAGTTTCATGATCAAATTTGTGGTCCAAGTCAAATACAAAGATTGATTCCAAACTCAAACAACAACAAGGGCACTTACCTGGGACATTTCAGAAAGACCTTTGAACCCAGTTTCCTACATCCCAGTTTACACTCCCAGCAAAGGGACAATCTGCCATGTCAAGACTGACAGATGTCTCTTTCCCTCAAATATTTAATATAGACAAAAATTTGGAACATCACAAATCTACCAGAGCAAATAAATTCAGGTTTCACCATGCCACTGTGGTAAAAAGCCACCTGATGCAGATTGTCAGGAGGCTCAAAGTACAGAAACTTCCTCTCCTGACATTTCCTCAGAAGTTTCAAAATCTTCAGTAGCTGAGTTAAAGGCACAAAATGGGCCACCTAATGTTAGTGTTGCCAGAAGTTCTATAAAAGAGGCTTCTCAGGGTTACACATGGTAATTTTATGTCCCATATTTTCACAAGCAGAAACTTCTGATCCCAAACAGCCCTACTTTCCTAATACTTTAAAGTATCTAATGCAGTTACCTACTGCCTACATTTGGAAGAACTAAACATGATGTGTCAGTCCAACTCTCCACATTAATCTGTTGCAGACTAAGACCCCAGATCTGCCTTGAAGCAAGGTCCATAAATTCCAAGGGAGACATGACCCATGCAGGATTAATGGGCAAAACACTAAATCTACATTATGTATTCTCCAGTCCTCCACCTGCAAGGCTATGCACAGCACAGAATAGAGAAAAAAAACATCAGTTCTGATCTTCATACACCAGGCTCATAGTATCA